>NW_018407088.1:51242-52791 GCF_002113885.1 Mizuhopecten yessoensis
ATATATATTTACTTATAAATCGGTCAGTAGGTAAATATACTGATGCATGTAAATATGTTGAATTTGTGTTCATTTTCTTTAGCTATGTATAGGCATTTGAAGATCTCGCATACCATTATGTTGAAAATTTATGGCAGATACTTATTCAAGTTTTAAGCCTTTCAGTTTGGTGTGTGGGGTCTTCGTTAATACGGAATGCCCAATCTGCAGCAATGATAAGACCGGGTGGGCCAAACCTGTCCCTGGACAACCGCTATGGGTGTGAAATATGGTGGCAGGGTTATGGCGGGTTAACCCTACTAAAACTGCCGTTTAAGCTAAGTGAGTTAAACAGGGTGGGGGATGCTCCTCATTGTATTTTGTTACATTGCGGAGGAAATGATATTGGGATGATGCCAATAGGCGATTTGTGCTTAAAAGCCAAAAAAGTGTTGGTAAGTGTACGGGAAAAATACCCTGGCATTATGTTAATCTGGTCGCAGATACTGCCACGTTTGAAATACCGTTATTGCGACAACACTCGAGCAATGGAAAAGGCACGACAAAAACTAAATGGGGCATGTGCCAAAACTGTGTTGGGGTTTGGGGGGGGCTTACATAAAGCACCCTGATATTAAGATAATTCATCCTTCATTGTTTAAAGACGATGTGCATCTGTCGGAAGCGGGCAATAATGTTTTCCTTAATGGACTGCAGGGGGGTATTGAATGGGTAATTTGGAATGGGGGAAAAGTTTTCCCACTATATCAATACTAAGACTAGTAGAGTCCAAGCTTTGTTTCTTTGGTATTCTATGGTACATTTCGTTAAGGGTAGTCACAATGTAGGGATGTAATTTTAAAGAACCATACGGCGTTTGTAGCCGTATTTTAAAGAAGAGACGGTGTTTGTAGCCGTGTTTTAAAGAACCATACAGTGTTTGTAGCTGTATTTACGGTGTTTGTAGCCGTATTTTGAGTAACCATACGGCGTTTGTAGCTGTATTTTGAATCGGCGTTTGTAGCCGTATTTTGAATAACCATATGGTGTTTGTAGCCGTATTTTGCAAGTTTCATTTATTAAGAAGTAAAATAAGTTAGAATTCACTTTCCCTATAATGTTTGATGCCATAATATAATTTATGTGGTCTCGGGGGTAGGCCTATACCGCGTTCCCCACCCCAGAAGGTGGCGGTAATCACGTCCCAACTCGTTGTCGGGTCGTGATTATTTGGCGTTACGCCGCATAGCAATGGGTATACCGTATATATTAGGCTCTTTACTGCTGTTTTCGGAGTAAAGCGCACTTTACTAGCTATTAAAGTGACCATTCCCTACGGGGGGGTTCACATTTTATTTACGGACTACCTAAGTGTAACAGTGAGCTATTGGGCAATAACTGTTTTGGACTTTGGCCAATTTGGCCTTATTAACTGTAACATTGATGGTGCCAGCCATACCTCGGCGGACCACAATGATATTTTATAACCTACTGCCGTGACCACATATCGCCAAACTTAATAAAATTATAAACCTTATTTCTTGTGTATGTTATCTTTTCTTCAATAATC
>NW_018407088.1:53707-61781 GCF_002113885.1 Mizuhopecten yessoensis
TATTTTTGTTATAGCTGTGTGGTTTTGTTGGATATAACTGTATGCTATTTTTGTTATAGCTGTGTGTGTTTTTTTGGGATATAACTGTATGCCATTTTTGTTATAGCTGTGTGGTTTTGTTGGATATAACTGTATGCTATTTTTGTTATAACTGTGTGGTTTTGTTGGATATATTTGTATGTTATTTTTGTTATAGCTGTGTGGTTTTGTTGGATATAACTGTATGCTATTTTTGTTATAGCTGTGTGGTTTTGTTGGATATCACTACTAATACATTGAATCGAATCCGCTGCAAAGATAGTTTTAAAGATATAAACAAAATGAAATTATAAATTCACATTTCCTTTTAGACTAAAGTTAATTTCCGATTGCAGTTATAAAATAAATGCTTACACATAAGTATTCGTTGTATTCTGATAGATAGAAGGAATAGAACTGGCAAAGGTTGAAATCGAAGCAGTACCGATACTTTGAGCTATATGCTGTATACAATTTATGGCACGAAATAGATGACTGAGAAGACAAAGTCGTACTGGCGTTAACTCCGTCCCTGTGAGACACTGCCAGCACTACCACTACGGCACATGTGATCAGGTACATCACCATCTCTACTTGCGAATTTACCAATGACGGCTGAATTGGTATACCAAACAAATGGGTCATCGCCGTAGACACGTGTCACGTGTTTAAACAAATGTGCATGCAGTGACACGTGCTCAACTTCCTGCACTAAGGCTATACTGGGCCCGCGTAAGTACTTAACAGTATTAGCTTAAGCCACCCACTGTAAAGCAAACTCTGTAGTAAATCTTAAAAATTAATCTGACCACCGAATGTTCATAACGCGCGGTAATCTTTTAACTATATTCGGTCATTTCTGTTCACAAACAATATTAAGATTTATGGAATATTTAAACACGTTTGATTCACCTTACATTTCAATGCTTTAAAGCTAAATTCAACTGTGTTTGACTCACAGCCCGGTGTTGCTTTTAAGCTAAAGCAGCTCTTTTTGGTAAAAATCCAAAAGTAGTGTTTTTTAAGCTTAATCCAACCACATCTGGTTCACAACCCGTAGATGATTTTTAAATAAATACACATACTTCTGGCTCAAAATCATATTAAATTGAAAATTCGATTCAGTCATTTTTATTAACAATTCGTAGTTAATTTTAACTGAAACCTGTTAGCTTAGAACAATGTCAGTATGAGTGATAAAAAATGGAGAAAAAAAAATATTGGGGATTTTGAAAAGGAACTTCTAGAAAGAGTGATGCACAGTTAATGACATCGCCAAGTCATGCTGTATATTTAAATGCCATAAGTCAAACGTAGTAATTAACGCGGTATAAACATGATACACCAGTTTTTAGTCTATCTAGTTCAATATTTATTTGTCACATTGTCTACAATATTTGATACATGCAAGATTAATAGAATCTCTCACCCCTTGGGGGTGAGATAGAAGAATCTCAACCCGAGGGGGACGATTCTTTAGCTGTTTGGCAACTTAAGAAACTTTCCCCGAGGGTTGAGATTCCCCTATCTCACCCACAATGGTGTGAATGATTCTTTTTCTCTTACCCTGTTCTCTCATATACACAATGTAATGATGCATGCCAAATTCAGGGTTGACGTGACGTTGATGGATTGTTGACGTGACGTCATTGTATTTGTTGAAGTGACGTCATGCCATTGTTATGAATAGGGGAATTCCCCCGTCTCAACCCTAAGGTGAGACTAATAGAATCCATCCCTGATGTGAGGTATTGATCAGGTTATTAAAATAATCTGTTGGGTGCGGTAATTTAATCCAATCTTAGTGTTAAATAGATAGATCTTCACATCAACGCCTAGTGTTGAATAGATAGATCTTCACATAAACGCCTAGCGTTGAAATTGATAGATTCCTACATCAACGCCTAGTGTTAAATAGATAGATCTTCACATCAACGCTTAGTGTTAAATAAATTGATCTTCACATCAACGACTAGTTTTAGATAGATAGATCTTCACATCAACGCCTAGCGTTAAATAGAAAGGTATTCACATCAACGCCTAGTGTAAAATAGAAAGAACCTCACATCAACGCCGTGTGTTAAATAGATAGATCTTCACATCAACGCCTAGTGTTAAATAGATAGATCTTCACAGCAACGTCTACTCTAGTTTAAAATAGATAGATCTTCACATCAACGCCTAGTGTTAAAAAGATATATCTTCACAGCAACGCTTAGTGTTAAATGAATAGATCTTTTAAATATATAGATAGTCACATCAACGCCTTCTTCACAGCAACGCCTACTCTAGTGCAAAATAGAAAGATCTTCACATCAACGCCGTGTGTTAAATAGATAGGTCTTCACATCAACGCCTAGTGTTAAAAAGATATATCTTCACAGCAACGCTTAGTGTTAAATGAATAGATCTTCACATCAACGCCTGGTGTTAAATAGATAGATCTTCACAGCAACGTCTACTCTAGTTTAAAATAGATAGATCTTCACATCAACGCCTAGTGTTAAATAGATAGATCTTCACAGCAACGTCTACTCTAGTGTAAAATAGAAAGATCTTCACATCAACGCCTAGTGTTAAATATATAGATAGTCACATCAACGCCTAATGTTAAATATATAGATATTCACATCAACGCCTGGTTTTAAATAGATAGATCTTCACATCAACGCCTAATGTTAAATATATAGATATTCACATCAACGCCGTGTGTTAAATAGATAGATCTTCACAGCAACGTCTAGTGTTAAATATATAGATATTCACATCAACGCCTAATGTTAAATATACAGATATTCACATCAACGCCTTATGTTAAATAGTTAGATCTTCACAGCAACGCCTACTCTAGTGTAAAATAGAAAGATCTTCACATCAACGCCTAGTGTTAAATATATAGGTCTTCACATCAACGCCTGGTGTTAAATAGATAGATCTTCACAGCAACGTCTACTCTAGTGTTAAATAGATAGATCTTCACATCAACGCCGTGTGTGAAATAGATAGATCTTCACAGCAACGTCTAGTGTTAAATATATAGATATTCACATCAACGCCTAGTGTTAAATATATAGATATTCACATCAACGCCTTATGTTAAATAGATAGATCTTCACAGCAACTTCTACTCTAGTGTAAAATAGAAAGATCTTCACATCAACGCCGTGTGTCAAATAGATAGGTCTTCACATCAACGCCTGGTGTTAAATAGATAGATATTCACATCAACGCCTAGTGTTAAATAGATAGGTCTTCACATCAACGCCTTGTGTTAAATAGATAGGTCTTCACATCAACGCCTAGTGTAAAATAGAAAGATCTTCACATCAACGCCTAGTGTAAAATATATAGATATTCACATCAACGCCTGGTGTGAAATAGATAGATCTTCACAGCGACGTCTAGTGTTAAATATATAGATCTTCACATCAACGCTTAGTGTTAAATAGATAGATATTCACATCAACGCCTAATGTTAAATAGATAGATCTTCACATCAACGACTAGTTTTAGATAGGTAGATCTTCACATCAACGCCTAGCGTTAAATAGAAAGGTCTTCACATCAACGCCTAGTGTAAAATGGAAAGATCTTCACATCAACGCCTAGTGTTAAATATGTAGATATTCACATCAACGCCTAATATTAAATATGTAGATATTCACATCAACGCCTTATGTTAAATAGATAGATCTTCACAGCAACGCCTAGTGTTAAATAGAAAGATCTCTTCACAGCAACGCCTACTCTAGTGTAAAATAGAAAGATCTTCACATCAACGCCTAGTGTTAAATAGATAGATAATATATAGATATTCACATCAACGCCTTATGTTAAATAGATAGATCTTCACAGCAACGACTAGTTTTAGATAGGTAGATCTTCACATCAACGCCTAGCGTTAAATAGAAAGGTCTTCACATCAACGCCTAGTGTAAAATGGAAAGATCTTCACATCAACGCCTAGTGTTAAATAGATAGATCTTCACATCAACGCCTAGTGTTAAAAAGATATATCTTCACAGCAACGCGGAGTGTTAAATAGATAGATCTTCACATCAACGACTAGCTTTAGATAGGTAGATCTTCACATCAACGCCTAGCGTTAAATAGAAAGGTCTTCACATCAACGCCTAGTGTAAAATGGAAAGATCTTCACATCAACGCCTAGTGTTAAATATGTAGATATTCACATCAACGCCTAATATTAAATATGTAGATATTCACATCAACGCCTTATGTTAAATAGATAGATCTTCACAGCAACGCCTACTCTAGTGTAAAATAGAAAGATCTTCCCATCAACGCCTAGTGTTAAATATGTAGATATTCACATCAACGCCTAATATTAAATATGTAGATATTCACATCAACGCCTTATGTTAAATAGAAAGATCTTCACAGCAACGCCTACTCTAGTGTAAAATAGAAAGATCTTCACATCAACGCCTAG
This sequence comes from Mizuhopecten yessoensis, assembly GCF_002113885.1. Classification (NCBI taxonomy): domain Eukaryota; kingdom Metazoa; phylum Mollusca; class Bivalvia; order Pectinida; family Pectinidae; genus Mizuhopecten; species Mizuhopecten yessoensis. Next base: position 58,179 of record NW_018407088.1, read on the forward strand.
TGTTAAATAGATAGATCTTCACATCAACGCTTAGTGTTAAATAGATAGATATTCACATCAACGCCTAATGTTAAATAGAAAGATCTTCACATCAACGACTAGTTTTAGATAGGTAGATCTTCACATCAACGCCTAGCGTTAAATAGAAAGGTCTTCACATCAACGCCTAGTGTAAAATGGAAAGATCTGCACATCAACGCCTAGTGTTAAATAGATAGATCTTCACATCAACGCCTAGTGTTAAAAAGATATATCTTCACAGCAACGCTTAGTGTTAAATAGATAGATCTTCACATCAACGACTAGTTTAAGATAGATAGATCTTCACATCAACGACTAGCGTTAAATAGAAAGGTCTTCACATCAACGCCTGATGTTAAATATGTAGATATTCACATCAACGCCTAGTGTTAAATAGATAGATCTTCACAGCAACGCCTAGTGTTAAATAGATAGGTCTTCACATCAACGCCTAGTGTTAAATAAATAGATCTTCACATCAACGCCTAATGTTAAATAGATAGGTATTCACATCAACGACTAGTGTTATATAGATAGGTCTTCACATCAACGACTAGTGTTAAATAGATAGATCTTCACATCAACGCCGTGTGTTAAACAGATAGGTCTTCACATCAACGCCTGGTGTTAAATAGATAGGTCTTCACATCAACGACTAGTGTTAAATATATAGATATTCACATCAACGCCTAGTGTTAAATAGATAGATCTTCACATCAACGCCTAGTGTTAAATAGATAGATCTTCACACCAACGCCTGGTGTTGAATAGATAGATTTTCACAGCAACGTCTACTCTAGTGTAAAATAGATAGATCTTCACATCAACGCTTAGTGTTAAATAGATAGATCTTCACATCAACGCCTACTGTTAAATTAATAGATATTCACAGCAACGCCTTATGTTAAATAGATAGATCTTCACAGCAACGCCTACTCTAGTGTAAAATAGAAAGATCTTCACATCAACGCCTAGTGTTAAATAGATTGATCTTCACAGCAACGTCTACTCTAGTGTAAAATAGATAGATCTTCACATCAACGCCGTGTGTTAAATATATAGATATTGACATCAACGCCTAATGTCAAATATATAGATATTCACATCAACGCCTAGTGTAAAATGGAAAGATCTTCACATCAACGCATACTCTAGTGTAAAATAGATAGATCTTCAAATCAACGCCTAGTGTTGAATATATAGATATTCACAGCAACGCCTACTCTAGTGTAAAATAGAAAGAACTTCACATCAACGCCTGGTGTTCAATAGATAGATATTCACATCCACGCCTGGTGTTAAATAGATTGATCTTCACACATCAACGCTTAGTGTTAAATAGATTGATCTTCACACATCAACGCTTAGTGTTAAATAGATAAATCTTCACATCAACCCCTGGTGTTAAATAGATAGACCTTCACAGCAACGCCACTCTAGTGTAAAATAGATATATCTTCACATCAACGCCGTGTGTTAAATAGATATATCTTCACATCAACGCTTAGTGTTAAATAGATTGATCTTCACAGCAACGCCACTCTAGTGTAAAATAGAAAGAACTTCACATCAACGCCGTGTGTTAAATAGATATATCTTCACATCAACGCATACTCTAGTGTAAAATAGATAGATCTTCAAATCAACGCCTAGTGTTAAATATATAGATATTGACATCAACGCCTAATGTCAAATATATAGATATTCACATCAACGCCTTGTTCACATCAACGCCTAATGTTAAATATATAGATATTCACATCAACGCCTGGTGTTAAATAGATAGATATTCACATCAACGCCTTATGTTAAATAGATAGATCTTCACATCAACGCCTAGTGTTAAATAGATAGATCTTCACATCAACGCCTGGTGTTAAATAGATTGATCTTCACATCAACGCCTTGTGTTAAATATATAGATATTCACATCAACGCCTAGTGTTAAATAGATAATTCTTCACATCAACGCCTAGTGTTAAATAGATTGATCTTCACATCAACGCCTTGTGTTAAACAGATAGATCTTCACAGCAACGCCTACTCTAGTGTAAATAGATAGATCTTCACATCAACGCCTAGTGTTAAATAGATAGGTCTTCACATCAACGCCTGGTGTTGAATAGATAGGTCTTCACATCAACGCCTGGTGTTAAATAAATAGATCTTCACATCAACGCCTGGTGTTCAATAGATAAATCTTCACAGCAACCCCTGGTGTTGAATAATTAGATCTTCACATAAACGCCTAGTGTTTAAATAAATAGACCCCTGCATCAAAGCCTAGTGTTAAATAGATAAATATTTACATCAACGCTTAGTGTTAACTAGATAGATCTTCACATCAACGCCTAGTGTTAAATAGATAGATATTCACATCAACGCCTAGTGTCAAACAAATAAGATTATTTTTAATAACTCGTGAAACCTTAGGATGTGGTATTTAAAAAATAAATTATTTACAGTAAACAAACAGTCCACATGTTCATGTTAAATAACAGAAAAGTAATCAGTGGCTTAAAAAAACATTTGGCAAATCGATACGTCGAGTGTCATCAACACCATATTGTAGCTAGTGTTGTGTTCAGGCTTTTTTTGACTAATTAATTGTGATAACATTAAATATACATCGCTCCCTTCAATGTTCCATATTACCTGCTCACTACGAACGTATTTGGAAGTTAATTTCTATCGGTAAGTTCATAGGCTAATTAGATGTTATTATCAAGCAGAAAACGGAAAAGATGGATGTCTGATGACGATTTAAAAATGCATTTGTACCAATGATATGTTACACAGTAATATTCTCATAATCTTTATAAACAACATCATTAGTAATATACTATACAATTCAGTCAATGGACTTATTCTCTTTATGTTTTGTGTATTCAACTATAACTAACACCGAATTGCTGCTTAGAAATATACTTTTATTTGCTTTCCAACGTTATGACAGTACAAAATACAAATCACTAGATCGTTAAAATCAATAACATTCTTTTCCTGCTATTCGAATGGTGATTACTATGACAGGGATATTCTGTATTATCAATCCATGGCATCTTACTTCTTGTCTGCATACTCATCGCATGGTATCACTGATCACATGCTTATCGGTTGTCATACTCATCCAGTTGTCGACTATTCATAACATATTAATAGGGTTAACGTGTAAAAGGTGTTGTTTCTTCTGTTGGATCAGTTGCTTGATGTTCATCACTAGATACTCAACAAGTTCATCACAAGATACTCATTATGTTCATCACAAGATACTCATTATGTTCATCACAAGATACTCAACATTCCAGTGAGAACAATGACAGATGTTTATTCGTCGGATTCGTTTTGAAAGATAGACAGATGGATAATAAACAGAGAAAGATTATTGGAAACGTCCTTGGGAGAATTCAGGTTGTTCAGTTGTTGTCCATAATGATTCTACTGTCGGCTCCTAGTAGCCAGGATCCTCATCAAACCTTTCAGTAAAGTGCGGCGAGCCAAACCCTGAGTTAAACAAATATAAAATATTACAAAGGACGAAGGACAGACAAACGAGTTCTAAACATCTGACTTAGTTAACAA
>NW_018407089.1:0-76 GCF_002113885.1 Mizuhopecten yessoensis
TATTATGTAATTCAGATTTAATTTGTGATATCTGAGCTAATTGTAATACGTGCCGTCCACTTTTTTGGTGTGTGTG
>NW_018407089.1:82-437 GCF_002113885.1 Mizuhopecten yessoensis
TGGTTATGGGGTGGGGTTCTCAACTGTTTAAAAGGTATTGCCATGAAACTAGGTCCCTAGGGGTGGGGCTAGACCACTAGTCAATACTTAAGTATCATGATATTGTTCGTCTCTTGAGGCCAAGCAATGGTATATGTGGTTATGGGGTGGGGTTCTCAACTGTTTAAAAGATATTGCCGAGAAACTAGGTCCCTAGGGGTGGGGCTAGACCACTAGTCAATACTTAAGTATCATGATATTGTTCGTCTCTTGATGCCCAGCCCATGGTAAATATGGTTATGGGGTGGGGTTCTCAACTGTTTGAATTATTTGATTATAAATTATGACAAACAAATAAAAATTATATTCAAATTGA
>NW_018407089.1:3459-4092 GCF_002113885.1 Mizuhopecten yessoensis
CAAGGGTATAAGCATCGTGATGTCAAGTAGGAATCCGAACTTATAATAATCAAGGACCAAGTCCTTTAAGGCAGAGCTGAATCCTAGCGGCAATCATAGTAGCATGTGTATATAATATGGAATGGTCAGCAAGTGTATATATATTTTTTAAATCATCTTAAAGACAGGAACAAACTGCTGGCAATCATAGTAACATGGATACATATAGTTCTAGGAGAAGGACAAAATAGAACTGTAAGCCCCACTTCTACATAAAAGCAAGAGGTGGCTGACAAATTTGGAAAAGGGGCATAACTCGCATGTTGGAATCAGAAATAGATAACATGCTCAAAAATACTTGATGTACTGATAACATGTACAAAGTCAGATAAAGGTTCATGGAGAGGATAAACAAAAGTGTATCTGTCAAAATTAAAAAAGGGGCAAAACTTGCATCAAAATTGTGGAAATGAGAAAAAAACACAAACGCACAACTACCTAATGTACCAAGTATGTGTACCAAATTTCATTAAATTCGGTAAAAGTTTAAGCAATTGTGGAAATCGAAAATGAATTGCATTTGCAATACTACATAGTGTACTGATTAAATTTCATAAAAATAGGTAAAAAGTAGGAGTGCTTCGGACAAACTCT
>NW_018407089.1:4703-5141 GCF_002113885.1 Mizuhopecten yessoensis
AAAGCAATGGTATATGTGGTTAGGGGGTGGGGTTCTCAACTGTTTAAAAGATATTGCCGAGAAACTAGGTCCCTAGGGGTGGGGCTAGACCACTAGTCAATACTTAAGTATCATGATATTGTTCGTCTCTTGATGCCCAGCCCATGGTAAATATGGTTATGGGGTGGGGTTCTCAACTGTTTAAAAGATATTGCCGAGAAACTACGCCCCTTGGGGTGGGGCTAGACCACTAGTCAATACTTAAGTATCATGATATTGTTCGTCTCTTGATGCCCAGCCCATGGTAAATATGGTTATGGGGTGGGGTTCTCAACTGTTTAAAAGGTATTGCCGAGAAACAAGGTCCCTAGGGGTGGGGCTAGACCACTCGTCAATACTTAAGTATTATGATTATGTTCGTCTCTTGAGGCCAAGCAATGGTTTATGTGGTTATGGGGT
>NW_018407089.1:5181-5755 GCF_002113885.1 Mizuhopecten yessoensis
ATATACCCATACATATGATACATTGCCTTTTTTTAAAAAAAAAAGGGGGATGAGCATGTGTGTGCACATGTCCAAAAGAACATATCTGTTTAGATATATATTGAAATAATATAAAATAAACTAGAAAATAACAAATATAACCATAATATACTTAGTCCGATTTTAAATTGGACCGATTTCACTTGCGTAAAATAATTAAGGCCGTTTTCATGTTGGTCAGATTGGGGGAGGGGGATATATATCAAGAGGTGTTTTGGGAAAATACAACTTAAACTCTCTACTGGGGAAGGATTTCGGCCACAAATATACCCCAAATTAATCACTGAAAGTGATCAATTAAAACAAAACACATGATTGTAATATTGTAACATTTTATTAGTACGTAAAGAGTTTGTTGTAATTGATGCTTTCTTCGCAGGGTAACCTATTTTGACGGGTAACTGGTTACACGTGGTTGTACTATATGAGTTTCATCAGACAAATCAACCCATGTTCTGACACCATGCCATTGCTTATAGCTCTAATCATAACTTCATTCGGCCTTTTTCTGGGGTGTACTTTCTGAAAGTATTGG
>NW_018407089.1:7167-16826 GCF_002113885.1 Mizuhopecten yessoensis
TCATTCCTACCAACTTTCAGTTCAATCGGCCCAGCAGAACTTGACTTTAAGTTTGAAATGTAAAATGTTAACGGACGACGGACGACGGACGACGACGGACGAAAACGGATAGCAATAGGTCACTTGAGCTAAAGCTCAGGTGACCTAAAAAGCACTTGTTACTTAGATGTTAAAGACAATATACATACATGTAATACATATTGCACATGTTACTTTCCCAATTTGTGTTATTTATAATGCAGAAAGCATTAGCTACACATAAAATATATATACATATTGTGTACCCAGGACTTGGGAGCGTGGACCCTGCTTTCTTAAGTCCCTTTTTTATTAACATATTTACAATTGGGAATAAATTGGAATGAAATAAATTACTTTGTTCTGATACTAACTTATTTTTAAGCTATGGGAAGCGAATTTTGGTATTATATATTATATTAACTACTGTTTTTGAAAAAAGTGGGGGAAATAATTTGGACAGTAACAAGCATATTAATCAGGTTTTTTCCAGATATATGCTACGAAAACAAAAAAGAATCAATACCTAACCAGTCTTATAAATACAATTAGATGATAAAATTCATGACAGCATTAACATTTTCTATAATTAGAAACAGAAATGTTTTAATTTTGTGGAATTTTTAAATAAACTATATATGGACAAATTTTAGAGGAGAAAATTGATTTATAAATTATCAGCCATGAAATCAACAGAAATTATTGTACAACTCTACAGGTTGTTTTACAGTTCTTTATACAAATAAAAAAGTTTTATGTACAGTATTTACTTACAGTGATGGATAAAAATCTACATATCTACTTCTTATTTAAATTACAACCAAATGATTAACACAAGGGAAAACATTTAATGGTATTCCAACAGTGGAGCCCTACTGTTTCCTATAACAGCGCCCTAGGTATGAGCCCGAGTCTCCACTGTCTGAATCCACTGCCAGCTCATCCATAATGATAAATTTTCCTCTTCTTTGGTGTCGTTCACTTGTCCTGTCTGCCCTCTCCCCCTAATTTGGATAAGTTTTTTGATTTTTGAGGCCCTAATTGGAACCCTGAGTGAACTGTCTCTTAATGCTACCTGGCTGGCAGATTGCTTCATACTGATAACTACATGAGAAAATTCTATACATTTTATTCAAAATGAATGAGCTGATATTTCATTTACTTAAATAAGTGTCTAGCATGATATGGATGAAATGGTATTCCAACAGTGGAGCCCTACTGTTTCCTATAACAGCGCCCTAGGTATGAGCCCGAGTCTCCACTGTCTGAATCCACTTTCCATTCCACTGCCAGCTCATCCATAATGATAAATTGATGCCTTGTCTCAAACTTTCCTCTTCTTTGGCGTTGTTGTCCTGTCTGCCCTACTCCTCCTAATTTGGTTCAGTTCTTGCTTTTTGAGGCCCTTATTTGAACTGTGAGAGAGCCGTCCCTTGAAGTTACCCGGCTGGCAGATTGCTTCCCACTGTCACGCAAAAATCTTGAAAATGCGGAGCTTCTTCCATCTTGTGTCCGCTGGTACCATACGTCCGCATCAATTTGATGGTGTTGGAAGTTGTCTGTTAGTCGGAAAGATCCTTCACCATGGAGCGACCTCTATAAGTCCTTGTATTTGGCATCAATATGTTCGTATATTGTTAACACCAAGTCAGTTAACTTTAGCTGCCGCCAGTTGGTCTTGACTTTCAATACATGGTTGATAGATTCGCAGTTGTTGTTAGTCCATTTGTTGTCCATGTCTCTAACCTGTTGTGGAATGCAAACATTTTCGTTTAGAATGGGCAACAGGCGATTTCTAAAGTAGTCCACAAACAATGGTGCTTCTTCCATCCAAAGGTTGATAGCAGCCTGGGTCCTGTATTGAAGGACATCAGTATCTTCTGAGGCTGTGATGCCATTTTCGCCAAATATGGTGCTGACAATATCCTTTCGGAGGGTCGCTGAAGATGGTACATTCTTTGCGAGGTAGTCCTTTACGTTTTTCTTAAGGTGTCGAACACAGACAACATTATAAGATGATGGGAACAAAAAGTAATGTGTTAATTTAATCGTGCTTGTAACAAGCATTTTCATTGGCTTAAAAATTTATGTTATCAGCCCATAACGTAAAAAAATGACGTCGCCGTTTGTCACGTCACTTTTGATTGGCTGATACAGCAGCACAATAATTTCTAAGAGAAAAGAGTCCATCAATAAAAGTTAATTTCCACAGGGATTGTGTATAGTTGATTAAATTACATGTATAAGGATTAACTTGAATATATTTCTCATGTTATGGAGCTATAACTAAAAAAAACAGTGTACTTTCATCATAAACTGCTTCGCGGTTTATTTAGAGTACACTCCAGGTTTTTTGTGTTATATCTATCTTCATAACATGAAAAATATATTCAAGTTAATCCTTAAATAACAAATTATTATCATGAAAACCTAATTTATATTAAAATGAAAGGAATGTTCTCAATATATAACACGGTACTTTTTACAAAAGTAGATTTATACAAAAAGTAGTGAAGCTACTTAATATCTGAAATAAGTTACCTACAAGAATGATTGAAATGTGTTAATATATATATTATATATATTGTATTATATGTCATATTATGTGTGTACTATTTCCATCGATGTATATACTATGTAATATTTGACCTCTTGTCACACAGGTAGATGTGTGGCATGAGCGTATATCTTAAAATTGGAAGTGCATACAAATTAATGTGAATGTGTTTGTTTATTAACGATAATGAGGTGTTTAATACTTAGGAAATGTATTTTTATGTGCATTTGTACAAAATATTTCATGAATAATGTAGTGTTAAAATGGTCATATGTAAGTATGAATACGTAAAATAGTGTAGTACATGTACAGTGAAGACTTTTACTCGGTTTTGCTATATTTATTAGAATTTTTAGATATTAAAAACATTTTGGCAATATAATTTTTATTTGTAGGCAGTTTGTTTTAGGATAAATGAGCACTGGGTTCCATTTTTCAGATAAATAATTATAAATATTGACACAAAAAACTGTAATATATGAACTTATGAAAGCTGTGTCACTCATGATTTCATGTATTGAACTTATCTAGAAACACGGCGCAAAATGGAGGAAAAAAGGGGACCAATTTGAAAATATTTTCAAAATCATATCAATATTGAAAATTATGATCACCTATAGCTATGAGATTATATATTTTAATGGAAAATCAACTCGGACAAAGTTTGTTTGGTTCATTGGTAATTTTTTTTCTTTAAACACCTAATTAAATTATTAAACTCTAAGGTATCACATAATGCAGTTATGTCCCCTTTTTTTATTTACTTCAAAGTTGAAGTGTCTTTACTGATAAGTGTACATTAAATGATTGTGCGAGTACTATATATGGTTATCATTATATGAAATGTTAGTTTGTTTGTAAATAAATATGCATTTTCCATTAAAATAATGGCTCTTTAATTGCAAATTTTTGCCATGAATAAAGAAATAATGTACCCAAATAACATTTTTCATAAATTATTGTGTTTGATCTAGTTTTACAGATTGTTTGTTTTTAACAGATATATATAGCATTTATATATATGTATAATAATATCGCAAAATTAAATTTTAAACAAAGTATCAAATTCGCTGAAAGGAAAACTTCGACAAAGGAAATGAAGTATAGATACATGATAAAAAAAAAACAATTACAATACATGTAGTTAACTGCAGCTTATTTGTGTAATAAGCAGATGAAGGATATTATTGAACCAAACATTATTAGAAAGGCCACACAGATCTGATACATAATTCTTTAATTTCTTCATTATTAATCTTGCATGTCTTTTTCTAAAAAAAATCTATAAATAAAATTTCTTTTCAGTATTTGAAATTAATCAACATTGTCATCATCCTAAACCCCAACCCATCACAATTAGTTCTTCAACAACTTACAATAGATTTTTTTCAAATATCCCCACTTACTGAACTTTTTCTAAGACTTCACTTTCATGAGAAGTTAGGAAAATGTAACAATCTTATGTGACCCTTATAAAATTAAAATATAAATATTCTAGCATTGCCCACATACCTGTTTAAGGCATACAAGAAGTTGAAACTCACTTCACCATTTCCTCTGCTTATGAAAGCACAATTCCTACATACAAAATTGGAATGGGGATCTGCAGACCATTGCACAAGAAGAGTATCTGTTAAAGGTACGCAAGCTGTGTGGACCCAAGAGGTACATATAGAACACTCTATGCAGTGGGATTCACAAAGTTCCTTACAAATTGCACATGGAAATTCTTCTTGGTCCATGGTGAGATGGTGTCTGCTCGGAGTTTCAACTTAATGTGCTTAAGATGGTCTAAAACAGTCTTCTTTTTAAGACTGTTTTTGTGTTAACAGGTGGTAATGACAGTGCAAATAACAACTGACATCTTATAACAGAACAATATAGGTAGATACAGTAAGTGTTTATCATTGTAATAACACTCCAAATAACAGTGATTTCTAATTATTAATTCTGAAACAATTATATCAGCCCCTTAGATTGCCTGGCATTATCAGGATATTGTTGTGAACACATTTTGTAGTAATATTGTTAGCTGAGAGGGGGAATGGTGGGGGTGGACTTTTGTGGCTTCCACCTGATCATATTGTCTGTCGAGGCCCGTGCTTATTGTTGTCAACACAACTTGCCAAGGTGAGTTTGATGGGGAGGATGGGGTTGATTGTCACGAATGTCAAAATCTTACCACCTGTTGGTGATGATTTAACACCTTTCGGCTACACAAGTATACAAACTAAAAGAATTGGAGTATGACAGCTACCTCATGTTAAGGCAAATAAAATTGTTGACATATGTATTGGTTAATGAAAATATTTTTGAATTCAGAAATTAACAGATAACAAGTCTAATAACTGTAAGTGAATAATCAGCATATGAATTCTCAGGTTTCACTGTAGCATGGCATTAACAGACTTTATTTCGTGTAAAATAAACACTATTCAATATCAGCTTAATTCTAATAAAGCAAACATTTTTACAAAAAATAGTTACTGCAAATGACCCACTACATGTATCAACACAAAAAAAGTCAAGCATTTCGAATAATTAAAGTCTTACAGCCCATTTCATTATTATCCCAGTGATATTCCTTCTATATTTGCATCCTTACTTATATATATAAGTCAATTATAGTTTTTATTTTAAACTATATTTATTGAGAAAAAACATAGTACATTATATATGACTATAAACAAGGCAAGAAAATTTGGTAAAAAGGTAGGCGTATGTAAAACTATTTACTAATTAATGATGGGCATAAATATATAGTGATCATGTTTAAACAGATTGAGGAATGATTATGTTTGATATTAATGTGACTGTCTGTGTACTGACCTTTGTTTAGGAAATACATGCTATTATATGTATATATGCTATATGTATTGTATGCATGCTATGATTTGCTATGCTATGCCTAGTATGTATGCTTTGTATTTGCTTCAAAATGCATCCATCTATCCAGTTGGCCTGCCATTATAAAATGTATCTGAAGATTGACCTCCTGATACACACGAAATGTGTCTGAGTGAATAAAAAAATCGTGAAGTCTTGGAAATACATAAAATACCATCAATAATTATATGTGGAAATACAGTGTGCCAAATAATTTAATTAGTTTTATTATTGATTAATGATTATAAATTATGACAAACAAATAAAAAATATATTCAAATTGAGGCACAATGTGCCACTGCAAGCAAGGTTATTATATCGCAAAGGTTGTAATGGAGCGAGAAGGGGGTTAAGAATATTTATAACTTTAAACCAAATAGCTACATTTACCACTTTAAGCCTGTCAGCAATCAAATCATAAAATACTTCAAGAGATTCACACCACTGTGACAAATTGACATAGCGGGGGTTCAACCTGCACTGTGAAGGGGAAGGTAGGATCATATATTATAAATTGATGTGAGGTCAATTAATGATAATTTGAACACTGACAAATCAGCATTGTATTTTGTGTATATAATATAGTGAATAAATTTTAATAGGTGCTATATATCAATGATGCATGGTTATGCTTATGCAAAGCAATATTTTGTACTTAAACTACAGAGTAACTGAGTTAGATATTATTTATTTTGTATTTCTATGACTATAAACATTATTGGAAAATTATTGCAGTGTATTTACTTGTTAAAAAAAGCTTTATTGTTATAACATCATCAGAGAGGGAAAAAATAAACAATGAACAATGTATTTAATTACAGCTAGTGTTATGAGATTATATATTTTATTTTTTATTTTTTTACAAAAGCCGACAAAAGTTTATGCATACGGATTTTCTAAACCCGGTTTCGTTTTTATATATTACTACCGCCTCAACTTTGGCGAAGGCATGGGTGCGTATAAATATTTAGATTGTGGTCAATATAGCGTAATATTATATTTTTTAATGTGACTTAAAGTTTTGACAGGTATTATTCTAAGTACCTGTTGTTACAAATCATCTGATTAATATCTTGTACCAAAGTAAACATCCCTTTTCGTGACCCCATCGGCGGCGGAAATCCGCGACTCCGCAACGGTACGTCAAATAGACACTTTAAAGTGGATTTGTACTTGAATGTGGCCGTAAATTGTCTTTATATTAAACGGCACTGATAAACATACGGTTATGAATAAATAAAACGGTCCCTTTCGCAGAGAAACCCCCCAAAACCACTCCTTTCGTCATTACAACTCCTTTTCGCTCCTTTTCGTGGTTTACCCCTACCGTTTAATGCGCACTTACCCTACACAGCCCTTGCCATCACACGCAATATCATGATACAAAAAAAAGCTCTCGTCGTCAGAAAACGACGTTATTGCTAAACATACGCCAGATTTTAACTTTCAATCTATACCTTGCACAAAATAATCCTAATCACTGTAAATAACCCCTTCTCACGCCTCTGCAATAGGACACCTGAGGGCATAAACATCAAAGTGATGGAGCCCCTCGGGCCCTACGACAAAGAAGTGACTACCTAATGTAGACGAATTGTCTTTTTAAGAAAGCCTCCGATTCGCCCTTATGAAGGATTGACGTAGGTATTTATTTTATGTGGTTGGAATGACTAACGATGTGGATTGTTATCCCTGTGGTTTGCTGTATCAATTACCTTCCACAGTTTTTGAACACTTTGGCCGAAAAATCCGCCTCATTTAAGTAAAATTGCGGAACGCGGTGTTCATTTCGAACGCGCGCATATTCGCCCCGTATAAAAGATAGCGGCTAGCAACAACCGGCATGGAACGGAGAATGTTCTGTTACACTAAATATCTTTCTTCACATAAAAAGCGAAACGGGCATTTGCGTTATATCAACTGAATCATCATTCGGAATTGTTTTTATGTGTTAATTTTACCTTCGACAATGCAATTGGTTAAGAGATAGTCCGATGAACTACGAATGTAAATGGCTTCGAATTCGAAGTCCGTACGGTGCGGTGCGCTCAGGCCGTCGGGCCTCTTGTTTAATGCTAGACAAGTTTTCAGCACCAGATTGTTCCTGGATGAGATCTTCAAAATAAAGTTCAGTGACTTCAGGGCTCCAGCAATATCACAATTTGCAGCATTTTTCAGCTTCTTCCATTTTTTTCTTTCCAGTTACTGAAAGCTCTAGGTTTGTGCTCCTAAGAAGACATTTCGCCTTATTGAGTCGAAGAACTTGCTATATTACATTGCCAGTTCCGTGGACTGCTTGCAGAATCATTATATTAGAGTCCTAAAATGCAAAGCAGCTCCATGCCCAGAGTGTGTGAAAGGCCGTTCATGTCAAAAACGAGATAAACTAACGCGTTAGCATTTAACGAGTTAAAACATTATTTAATGCGTTAAACAAGGATTTAACGCTTTAAACAACAATTGTAACGCGTTAAATGCTATCACGTTAAATTTATACTTTTAAAACACTTCCAAAGTTTAACGCGTTAAAGTGTCATAAATGAATTGACCAAGGGACACTCTTATACAAAGGTGCAATAAATATGAATTTAACGCGTTAGGGCTTAACGCGTTAAAAGTGTATATTTAACATGATAGCATTTAATACGTTAAAACTATTTTTAACGCGTTAAATTGTTGTTTAACGCGTTAGTTTATCACGTTTTTGACATGAATGGCCTTTCATAAGAGTGGTCCCCAATACTTAACAAAATGTATATTCAGTCCACATGACCCCTCTGGATACAGTTGACTGAATTGTTTCGGAGAACAAATTAAGCATTTGTTTCGCTCTAAAAATACCTGAGGGTAAACTATGGTCACCAAGTAAAATGTAGATCGACTCTGAGAATAATGTAAAATGTTCCAGATATTTCACCTAATTTCAGACATAGAAGGAAAGACCATAAAACAGAAGCCAAGACTAATATTCAGTAGCCTTAAAATGTGTACAGGATTTCTCAAGATTTCTTTGAAGTATGGTGGGTTAATAAATGACAGCGGATTGGAGATTTCCTTTAAACGGTTACCAACAAAATATTCTATTTTACTCTCTGTTGATGAAAATCACTTGTACATCAGTGTTTTTGTTATTCCTAATATCACACCATGCATGTAATCAGGGACAACAGCATTAGGAAGCTTTTGAAGCCTTCCTGCGTTGAGATGGGGTGGTAGTTCGCATGTACTCTGCAACATCTATTGAAGACCGCTGCAGAATCTCTAAAGGGATAACAGCGTGTATGTTCCCTTCCTAGCCGTCCTGGCTCCTCACATGTTACACACGCCTCTCTTTTATTGAATAATGTCATATTCATAATTCCGGCTTTTGCTGGCAAATTTACTGTTGTACACATAACTGCAAGTCGGACATTCAATTCGAGTTTTGCAGAGTACACACCATTTTCGTATAGACTGTTCATGTCTCGTCTGAAATTTCATGAAAATTGGCCATAACTTCACTTTTGATGATGAATACAAATTGATTCCATCTGTATTAAAAACGTCAGTTTTATTGTTATTTTCAGCACCAGACAAAAATTGTCCTTCAGACATAAGCTTCTTGTACTCTACTTGTACCTGTAACCCTAACAATAAGCCCCCTTTTTTTTTGCCTTTTCCCATGTTCAGTGTCCTTCAAGTATTTCCTTCGATTTCTAAGCTGAGAAGACAAGAGCCTGCCAGACTTCTCGTGCATTTTTAGGTCACCTGAGACAAAGTCTCAAGTGACCTATTGCGATCGCCTTTTGTCCGTCGTCGTCCGTCGTCCTTCGTGCGTCCGTAAACAATTTACATTTTCGACTTCTTCTCCAAAACCCCTGAACCAATTTCAATGAAATTTTTCAGGGACCTTCCATGGACAAAGGTCAACAAAAATGGTTGCCGGTTTAGTCCTAAGCCCCCAGGGGCCTGAGGGGCGGGGCCAAAAAAGGGTCAAATTGACTAAAATTTCAAAAATCTTCTTCTCCAAAACCCCTGAACCAATTTCAATGAAATTTTGCTGGGACCTTCCATGGACAAAGGTCAACAAAAATAGTTGCCGGTTTAGTCCCAAGCCCCCAGGGGCCTGAGGGGCGGGGCCAAAAAGGGTTGAATTGACTAAAATTTCAAAAATCTTCTTCTCAAGACCCAGATATGGTAGAATCAAATACTCTTCATA
>NW_018407089.1:18705-41555 GCF_002113885.1 Mizuhopecten yessoensis
TAATAACTTGATTGGAATTATAACCTTGAATTGACAGTTTGATACTTTGAAAATTTTGAGCCAGCCCTACCCCCAAGGGCTGTAGGGTGGGGCTCAAAGGAGTCAGTGTGCTAAAATTTCTTCATTTTCCTTGTTAAGAATCAGAGGTGCTAGTTTCAAATCCTTTTTAGTCTGAAATCTGTATGCTAGATATTGAGTAAGGTGGTTTTATTGTTTTTTGTCACTTTGAATAATATTTCTGTTCATGTTAAAAACAAAATCGACTCTCTGTATAAATATATCAGGTGACCGTTAAGGCCCATGGGCCTCTTGTTTGTTAAGCATGGTTCCTGATGAAGGACAGTCTCCAAAAAACATGCCTTTTCCGGTCAGATATTTCGCATATCAGTGGGGCCTTTTTCCATATACAAGCATAAAATGTTTCTGGGCAGGTGTCGGCTTGCGTCGCTGTACTTTTTTGGTCAACATGTCCGTTGGACTAAACGTACCCGCTAAACGAAATGTACCCGTTGAATTAACAGCACCATCATCAATATCGGAATTACCATCACCTGCAGCTACAGATGCCTCAACAGTTTTTCTGAAAGGATTCAGGTCATGCACTACTGCAATTTTAAATTAAATGCAACACATAATTTAGAAACTGATTTCTTTGTAATTGTCATTTATCTAGGAATTATTTCCAATAAAAAAAATGTGCATTTCAAGTTGGTAAGATTATCCAGAACATTTGGTCCAACATCTCCTGAAGGACACAGCAACAAGTTAAATATTGTTTAACAATCACTTACTTTGTACCCCCTGAGAGTGATGGCAATACAATCTGCGTGGGAGCTTATACGGCACCTCGAAGAACAAAATCGCATGTATTAATTAATAATATTCAACTTGGACTACAAACAATCTGAGGCTGAGGAACATTTTGAAAGTTGAAAGGCCAAACAATATTGCAATTAATTTACTATATACAATGACATCATCAGCATGACCTTACTGCCTAACCAATGACATCATCAGCATGACCTTACTGCCTAACCATTATTGTTATGGTATGATTGATCCCCACAACTCTACACCAACTTTCGATATTCACAGCAGTGTACGCTAGTAATAACCAAAGGTGTGCGAGAGAATTTCAAATTGAAAAAAACATCTTAAAAATGGCGGACGTGTAGATTGAAGCGATGAATATGATGGTAAACATTTATTCTCCATCGTTACCTACGATGATAATAAAGGTTTTGAAGGGTTTGACATGGTTGATGTGGAAATACTTCGGTGTAACATAATATGTTACTTTCCAATAAAAGGCTTTGTGCCCTACGCAAACAGGAAAATATCGGCGGACCGAGGCGCACATGTCGTCTGCAGGTGAGGCCAAATTGAACATTGACATTGATACGTTTTGAGCCGATTTATTTCTTCAAACTTTTTATCGGTGATTTAATCATAAACTAGACTGTAGCTAAGATATATCTATATGCTGACTGTGACAGTAAATGTATTGAATGGTGACCTGAAACCTGCAGAAAATCACATGCAATTCTTTACGAGATACCCGACATTTTTACCTGAAAATCTCCGTGCAAATAAACAGCGTCTTATATCAAAAATCAAGTTTATAATCTCTGTTATCATTTGCCAATCACATATGCGGACAAAACTAATTTCAAATGATCTTTCTCTTGCTTAAATCCCATTAATTAAAAGTTTCACATGTTCTTACCTTTATTACCACCTGTACAGGTAAATACTGAAGCAACTTTAGAATTGAAAACGTTAATATAAACTAGAGACAACAACAAACAATTTTCATACAACTTTTTTCACATATCACAAATATTTTCCCGATGATGTACAGGGCATTTTTTTCACGGGTTTGGAATGCGATCTTTTTTGGGAAAAAATGGTGAATTTTGGAAGGAAATCTTTAGGAATCGGGGCCCATTATCGGCCCCAAAAGGCCTCCAGAAAAAGCCATGCCGGATGTCGATGATGACAAATTATCTTGTGTACAGAAACATATACCATAATTTCAATGAAATAA
Organism: Mizuhopecten yessoensis; assembly: GCF_002113885.1. NCBI lineage: Eukaryota > Metazoa > Mollusca > Bivalvia > Pectinida > Pectinidae > Mizuhopecten > Mizuhopecten yessoensis. The sequence goes on from NW_018407089.1 coordinate 20,753, forward strand.
ATAAAAAAAACGCTGATGACAAACATGTTCATGTCCCAATAATCTATCAGCAACGATTGGTCAATCAACGTGTGGGCCACACAATTCAGCAGACTTTATTAAGATCACCTGACTGTATCTGTTACCATGCTGTGTATGTTTTAATTGTTTTGACCTGCTTTTTGACCCGAAAAACTTCATTTAAACGGGATAGTAATTTGAGGTCTGAAACGTTTTGAAGTAGTAACATTGTACAAGCGCTGGTACGATTGCGACAGAAAATATAATGGATGCATCGAAAGATGCGAGCTTAGATGCTGTTGCTTTGGGGAAGAAAGCTAGTCAATATACGATATTTAAGGATGGCAAGTTTGCGTGTTTGATCTGCAGAAGAAATTGTCATCAAAACAGCGAATTTTGCACCATCTTTATACAGTCCATGCTTTAAGTAATTTTGTTTATTTTTTCTTTGGTCGTACAAATTCACGCGGTCATGTTCAGTCAGACGGCGTACCTAACGATGATCGTCTTTAATGCCTGCCTTATATTCAGGAAGGGGATTAGCCTTACATGAGATACAGATATGCGCCAAAAGTCTTATTTTAAAGGCTCTTTATTTCCTTTACACACAGCTGACTTATTTTCAGTAATTTAATGCACATATTTTCATGCTGTCCGATTTTAAAGTGTGTAATCCTGAAAAAAAAACGTGCTTCCCGGACAGTTTAACAATGATCATGTCTTAATCAGCTGTTAGCTATAGTTGTATCATAGATCCAATCCATGCATCTCAGCGACAGTTGCTTAATCTATTAAAATTTTCGGATTTCATATGATTTTGAAAACACATTTGATGGTTTGTCCGATGCTAGTTCTAAATTCAGTTGCTGTCTTCGTCTTGTGGAATAAAGAAGTTCAATGCACCAGTGTTTTTAAATTGTAAATCCCTCCACAGCCAGGCCGAGTTGTTACCATTACTTTAAAATAAAATCTTTGAGCAAGAGTAGCAATGCATAACATTATGAAGGAATTTTAAAAGTTTATGAAGAGCTTTGGCACAATAGTATTAGTGTATATATCCTTTTGATCGAAGGATAATACTTACATTTGGTTATCAGAAGTGTAACTATAAATTTAGGTTATCTCTTTTAAATAGGTTATTAATTTTATTTTTTATGTATTTCTCAGAAATAATTTTGACACTTAATCGTTTAAATACAAATTTTGAGTTGAGAAACATATTTTGTATTTCAGCTCGAGTAAAAAGAGAGAGAGAAAAACATATCTCGGTCCCAATTCCAAGACTATTAAGTTTGAACTTAAAACATGGCAAATGGAATTCCACTGGAATAGAATCCCACTGGAAAAGAATCCCACTGGAATTCCACTGGTATTTCACAGCAACTCGAATTCCACTGGTATCAGCGGAAAAACCACTGGATTCCACTTGAAATATTGAACACTAGTGGAATCCACTGTTATTCCACTGGAATCCCATTGCTGTTTTTCAGGGGGTGTTGTCTACATGATCCATTAAATGGACATTTTGAATAGATATTTGTCCCACATCAGTCTCTCTGGGCATAGTAGCATTTGCATAAGCTTGAAGGGGTGTGATTACTTCGGTCAAATTAGGAGGTACATTAGAACCATCTGCCATTAGCTCATTTTCTGAGAAAGATTCCTTATCAGAATGGTTTTCCTCTTCACTTGATAACTGAAAGTCACTTTCTTCAGATGACTCTGATGTGCTCTTTTTTCTGCCCCTTGAATTCCTTCCACCTCTAGTTCTAAGCCTTCCTCTTATGCCACTTCCTCTTGTCATTGCACTACGTCCTCTAGCAAGACCATCCCCTTGCCCTGTTTCTTTTCCTCTGACCTGTCCACCTCTTTCAATTCCCTGTTTTCCCCCTCTTTATTTTCCATGCCATCCTTCTCTTTCTCTGGCCTGTCGTCCTCCTCTTTCTCTGGCCTGTCGTCCTCCTCTTTCTCTGGCCTGTCGTCCACCTGTCGCTTTCATATCCCAATTATTCACATGTTGCAGGTTTTCACATGGTTCATGGTGGTTTATTAAAATGATAAACATTAACCTGTGGTTATCAACAACAGCGGATAGTTCAGTCAGCTCCAGCTCTGCTGCTGCCTCCTCTATCCTTAGCCTTTTCTTCTGGTTCCTTTTATGCTAAAACATTGAAAGAGAGAGAGATTGCTTGTTGTTTGATGGTTAATACATAAAATTTAAGTTAATAACAGATATGGTAGATTTTACAATAATCAAAGCTGCGTTTACCTACCAAACCATCTGTACATAGTAAGTATGAAATTCGAGCAATAGTCCTGTTTCAAGTTAATAAAAACTAAAAGATGTTCTGTCCATGGCTACTTTGTCCACAGTCAAATGATTCCTCAATATACTCACTCCACTCCACCATTTCCGTCAAAGCTGTAAGCCCTGAGTTTGTCTTCGAGGTAGAGTGACATGGCATGTAAGTCCTCGAAACAATTAGCTTGGTTAAGATATTCTGAGCAATTTTTGAAGAAGTCCTTTCTAGTCGTCTCTGTCTTTTCTGTGACTTCATCATCTACTCTTCTTCAACTGTGGTTCTGAAGTTGTTTCGGACTCAACACTGGATTTATTCTTTTGGATCACAGCTTTTATCCTTAACTGACGTTCAGAAGCATATTGGATATTGGATTTCTTCTCTTAAGCCAGCTTATGGCATGGTGCGGCGTCCGTCGTCCGTCCGGCGTCAACTTTTTACTTTAAACAACTTCTTCTCAGTAACCAAAAGGCCGAGGGTGATGATATTTGGCCAGAAGCATGCTTGGATGAAGGGCTACCAAGTTTGTTCAAATAAATGCCCTTCATCAATTTTCAAGGTCACAGGGGTCAAATATGTTAAAATCTTTAAACAACTTCTTCTGAATAACCAAGAGGCCTTGGATGATATTTGGCCAGTAACATGCTGGGATGAAAGGCTACCAAGTTTGTTCAAATAAATGACCTTGATTTATATTCAAGGTCACTTGGGTCAAATATGTGTAAAACGTTTAAACGACTTCTTCTGAATAACCAAGAGGTCTAGGGAGATGATATTAGGCCAGTAACATGCTTGGATGAAGGGCTACCAAGTTTGTTCAAATGAATGACCTTTGCCCATTTTTTCTGAATTACTTTAAACTTTAAGTCAAGACGCTGATATTTTGCCTGTAGCTCTATTTTAGTCCTCTTTGAAAGTTACAATTGTGAGATTAATACCAGGTGAGCGATGCAGGCCCATTGGGCCTCTTGTTTGTTAGAGGAACAAACGTCCATGTGTCCACATGACTTATGGACTGGCAGCAAAGTCCAATGTCGTACCTTTTGCAGAAATCACAGTAACAAGACAAATTACGCATCCATATACATACTGCCTCAGCAGATTCTGAATGAACACAATGAAGCGACCTTGCCCCAACTACCGTCAATAAATCTGATCTTTTTTCTGTGTTGAATCTTGTTCTTTGGGACCAGGAAAAATGTTCTTTTACTGTGGTTGCACAGACCCTCCTTCCCATCTTTTGTCATCTTCCTTGTAAAGTAATCGAATGCATCTTCAGCTGACTGAACTGTTACCTAGCTCTTTTCTTCTTACAACTGCATTTCTGATATTGGATTTCACTACCTCAATACAGGCATCACAGGGGCCCTTCCCATGACGGGAACCAAAAAAGGATCTCTCGGTCGAATGATGGAATTTTTTTTCCGACTCGGAAACATAAAAGGCAAATTTGCACTTATATTGAGAAGCGCAACCATCGGAGAATTGCACGACATGTTCCATCTTGATATTTCTCTTTAAGGTGATCTTCCGCTTTTCTGTGAATTTCTTGACCCTGAGGTCTCACGTTTCTCCCTGGGTAGGGGGTAAACTTGACTATAGTTTATATAGGGAAATCACATTTTTCACAGGTCTTCTTTTCATTGCTTTTTAGCTCATCTGGAACGCCATATTCAAGGTCACAGGGGTCAAATATGTGAAAAACATTGAACTACTTCTGAATAACCAAAATGCCCAGGGTGATGATATTTAGTCAGTAGCATACTAGGATCAAGGGCTACCAAGTTTGGGGTCAAATTTGTTTAAAATCTTTAAATGACCTTTTTTAAATAACCATGGGTCCCAGGATTTTGATGTTGCATCCTGAGCTGAAAGTCTATAAAATTTGTTCAACATAATGACTTTGTTCGACTTTCAATCACAGGGGTGAAATGTTTTAAAAAAAATTAACAGGATCTTTTGAATGAATTTTAATCATGAATATTGATATTTTTCCTGTAGCTTTATTTTAGATCACTTTTAAGGTTACAAGTGTGAGTTTTATACCAGGTGAGCGATGCAGGCCCATTGGGCCTCTTGTTTAATAGAATGTGAACCATTTCAGTATTTTAATTTATCCATGACTTTGACCTCATGACCTCAAAGTATATCTTGCATTAATGCATAATAAAACTTACCTGTAAGTTGTCTAGTGTGACAGTGTAAAATCAACACAAGGTTTAAGTTGACCTATTCGGCCATGTCACAAAATGGCCGGTATGTATGTAGTTTATTTTGAAAATAATAATGTCAATAGACAGAAAAAGAAAACACTTGACACATTGAAGTTGTTCATGCTATCTCTTTACTCATTTTTCTCGCTATCTAGCTCAACATTATAGCAAATAAATATTATTCATATAATTTGTATGCGGTTTACTTTTCGGTACCCCACGGTACCCATTAGTGTGGATATGCTTATATCCAAGTCTTGTGTTGGGAATATCCAGTCTAATGATGGCAATATCTGGCCTTATTTATAATGGCAATATCTGTTCTTTATGATGGCAATATAGTCTTATGTTGGCAATATTCCCTGCAAAATTTTCATGAACATTAAAATGTCAGAACGAGTTCATGAACACAAAAGAACCTTGGGGAAAAAGAATCATAATTTTGGTCTTGTGTCTTAAATAACAAATTTATTCTCATGCACAATACAGATCAAGTGGACACAGCTAACAATTTCCACTAACTTTCATCTAAATCGTCTCGTATCAAAATTTCAAAAACAGGGTCGGGTATGGGCAAACCAAAATATTCAAGTGACTTTGATGATACTGTATAGCTAGAAGTCAATGGGGCCTCTTAACCCTAAGGCTGCTACGCACACAGCATATGCCGTTTTGAAAAGTCGAGTCGTCGGTGCTACGCACGGCATATGTTTTTCTCTGTCTGTAGGTTTTGATTTGTAGCCACGAAATGAGTAGTCGGGTTGTTGCTATACTAATCCCGAATGCGTATAGAAGAAGGCTTCTGATTGGTTATTTTGTCATTACTTTCGATATTCCAGGCAATGTACCCTGGTAATGACCAAAAGGTGTGCAAGAGAATTTCAAATCCAAAAAAAAGTCATAAAAATGGCGGACGTGTAGATTGAAGCGATGAATATGATGGTAAACATTTATTCTCCAGCGTCACCTACGATCTTGAACAAACAAATATCAAACTACCATACATCGATTTTAAACCTACTATTCGTACAGCCATTCAAAATGAATGGCAGAAACGCTGGTCTCTTGAGACCAATAACAAACTTTTTAAGATACAACCGAAACTTAAAACATCTATTCCCAGTCGGAAAGATCATAGAGAGGAAGTTGTCCTCGCTCGGCTCCGCACTGGGCACACATATCCTACTCATTCGTACCTTTTAAAACGAGAAGATATACCTTCACGCCATGCATGTGACACTCCATTTACAGTGGAGCATTTTTAGCTCACCTGGCACGAAGTGCCAAGTGAGCTTATGCCGTGGCGCGGCGTCCGTCGTCCGTCCGGCGTCCGTCCGGCGTCAATATTTTACTTTAAACGACCTCTTCTTAATAACCGAAAGGCCTAAGGTGATGATATTTGGCCAGAAGCAAACTGGGATGAAGGGCTTCCAAATTTGTTCAAATAAATGACCTTCATCTATTTTCAAGGTCACTGGGGTCAAATATGGTAAAAACTTAAAACAACTTCTTCTCAATAACCAAACTGCCCAGGGTGATGATATTTGGCCAGTAGCTAGCTGAGATGAAGGGCTACAAAGTTTGCTCAAATGAATGACCTTCACCCATATTCAAAGTCACAGGGGTCAAATATGTTAAAAACTTTAAACAACTTCTTCTCCATAACCAAAATGCCCAGGGTAATGATATTTGGCCAGTAGCATGCTGAGATGAAGGGCTACAAAGTTTGCTCAAATGAATGACCTTCACCCATATTCAAAGTCACAGGGGTCAAATATGTTAAAAACTTTAAACAACTTCTTCTCCATAACCAAAATGCCCAGGGTAATGATATTTGGCCAGTAGCATGCTGAGATGAAGGGCTACAAAGTTTGTTCAAATAAATGACCTTCATCTATTTTCAAGGTCACTGGGGTCAAATATGGTAAAAAATTAAAACAACTTCTTCTCAATAACCAAACTGCCCAGGGTGATGATATTTGGCCAGTAGCTAGCTGAGATGAAGGGCTACAAAGTTTGTTCAAATGAATGACCTTTACCCATATTCAAGGTCACAGGTGTCAAATATGTTAGAAACTTTTAAACAACTTCTTCTGAATACCCAAAATGCCCAGGGTGATGATATTTGGCCAGAAGCAAAATGGGATGAAGGGCTTCCAAATTTGTTTAAATAAATGACCTTATCCCATATTCAAGGTCACAGGGGTCAAATATGTTAAAAACTTGAAACAATTTCTTCTCAATAACCAAACTGCCCAGGGTGATGATATTTGGCCAGAAGCAAACTGGGATGAATGGCTTCCAAATTTGTTCAAATAAATGACCTTCACCCATATTCAAAGTCACAGGGGTCAAATATGTTAAAAACTTGAAACAATTTCTTCTCAATAGCCAATCTGCCCAGGGTGATGATATTTGGCCAGTAGCTAGCTGAGATGAAGGGCTACAAAGTTTGTTCAAATGAATGACCTGCAATTATATTCAAGGTCACAGGGGTCAAATATGTTAAAAACTTGAAACAATTTCTTCTTTGAATGAATTTTAATCATGATTATTGATATTTTTCCTGTAGCTTTATTTTAGATCACTTTTAAGGTTACACGTGTGAGTTTTATACCAGGTGAGCGATGCAGGCCCATTGGGCCTCTTGTTTAATAGAATGTTCCGATTTTAAACACATTCGTGATAACTACTTCCGAGCCCCGGATATGAAAACACTTTTTAAGTTCCGTGGATTCGAAGGCATTATTTAACTATTTGAAAGGCATCGGTCTATTTTATAGACTCTATTCGTTATCTCTTTTATTATTTTAACCCCCTTTTATTTATTTTTTTATTATCTACACATACAATGCGAATACTTTTAATATGAACCATTTTATCTGATTTTATCTTCGCTATTCACATTTTTGTTAAAAAAGTAAAATAAATAAATAAATCACCATGGCCCTAAATGACCACAGCCGTCGATGGGCCGTTAAACATAAACAAACAAACAAACACCCACAATGATAATAAAGGTTTTGAAGGGTTTGACATGGTTGATGTGGAAATACTTCGGTGTAATACTTCATATTCAATTAAGCACAAAACTAAATTGATAACCCCAAACATTTTAATATTCAACTTTTAAACTTTCCAAATAACTTTTAAACTCTCTGAGTGGGTTTGTTGCACGACAGCCGCAATACTTTCTGTATGTTTTGAATTTTTTCGGCAAGTTCCTTTCTCCTGAAATTTGGCCATTTGCCTGTTATCAGATTTTAAATTTTCCGCAGTTTCTCCTGGTCCATTGCAGGCCTTGGACCAAGAGCAGAACACTTCGCCGTTTTCTTTCCAGTTATGGAATGATTTTTCAGCTCATCAGACCTGAAAACTTTCCGTGTTAGGGGGGAACCAGTGGCGATTGCGGGGCTTGGTGATTCCTTGACTATGGCCTCTAGCTCTTGAGATTCCCGAGATGCTGAAGAGGATTCTTTTTCAGAAGATTTCTTGAACATCTTTTTCATTGTCTTGATCTGTCCCTTCAGGTAGTCAACATCCTAAGTTTTTAGGTCACCTGAGCTTTAGCTGAACTGAAAGTTGGTAGGAATGATCTACCCATGGTCCTGACAAAGTGTTGTTATTTTTCGGGTCAATCAGAAATCTAATATGGCCACCACGACCACCATTTTGAAAAACTATTTTAAACTTAAAGTCAAGTTCTGCTAGGCTGATTGAACTGAAACTTTGTAGGAATGATCGACTCATGGTTCTGACAAAGTGTTGTTATTTTTCGGGTCGATCAGAAATCCAATATTGCCGCCATTTTGAAAAACTATTTCAAACTTAAAGTCAAGTTCTGCTAGGCCGATTGAACTGAAACTTTGTAGGAATGATCGAATCATTTTCCTGACAGTGTTGTTATTTTTCGGGTCAATCAGAAATCTAATATGGCCACCACGACCACCATTTTGAAAAACTATTTTAAACTTAAAGTCAAGTTCTGCTAGGCTGATTGAACTGAAACTTTGTAGGAATGATCGAATCATTTTCCTGACAGTGTTGTTATTTTTCGGGTCGATCAGAAATCCAATATTGCCGCCATTTTGAAAAACTATTTTAAACTTAAAGTCAAGTTCTGCTAGGCCGATTGAACTGAAACTTTGTAGGAATGATCGACTCTTAGTCCTGACAAAGTTTTGTTATTTTTCGGGTCAATCAGAAATCTAATATGGCCACCACGACCACCATTTTGAAAAACTATTTCAAACTTAAAGTCAAGTTCTGCTAGGGCGATTGAACTGAAACTTTGTAGGAATGATCGACTCATGTTTCTGACAAAGTGTTGTTATTTTTCGGGTCAACCAAAAATACAATTTGGGTTCCCTGCAGGTAGGGCGTAAGAATTGTACCTGCTGCCCCCAATTGCATGATCGTAAGAGGCGACTCAATTTGGGACCTTATCTCTTCTCTCCTTTCTAAATAACTTTCTTCTTCCTAATGTCTCCCTTGACAATGCCTCACTTTTGGCCATTTGTTGAGCGTTCGCCCCTGTGAGGAAGGTTTTGGGTTCTGTCCCCTGGCCGAGACCTACCAAAGTCTTTAAAAATGGTAGTTTCTACTCCTGCTTAACGCTCAGCAAATTAGGAGTGGGACGACTGGTTCGCCTGTTGTCAGTATAATGTGACCGGGTGGGGCGTCCTGCTGGGGGTCTTCGGCAGTATGTTTCAGTGAGGTAGCACTATAAAGTCGGAATCAGTTCCGCGCTATCACAAGGAGACAAACACGAACATATCACAGCCTCCCAAAATACACACACATACACTACACGCCTGCATCTTGCACACAGGGGAGGCCGCCCTTAAATGACCTTAGCTGTTAATAGGACGTTAAACAAAATCAAACAAACAAACAAACAAACAAACTGCCATTATGCCTAACTATATTTTACTCAAATTGGTACATATTTCAACAACAAAAATAAATACTATAGGACTCAGGTGACCGTTAAGGCCCATGGGCCTCTTGTTATTTAGTAGTGTATTATCCAGCTGTTGACACTGAACATGTATAATCGTTGTTACTTAGAACACATCACAAATGTAGATAAATAACTGCTAAGGAAAGTTAGGAATATTCATACTGGTTACAGGTACACATTTTGTTATACAATCAAGTAAAAAGCATAAAAAGATAGAAATTAGTTAAGTAGTGAATAATTATAATTTAATCTAGTAGTTACCTTAAAGGTTGGGCCTGGATTGGACTCAATATCTCCACAATACAACACGGGTATTGACATGCCAGTGTGTATCAGAACAGCAGGTGTTTTTTTTGTTGAATGTGCTTGGTTGGAATTGCTAGTTTTGTTTTTGGTTGAGGCAGATGTAGTTTCTGTTGTGTTTTTGTTGGAAGCTGTAGTTGTGTTTTTGTTGAAGGGATATGTTGGTTTGATGTTGCAACTATTGAAGGATGGATATTTATGTTTGTCTGAAAGTTATGATTAAAAACATTACATGAATTTTTTTTTATATATATATATATATAAAATGCACAACATAAAAGTGGTGTCATTCCAGACAAACTCATCAAACAAGCAAGAGATCCAAGAGGGATCTTGGTTCCCACCCTTGGATGCTCTTTATTTCGTTCTATGTAAGACTGATCTTTTCTCTACTTTAATGATTTGATAACAACGGGAACTTGCATATGAAATCTAAGAGATCTAAGAAGAACTTTCAGTGAACAAGAAATATAGCGATGACAAACTTCCAACTGTCAAAATCAAAGGTGGCGGCCTGTTTGTCATTTGGTTTTCCCAATCAAAAGCAATGGTACACATCAAGTTTGAGAAATATCCTTCCATGACTTCACAACAAATAGCGATAACAAACTTCAACAGTCTAGTTTCGTTTGTTTGTTTGTTTGTTTGATTTTGTTTAACGTCCTATTAACAGCTAAGGTCATTTAAGGACGGCCTCCCCTGTGTGCAAGATGCATGCGTGTAGTGTATGTGTGTGTATTTTGGGAGGCTGCGATATGTTCGTGTTTGTCTCCTTGTGATAGCGCGGAACTGATGCCGACTTTATAGTGCTACCACACCGAGACATACTGCCGAAGACACCTAGCAGGACGCCCCACCCGGTCACATTATACTGACACAGTCTAGTTTCACATTCGTTCTCCTAATTTGCTGAGCGTTAAGCAGGAGTAGAAACTNAGTGACCCGTTTACATTTGGTACTGACGATAAGGAAATTACATACGAACAGTTGAATTTGTCCGCTAAAGCTCGCATATGGAGTGATGACTTGAGAAATATGGTCGAATTTAATTTCAACCAACTTCATGAATATTTGGTTACACGCACCAACAAATATGACGACCCCTCAATGAAAGGTTCCCGCTACAAAAAGTTAAAATCTTACCAATTTTTCATGGAAGGGCACGTGTCGAATGTTGAAGTCGCGAGGGGGCAAGGACATACATGGATAAAATCAAAGGTCATTGCCTCAATGAAGAAGACTAAATACAATGTGATGATTGTTTTACATAGCAATGGGGATGTGAGGTATGCAGCATGTGGATGTCCTGCTGGGTAAGTCACTGATATTCAGCTGTGACGTCACTGAGTGATATTCAGTTATTTATTTACACAGTCAGGCTATCGTGCGACACCAAATAACATATGATCTCTAACATTCTTCTGGAATATATCAATACGTTCCTTATCTGTATTGTATAATATAACTAGCAATGGCATTGTTATGTATGTAATCCCCCTACAGTACTATTTAATAATGGAAACAAAATCATTATTATATTTACAATAGTGTATACATTTTTTAAATTATTTACATTTTGTTTTTAACAGATTAGGTATGAATGGACATGGTAAATGCAACCACATTGGTGGAGTACTCTTTGCGGTCAACAGTTTTTATGCCAATGGCTTACATTCTAACACGGCCAAGGTATCATGTACAAGTAAGCTGAATGGTTGGATTGTCCCCCGAAACCTTACTGTACCCCCAAAACCTGTCAAAGAAATAAAAGTTGAGAAAATACAGTTTGGATCAAATCGTTGATCAAATCGATTATCAAAAACATTTAATCAGAGTAGTGTGTTTGATCCTAGGGCTCCCCAACACAGAACCTCGGATAACAATGCTTTTGATATTTTGCATACAAACCTGAAAGAGTTTGCTCCCTTCTCAGGTTACCATGAAGAACCAGCTGGAGTACCTACTGACACTTGTCTAGAATGTGCTGATTTTGTTGACACCATTGAAAGTGTTGATGTTTGTGAGGATGTGTATATTGAAATTGAACAGGTTATTTTAAATGTAGAAGTATATGTAGATGCTCCAGAGAATATAGTGAATGTACCAAATATTGATTTTGTAAAAGAAAATTCCAATATCGTTGATGATGAAAACATAAATGCAGATTTTGTAGCTTAGTATGTGAACAGCATTGTTGAAAATGACACCATTACACAGGAGGATATAAATAACATTGAATCAGCTACAAAACTTCAATCAGAGAATGACCTGTGGAGCAATTACATGGATGTAAAATGACGGCATCAAATTTTGGTAGGATTGTCAAATGTTCCAGATGTCCAAATGGATTGGTAAAAGCAATGTTATATGACAAACCATCGTCAAAATATCTTCAGTATGGCAAAGACGACGAACAAGATGCAATTAATATGTATACTAAACTCTGTTCCATAAATAACAAATAGCGATAACAAACTTCAATTGTCAAAATCCAAGATGACCGCTCATTTTGTTTTCCAATCAGGCCCAAAATTGAAAGGGACCAAGGGGGACCTACATATAAAGTTTCAGAAATATCCTTCCAGTATTCTCAAGAAATAGCGATAGCAAACTTCAACTCTCAAAATCCTAGATGGCTGCCTGTTATTTGTTTACCTTTTTATTACTGTTTTCTGCTTCTTGCCTGTAGAACGGCTTTGTGCCTGCTGCAATAAAAAAATAAATAAACTAATGTATCAATGGAAAATAACTTTCATGACTGATATTCAATTTGATAAAATGCAAATTAACAATGGACATAATGGTTTTTGGGCCTAACGATATAGATACATACTCATGAAAGACGAAAAGCATAAGACAGTAACTGAACATGTATGAGCTTTGTTACTTAGAACACATCACAAATGTAGATAAATAACCGCTAAGGAAAGCTAGGAATATTCATACTGATTACAGGTACACATTTTGTATACAATCAAGCAAAAAGCATAAAAAGAGACAAATCAGTTAAGTAGTGAATAATTATAATTTAATCTAGTAGTTGCCTTAAAGGTTGGGCCTGGATTGGACTCAATATCTCCACAACACAACACGGGTATTGACGTGCCAGTGTGTATCAGAATAGCACTTTTTGTTGTTTAGTGTAGATGTATCTTGATGTGTTTGGTTGGAATTGCTAGTTATGTTTTTGGTGGAGGCAGATGTAGTTAATGTTGTGTTTTTGTTGGAAGCTATAGTTGTGTTTTTGTTGAAGGGAGCATGTTGGTTTGATGTTGCAACTATTGAAGCATGGATATTTATGTTTATCTGAGAGTTATAAAAAATTACATGAAAAAAAAAAATCATATTTATAAATTGCACATCATAAAAGGGGTGTCGCTCAAGACAAAATCATCAAAAAAACAAGATATTTAGGATCTTGGTGCCCACCATTGAGTGCTCTTTATTTGGTTCTATGCAAGACTGATCTTCTCTCTACTTTAATGATTTGATAACAAGGGGAACTTGCATATGAAATCTAAGAGATCTAAGAAGAACTTTCAGTGAACAAGAAATATAGCGGTAACAAACTTCAAATGTCAAAATCAATGGTGGCGGCCTGATTGCCATTTGGTTTTCCCAATCAAAAGTAATGGTACCCATCAAGTTCGAGAAATATCCTTCCATGACTTCACAACAAATAGCGATAACAAACTTCAATTGTCAAAATCCAAGATGACCGCCCATTTTGTTTTCCAATCAGACCCAAAATTGAAAGGGAACAACAAGGGACCACTCAGAAATATCCTTCCAGTACTTCTCAAGAAATAGCGATAGCGACTGTCAAAATCCTAGATGGCTGCCTGTTGTATGTTTACCTTTCTTTTTACTGTTTTCTGCCTTGCCTGTAGAAGGAATGTGATCCTGCTGTAATTAAGACTTAAAAAATAAATAAAATGTTTTAACTGGAAAATAGCTTTCATGAAATTCAATAAAGGAATCATTATATTTATTAAACTAATTCAATTTAATAAAATGCATATTAACCAAGCTTAAACAATTTTCCTTATTTGCTTACCTTTTTGTTGCATATAAGTACATCAAATATGGGCACAATGGTCTTTGGGCTTTACAATACAGAGACATCCTCATTAATTGATATACGTACCCGACCTTTGGACAACCTGTTGAAATGAAAGACGAAAAACATAAGACAGTAATAATACTCATACAGCATTATACCTATATGTAATAATAATATATATTTCACTATTATAAGAAAGAGTATCGCATGATAGAACACTTGTATACTTTACGCTAGATATTCCTCTCGTAGAATTTTCACCGTTACTGGGCCCGATGTTGTGTAACATTATCTCGCGCGCAGGGCGTCCAACATTCTCAGAGTAAAGAGTTTTCAAGCGTGTTTTAGTAAAGCCAGTTGAAGGAGGTGTTATTCCTATCTTGATCAATTCGTCTCGTAGTTGATACATTGTCCAATTGGCTAGATTGGAAGAACCACACGGCACATTCCTAGATTTAGATCTTGGCCTACGACTCGCCGTTGTTCGAAAAGTTTGAAAAGTTCAGAAACACAACCTCATCTTTTCACGGTCTGCATCATTAAGAATGTACACCTCTGAGTAGTCAAAAAATTCCTGCATTAAACTTTTTTCTTATATTGATTTTTGGAAGAAGGAGATAATGGCATAGTAGAAAATGCAAAAAAAACAATATGTTGGTGTGTTCGTTTTTGTGCTATGATCGGTCAAAGATACCAATTTAACACAATATTTGATTTTAGGTGAATTTTCGGGTTTTGACCATTTGCAGAACAAATTCATACAATTTCTTCCAAGTGTGTTATCAGATATGTACGAATGTTTTTAGAATTGATAAATATATTATTTTCTTTGAAACTATGGAAGTAAAATGTCTTAAAATTTATTCATTTTACTCAGAAATGCGATTTTAGTTACCCCTACCCCTTATTTTTTAATGAAAAAATGCACATTTTTCACCATTTTTTGCCGATTAAACGTTTGATATAAAAAAAATCCTGTAATTAACTTTTTTTAAAGTATTCAATGAATCAAATAAAAATGTGTTTCTCTTTCTAAAACAGCCACAAAAATGCGGGGTCGGTGTGCTTCTTTTTTGTCCCATTATTATTTGTGTTATTTTTCACCTTTTTCGGGGTCAAAAATCAAAAGTGCTTCAGTTACTCTAATATGTAAAAAAATATATCAATAATATATAACTTTCCACTTTTTTGCATATTATTTTAAGCATATTGAACATTTTGTACAGCAAAATTGAACCTGCTACAATTAAAAATGGTGACACAGTGACAATTTAAGTGATCAATCTAGTGTCAAAAAGGTGAATTTTGGCCCTTTGTGAAGTGCAAGAAATTCACAAAAATACACTTTTTCAAAATGGCCGCCAAATTGGTAATTTTTTAAATATTCTTGTAAAAAGTGTTCTACACACAACAGACATCTAGTTTTTTTTTTACATGTTTTTCAGATGTGTGTTTGCTATTATACCTATCATAATTTATTAAATATGACAAAAACCCGTTACACCAGATCAAAACGAGACTTGAACGTGACAGAAACCTCAGAAGAGTACATCCTTAAGTCTGGTATCTGAAAACACTATTAGAACATCAAGAGCTTCTTGGTTCACTTATAGATAAGTATGACTGTAGGTATCCGTGTATGTTGTAATGCGAAAATTAAACCAAAAATATAGAACGTATGAGACTCGTCATTTAGCTCTGGACGCTGGGAAAAAGTCGCTCTAGCTATCGGGAATTCTCTAAGCCAATCAGACAGTGGTTAGCTTACACCTGACCGGTCACTCTCATCATTGACCGCCCAGGTCCGGGTCATGTATATGGTGAATTTTCCTATATGAAATCCTAATGATCATGATTGTCCCTGACGTACATATGCATATATAAACACTGTTCAAGTCAATGTTGCAAACTAGCCCATCGAGGCTTGACTAGTAGTAACTGAAACGTTATTTGTCCATTTAAAACATGGCCTCAAGTACTGATGAAATATTTGAATACCAAAGCGTTTTGCTGTCCTTTTTATATTTGGATTTATAAATGTAGCTAACTGAAATATCTTCTGCTTTGCCCAGGTTTCTCAAAGTAACATAACCACGTTAAGATGTTCGCCTTGTTTCATGAAACAGGGGCCAGAATATACATATGTATGCTTTCATTCAGCGACTCGAAAGTCGCAGGTGATACAAAAAACGAAAGACAATAACCTTTGAGATCAATATCATTCAGGTTCTGACCCTTCAAACGACTTGTCCAATTCATGTCTTGTACCAACAGTAGCTTGCGCACATACAGCTGTTCCACCACTCCTGACATTTGCCTGTAAAGTTCTTTGTGCACACTGTTTGTGTGTCCAAACTGTTTGCAAATCCATTCCATTTCATTCGACTAAAGATCCATCATCTGAAAATCCGTGTAAAATTTCAATAATTATAGAAGAAAGCAAACCAATTAAAAATACTTTACAAGTATTATCACAAAAGTGTTGATGTACTAACTTCATGCATATCTAAACCAGATGCTTATGCTACATGCAAAGTGTGATTAAAATTGGTACAGAAATCTTCGAATCTAGGCGTTGTAAGATATTTATGATTTTTACTTTAGCATATGAATAATTTGAGTCATAAATGTCAAGGTCTCATATAAAAATTACCAAACAAACCTATGTCAGAGTGACCGTATATTTTCACATGGATACGCTTGTTATGCTGGATGGAGCAGTTCAATTACACTTCATCGCACACTTTATGGTATTATGGTATACCCTGCTTTGTCCGTCCGTCCGTCAGGCAGGCAGGTAAGCTAAAAATTAATGTTAACATCAATTACAGTTGTGGTATCGCACAACGTTACACGATGTGCGCACGATGTGTACACGGTGTGAACGATGTGTGCACGAAGCGCGAACGATAAAGAATTGGACGATCATTACTTGCGCACATTTGTGCGGACGATCGACGAACGGTGTGCGATAACAATCGTGGTTTGTGTAAATCGAGGAATAGCTTAACAATATATACGGTTTCGTGTTTAAACATAAACTTGATTTTTAGTATGTTTCTATATGCTACATCTATAAGCTTATCTTTTGTTTATACTTTCTTAAATTTAGAAATGGTGAGTTCGGTGTTTTTTAAACGACCTTAATCGACACAGGTAAAATAACAACACAGTCTCAGCAACACAGGTAAACAGCCACTTTGTACTTTGACCGTAGTTTTTCCACGCCCGGGCCACTTACATTCACTTACATAACTCGCCAAGGTGTGCAAACCAGGTGAAGGGGAGCTATAGACCAAAACCATGGCAAATAACAAATATTAAACGTCAAGTTGTATTTTCATAACAGTCATACGGTATCAAATATCAGCTATGTGTCAGACAAAGACCAGGTAACACTCCGGTCACTCATCAAATTGTTATTTACCTGTTCTTGACAGTCTAATGGTCACTGTATACTGTGTTACACGCATTGTAAAATTGTACATAATATCAGTTATAGAGATGAGAGCATTACAGTAATATATACAGTGTACATTATTGCATACAAGCCTTTTTGCTTTTGTTTTGTATTTTTTTCTGTCTTAGATAAACACTTTTTTGAGTTCATTCTTTGACGTCTTGCAGTTCTAACACGATCAGCAATCTGTTTTGGTGTAAAGGCCTTTACAATTGCCTGTCCCTCGGGAGATGTTTGTAGAATTCTGACAATGGCATTGGCTTTGATAGATTCGTTTGACGCGATTACGTTCTTACTCATAGTTAGTATGAGTGAGCTATCTTCTTTTGAGAACGCTCTTCTGCTTGCGACCGAGCCAGTTTTTTTAAAATTCGGCTGTTCCGAATCCGAATCCGAATCCGGCTGTTCCATATCCATCTGTTCCGAATCCGAATCGGGCTGTTCCAAATCTTCTGCCAGAACCTCATCAACTTCATTTTGCAATTCTACAGGGGAAGCGTTGCTCCTCATCATGACTTTCCATATGATGCGTGACATATCAATACTTTCCTGTTGTCTACAGTGAAGGTGGTAATATACATCCGCTGTGTTTGGGCAGTGTGTCATATGACTGGCAAGTGCCTCCCTTGTATGAGGGTTCGACTCCCTTACATGCGTGACTGTGCTTTTCCTTATTTTTGCGGCATTTATTGGTGGTCCATTTGGTAGTACCGATGACCATAATCCTTGGAGGGCACCGTTAATACGAATGCCCGTCATACCACTTGGGCCCTCCTCTGCGACCAATGGCCAGGTGAGAAAGAACGGCGCTTGTTCCATTTTTTGTTCTGGTTTAATTCCCGGCAGTAGCGTCCTCATCCGTTCATAAACCTTCATCTCTCCAAACAGTTTCCTGCTCAACCCCAACATCACCGGTGTTCGGACGCCAGTCTTGTGGTTGGCAACAGAAATGACATGTCCATCCATGTGTTCTATTGCGTAGTGCACGACCCTCAACGTTAGGTTAGAAATGGCGCCAACGCGCTGTGCGTTTGTGCACAGGATTGAAAAGATAACGTAGTTCCATACAAGGCAGTACGTATTTGCAGTCAATGTCCACATGTCACCATGTTTGAATTTCTCAATGTATTCTTTTGCAAGGATAACTCCAGGTGATTCAAATACTTTGTTGATATCGTCAGGGGTGATCCTTTGTTCTGAATCATGTACCTGTCTTTCCACTATTCACTGTCTGCTGGATTTGGAAATTGCGTTTGACCATCTTTGTATACTTGCCTTTAGCAAGCCCAGTTTCATCAGATTCGTTCCCGTAGGGTTTCTTGTTTCGAGAAATCCACAAATCTCTTTAAGTGACGAAAGATAACTTTTTATACTCCCCGAAAGCAACGTTGTTCTGCTTGGTTCAAGCCAGTACTGAGAAATCAAGTTCGAATCTTGTATAGACTCTTAATCCATTTCTTTGTCAACCGATCTCCAGATCTTGAAGACATGTGTTGCATGCTTGCAACGAAGCACGATCGTCTTTGCACCTTTCAACACTCTTTAACCAAGTGTAGAACCCAAGTAGGACTGGGTGTCTTGCATAATTTGCATATTTGCAGGTGCTACTGGCATTGGCCGTACTGTTAGGTTGGCTCCTCGTCTGATAAGGTTTAGTTGACTCTAAATCCACAGTTGTACGTCTACCTGCTGTTAAGTTTGTGTCAAACAGATCATCACAAACAGATCATGGGTATCTTCAATAACCATATCCAAAGTGTCGGAAAATATGGCTTTTTTTGCCTTTTGGGATGCCTCTGCTGGGGACAAATTATGTATTTTCTGTAGATGCGCATTTAGGCGTTTTACTTTGGATGGACACGACTCAATGGGACAATTCTTGTAGCGCCTTTTTGTAGTGGAACTGGTAGTCATGACAATCTTACATTGCAGTAGCGAGTCCTCCCATGATTTACCGTGTGCCACCCGCATGTGACGGGCCAGGTCAACAATTTCCAGGACGCACAAGTTGCATTGCCACCTATTGCGTGGATTTTTAGCGATTTGCTCTCTGCTTGATTTCTTGGGGTAGAATCGTTTGGTCGTACTGATGTCCTTGGGAGGGGTTTGCTCCTTAGGTTTGGAGTTAAAACTTCCACCGATACGTTGTTGAACTAACACAGATCTTATAGGAGGCGGGCTTGGTGGTACGATATTGTCTTCATCGTCTGAAGGTTTGTAGTCTGGGTCACAAACTGAGTCGTCATAATCTGACAAATCTTGTTCCGGTTCTTCTGAATTCAATGCTTTGAATTTTGCAAATAGTCCGGATATCCTTCGAATTTTAAATTCTCTCAGCGCCTTCTCGGAACTTGCTCCTTGATCCATGTTCTCATGTTCTGTGTTTTGATGAGGGTTCACATTTTCGTGCTCTGTTTTGTTGATAACTCCCCAAAGTTCTGTTTTGGGTGGGTGGGGGTTGATTCCGTCCTGCTCTGTGTTGTTGATATCTTCCTGAAGTACTATGTTTTGAGGGGTGTTAACACCGTCCTTTTCTGTATCATTAATTACTCTCTAAAGTTCTTTGTGTGGAGATGGGTTAACACCGTGCTTTTCTGTATCATTGATTACTGTCTGAAGATCTTTGTGTGGAGATTGGTTACCACCGTCCTTTACTGTATCATTAATTACTGTCTGAAGTTCTTTGTGTGGAGATGGGTTAACACCGTCCTTTTCTGTATCATTAATTACTGTCTGAAGTTCTTTGTGTGGAGATTGGTTACCACCGTCCTTTTCTGTATCATTAATTACTGTCTGAAGTTCTTTGTGTGGAGATTGGTTACCACCGTCCTTTACTGTATCATTAATTACTGTCTGAAGTTCTTTGTGTGGAGATGGGTTAACACCGTGCTTTTCTGTATCATTGATTACTGTCTGAAGATCTTTGTGTGGATATTGGTTACCACCGTCCTTTACTGTATCATTAATTACTGTCTGAAGTTCTTTGTGTGGAGATGGGTTAACACCGTCCTTTTCTGTATCATTAATTACTGTCTAAAGTTCTTTGTGTGGAGATTGGTTACCACCGTCCTTTTCTGTATCATTAATTACTGTCTGAAGTTCTTTGTGTGGAGATGGGTTACCACCGTCCTTTTCTGTATCATTAATTACTGTCTGAAGTTCTTTGTGTGGAGATGGGTTACCACCGTCCTTTTCTGTATCATTAATTACTGTCTGAAGTTCTTTGTGTTGAGAGGGGTTGACTTCTTCGTGCTCTGTGTTGTCTATAGCTTCCAACTGTTCTGTGTGTTCTGTTTCGTCTAAGTCATTCTGTTTCTTTCGACTACGTAAACCTGGTCTTGGCTTCCAATCGACCTTTTTAGGTCACCTGAGCTTTAGCTCAAGTGACCTATTGCTATCCGTTTTCGTCCGTCGTCGTCCGTCGTCCGTTAACATTTTACATTTCAAACTTAAAGTCAAGTTCTGCTGGGCCGATTGAACTGAAAGTTGGTAGGAATGATC
>NW_018407089.1:42882-123073 GCF_002113885.1 Mizuhopecten yessoensis
TTTGCTACTAAGTTCTAATAGGCCGATCTCACTTAAAATTGGTCTAGGAATGATCAGCTCATGGTCCTGACAAAGTTAAGTTAACATTATACTATTTTTTACTCAAATTGGTACATATTTCAACAACAAAAATAAATATTGTAGACTCAGGTGACCGTTAAGGCCCATGGGCCTCTTGTTTTTTTCTAGCCGGCATGACTGACCTGCCTGTGAGTGAATTATCGAGAGCACTACGTTTTATACCCTGTTACGATGTCATATTATAGCCAATTAGAAAAGAGATGACGATGATTGGCATACCTGCTGTTTTATATTATTTCCCGTGTGAATTTCAATACATCAGGAACAATGTATCACTTTGTATAGAATTATACACATTAAACGACTAATTACATTGTTGTGTTCTATTTTAAATGTGTGTTAAAACATGGTCATTTATTTGGAAATAAACCGTCATAATTATTTTTGTAAACCGAACAATATTGTTAGTTGATATAATTACAGCTAAATCTAACCCTAACATATGGTCATTTTCAACTTAGATTATCCCGGAATCAAATTTATTTTTTCTTCTTCTGTTTTTCATATTTAAACTGGTTTCGGGTACGATGCATCAATGGTTTGATATCCATAAACACATTAATGGTCAAAAAGCTAGTATATAGCCCAAAATTGTTAACCCTATGCCTATTGTCATTTTGCAACATAAGTTTTAAACGCATACATTGCTTTTTCTAATATAGTAAAACTATTCGGATTTGCTTTGGTAACAACACAACTATATACTTTATTGCATTTCATATCGATTTCTGATGTATTTTCATGACATCTTGTTTAAATTGTCCAACCACGATAATGGTCATTTTCAACTTAAAGTCTTGTAAGTCATATGGATATAGTGAAAAAGGCAAAAAATACTAAATGTTTCAAGATGCTTTTTTGGTAACATTATCTGTAATAGGACCCCTAAACATAATGAAAAATGTTGAGAACGCCCTTTTAATTTAACCAGAACGTTGATTTCTAATAAACCTTTCTGTATCAAACATTTTACAATATACTGAGACATGTTTAGAATATTGTTGATGGTATTAGCATGAAATAACTAGGTACCACTTTTGGTGCTTTAATGGCCTTTTGAAATATATCTTTTTTGTGAAATATGTCTAGGGTTAGGGTTAAGTTGTAAAATGACCGTGGTACCACCATGCTGAATTTTCATTGAATTATTTATTTTGCCATAAAAAAAATAAAACATTTATTCCTTGTTTTGATGTTTCATTTGGTCATAGTTGAGGTTATTGGCAACCCGCAGACACTCGTAAAAAGAGAAAAAACGCATCATGAAGGTTGCGTTCAGATCACTGAACATTGGTTACTTTACAACTTAAAGTTTTTTATTTAATCAATTGGAAAAAATCCGAAAGACAAACCTTGCAAAAAACAACAAATATGGTCCGTACTGGATATAGGGATCATAACAAAACAAATTCCGTGTTCTTATTCCGTAAGGAAATTTTGCGTTTTTCTAAGTTAACAAGTGGCACAACTTTCTAAATTTAGACCCTATACTGCAATTCTTAGTATCAAAATAACGCAATTTTACCCCTGGAGACATTTACCGAAGCAGATTTTTGAAACCTTGTCCTGTTGAAAAAAATAAAAGTGTTTTTGTGATTGAAGATATTTTATCCAAAAAAGTCCAAGTTTCAAGGTAAGATCACGTCATTACAGTTAAGTGTATCAGGAAATAGTTTGATTCCAATTGAAACCCACATGCTTCCGTATATAACAACGAAAGAATTTGTCAGATACATCATAATTTAAATTGTTTTAACTGCTTTTTTGTGTTCAGGGTTAGATTTTGAATTGAAAATTAGCCTTTTTAGAAAATGTTAGATTTCTCGAGTTTGGAAAACAATTATGATATACCATTTTTTTGTTAGTATTATTTGGATGTTTCTCTTTCTTTTGATAATAAAAGATGGTCTAACCCCCACGGGAAAATATCAAAGTAAAGTGTTCCGCAGGACAGGCCATTTTACAACTTAAGTTGCCGTTTTAGGTGCCTCTGGGAAAAGCGTTTATTTTTGAAAATAAATTTTCCAGAAAATTCTATTAAATTAAATTTGCATTGATATGCTTTAAAGCAACTTTGTGTGAAATTTGGAGGCTGTAGCTACAATAATGAAAAAGGAATGTATGAAACACTATAAAACAGGTTTTGTGCAAAGATTTTGGACAGTCAGTAGTGGAGTCGGTATTACCCGTCCACTGCATTTTTTGGTGGGTCATTTCTTGAATACCAATTAAAAAGCTGGGGTTAGCCCAGGTTTAGATATCATGTTATAGACCTCTCCTAACCCCATGTAAACAATATTTTAATTTTTCTAACCCCTTCGTTTTAAATAATCCTAACCTTAATGGTCATTTTCAACCCAACTTTTACGTTGCGGCTAACCCTATCCCTTTCCAATGGGATGTTTTACCCCAAAATTTCCTTACACAATGTAAAAGACAATCAACAACAATATAACCTTTATTTTTACCTAACCCCCTATTCTAATGAGAGATATGATCTTTCTAAATTTAAGTTGAAATAGGGGTGGCCTCGGTCCTAATTAGGGTTAGGGTTAGGTCCATTGCTAATAAGTAGCATAAAATGGAAGCGACTTTTGGCCTTTTGCAAGTTAACCCAAATTTTTTTTTGGACTTTTGCAACTTATGTCTATCGAAATTGGATGAGCAACCTGAAACGTCCAAAAATTAGGCGAATTTTGGACGTTGCAACTTAGAACGTCCATTTTCGTGACCACCTAAGTTGCTAATTTTTAAGTTGCAAAAGTCCATTTGGGAGACAGCAACTTAAGGTTAATGTCATATATAACCTTTTATAACCTTAACTTTCTGATGTTTTATTAGTGTCCATCTTAACTTTGGTGATCAAGTCATATATACATACGTGAAAAAAAATGAAATTTTGATGTTGTTAGGGTTAGGTTTTTATACTAAATAATACCCTTTCAAAAATGGACGTTTTAGGTTAAGGATAGAAAAAGTATTTAAAAGCTGGTTTTTATATTATGAATAGCCTGGAATCATTAAGAGATATTTTTTATTAATGTATAACATCTCAGAATTGAAAAAGTCTCATTATTCAAGACTATTTGTCGAAGTAATCAATGATTTCCTAATCGATGTTAAAACATGTTTTGCAAATACACATACTATTTATTTTATAGTTATAACATAATTCAAACATTGTAGTTTTTATTCGATGCTTGATGAAAAGTAACCTCACTTTATATCAACACAAAATTAAAAAAAACACCAAAAACTTAATTAAATTGACAGATTTTTTTTACATTTTTTCACGGTGAAACTGTTGGGGAGGTGTTTCTGTGACACATATATAAAGAACAATTATGAAAAAACAATGTTAAACAATAAAAGTTAGGTTATTTTTTTTCTGTAATGGTGTTGTGACACCTTCCTGGGGTTAGGATTTAAGTTGCAAAAGTCCACATTATTTGTGAGAGCATATGCGACCCTGGGGTTAGGGTTAGCTTAAGTTGCATTAGTTTAGTTTTTATGTTGCAAAGGTCCAGGTCATGTTGCAAAAGGTTTATATTATGGACTAATGCAACTTAACCTAACCCTAACCCCAACCCTATACTTAAGTTGCAATGTGTTAGTTTTAAGTTGCATAAGTCCATTACTAGGTGATAAGTTGCAAATGCTATAATTGTTGACTTTTGCAACTTAAGTGTATAGGGTTAGGGTTAGCTAAGTTGCAAAAGTCAACTTAAGTCACTTATACAACTTAACCCTTTTCGCCTTTGCAACTTAGGCTAACCCTAACCCTCGCATAATGCAACTTAAAAAAACCTTTGCAACTTAACTTAACCCTAACCCCATGATAGGTGTTCTGGCCTTATGCAACATAAACCTACATAAAATAGTCCAACTTTCAAAAACTCAAAAATAACAAAAATCAATAACGTTCTAGAAAAACAGAGTGAATAATTAGAATGTATGTTGAATTTGGTATCGAATGCGGTATTTACATAATACAGTCATCGATGTAGTTTTTCAGTTATTTCTAACCACAATAGTGTCATTTTGCAACTTAAAGCTTTTTAAAAGCTTTCTATTTTTATAGAATCCTATTAATACCTTTTAATACAGTTAAAAATGTAAGAAATTTCGATAAAAAACGAAAAACAAAAAAAGTTTATTAGCTCACCTGGCACGAAGTGCCAAGTGAGCTTATGCCGTGGTGCGGCGTCCGTCGTCCGTCCGTCCGTCGTTCGGCGTCTGTCGTCCGTCGTCAATATTTTACTTTAAACGACTTCTTCTTAATAACCAAAAGGCCTCGGGTGATGATATTTGGCCAGAAGCAAACTGGGATAAAGGGCTACAAAGTTGTTAAAATTAATGACCTTCAGCCATTTTCAAGGTCACATGGGTCAAATATGTTAAAAACTTTAAACATCTTCTTCTTGATAACCAAACTGTCAAGGGAGATGATATTTGCCCAGTAGCATGTTTGGGTGAAGGGCTACCAAGTTTGTCCAAATGAATGACCTTCAATTATATTCAATGTCACAGGGGTCAATTGTCTTAAAAAAAACCTTTAAACAACTACTTCTGAATAACCAAAATGCCCAGGGTTATGATATTTGGCCAGTAGCATGCTGAGATGAAGGGCCTCGTTCAAATGAATGACCTTCATCCA
Source organism: Mizuhopecten yessoensis (assembly GCF_002113885.1). Classification (NCBI taxonomy): domain Eukaryota; kingdom Metazoa; phylum Mollusca; class Bivalvia; order Pectinida; family Pectinidae; genus Mizuhopecten; species Mizuhopecten yessoensis. The sequence continues at coordinate 47,621 of NW_018407089.1, forward strand.
TTTTCAAGGTCACATGGGTCAAATATGTTAAAAACTTTAAACATCTTCTTCTTGATAACCAAACTGTCCAGGGAGATGATATTTGGCCAGTAGCATGTTTGGGTGAAGGGCTACCAAGTTTGTCCAAATGAATGACCTTCAATTATATTCAATGTCACAGGGGTCAATTGTCTTAAAAAAAACCTTTAAACAACTACTTCTGAATAACCAAAATGCCCAGGGTGATGATATTTGGCCAGTAGCATGCTGACATGAAGTGCTACAAAGTTTGTTCAAATGAATGACCTTCACCCATATTCAAGGTCATAGGGGTCAAATATGTTAAAATCTTTAAACAACTTCTTCTGAATAACCAAAATGCACAGGGTTATGATATTTGACCAGTAGCATACTTGGGTAAAGGGCTACCAAGTTTGTTTAAATGTATGACCTTGAATCATATTCAAGGTGACAAACACGAACATATCACAGCCTCCCAAAATACACACACATTCACTACACGCATGCATCTTGCACACAGGGGAGGCCGTCCTTAAATTACCTTAGCTGTTAATAGGACGTTAAACAAAATCAAACAAACAAACAAACACAAGGAGCAATGGTCAAAATATATAAAAAAAAAAAAAATTCTGAATAACCAAAAGGCTTAGGATGTTGATATTTAGTCAGTAGCATGCTGGGATCAAGGACTACTATGTTTGTTAAAGTGAATGACTTTGACTTATATTCAAGGGGGTCAAATTTGTTTAAAATCTTTAATCGACCTCTTCTGAATAACCATGGGTCCCAGGATGTTGATACTTTGCAAGTTGCATCCTGAGATGAAAAGCTATAAAATTTGTTGAACATAATGACTTTGTTCGACTTTCAATCACAGGGGTTAAATGTTTAAAAAAAAATTACAGGTTCTATTGAATGAATTTTAATCAAAAATACTGATATTTTATTTTGCCTGTAGCTTTATTTTAGATAACTTTTAAGGTAACAAGTGTGAGATTTATACCAGGTGAGCGATGCAGGCCCATTGGGCCTCTTGTTTTTTTAGTGTTTGCAATTTTCAAGTGACAATAAAATCGTGAAAAGAGGAGCTGGAAAGGTCTATGGGTAGTCAAAATGTTGGAAATCTTATTGATAATGCAATTGCGTACTTTTAAAGTGTTTTAAACGGTGATTTCGTAAAAAAATGAGTGACCTTTCAGTTATACGTGATTTTATGCATTTTTTTGACAACATAAAGATAGGAAGTGTTCGGTTTTTGTTGCATGCTCGACGCTTTTGTTTATATCAATAGAAAGGATTCAAAGAGAGCTTTAATATCAACAAAGGTTTTCATTAAGAAAATATAATAACAAAAAAGTTATCATCAAATAACCTTGACCAGGGTTAGCTTAAGTTGCAAAATCCACTTTTTTTCAAAAGGTCATTTTTTTAATAACGAATATTGTGATCATTTGTATATTGTTTTAGATTCATTGTGTTAAAACCTTTCGAACGATATATAGATTGTTGGTATACCCTCAAAAATAAGTGTGTTATGAAGTTTTTCTAGATGACCAAAAAACGGCCTTTTTAGGGGGGTCTAGGTTTTTTCAATATTTTCAAAAGTAGGAGACGCAGATTTTTTTTTTTTGTAAATCAGTAGAGAAATATTCAAACTAACTTTCTGCGAAATGTCTAGCCAATCAAAGCATTTTTGACTAAAATATGACCATTTTACATAAAAGTATAAAATATGTTAGCAATAGAGTTGTTTTGGTCGGACAAGTCGATATTTTCTGACATATCCCTAACCCTGATTTTTTTAACGTGAAAATAGGCGATTTTTTTTGCAGAGGGTTAGAAGAGGGCTTGACGGAATACCCCGGGGTTAGGCGGAACCTCTGGAGTGCTGAATAACTCTATTCCGAAACCTTTTTGTAAGGTTAGGTTAGGTAAAGTTGCAATATGTTTGTCCTAAGTTGCAATAGTTTCATAATTATGTTGCAAAAGGTTTATATTATGGACTAATGCAACTTAACCTAACCCTAACCCTACACTAAAGTTGCAATGTGTTAAGTTTTAAGTTGCATAAGTCCATATTTTAATGATAAGTTGCATATGCTATACTTATGGATTATTGCAACTTTAGTATAGGGTTAGGGTTAGGTTAAGTTGCAATGGTCCAGAATTATGGATTAATGCAACTTAACTCTAACCCTAAACTTAAGTTGCAATAATCCATAAGTATAGCATATGCAACCTAACACTAAAATATGGACTTATGCAACTTAAAACTTAACACATTGCAACTTAAGTGTAGGGTTAGGGTTAGGTTAAGTTGCATTAGTCTTTAATGTTGACCTTTTGCAACATAATTTAAAGCATATTGCAACTTAAAATTTACATGATGCAACTTAACCTAACCCTAACCCTTACTTTTTCAAATTGAGTTAGTCACCACGGTTAGGGTTTGGTCAACAGCCCAATATTGAGCAATATAATATTGCCAATGATACATTTCTGAACAAATTAAGCCTATAACTGGTTAGATAGTGCAACTTAACCTAACCCTAACCGTACCCCTTTCATCGATCTATATTTGCTTTTTTTGCACCGTACTTTGTGCTTGGTGTAGCGAACTTGTAGTTGCAGGACACAAGAGGTAATACAGTAATTATGAAATCAAGCTCATCTGCAACTGATTTGACAGCGGTACATATTATAAATGAACTCCGAAAGTATAGTTAAGAACTTTTATTTTAACATATATACATCACAATATAGACATATATAATGTTTTTGGTAGTTCTACCTCAATTATAAAAATGTGCTGAATGATTAGGAATGATTAAATATATACATAATTAACATAGGTAGAACCATTTTTAGAATGTTCATTCTGTTGGATTTGTGTGCCCTTGTGAGTCTATTTAAAGGAAAGTTTTCCTTTTAGAAATCCTCTCCTGGCAGTCCTTACTCTGTCAACGAGCTGTTTGGCGGAAAAGGTGTTTGCTAAACTCGAATTACTTGTTCGCAAAATGACTGTCCTTGTTGAAATTGCCACACTTCCTTCCACCATCTCTCGGCATAATTCCAATAGAGTTCCACTGTCCGATCGACTGAAGGATCTTCTCGGGTGCTGCATGGTGACACTGCAAGCTTCTGATTGATCTTCTTCAGGGTCCTGTGAGGCTGTGGCAGGACGATGCTGGTCATTAATCCCAGCCTCTGTTTCATGCTCCTCTTCGTCACTTTGATGGGATTCTTTTCTTTTCGAAAATGTAGATGTAATCATTTGAGAAACCTGTGATGCCTCCTTCTGGCGGTTGTGAAGCTCATAAAAGCTGTCCGCGGTTCCTGGCTTATGTGTCATGTGTGACGCGAGGGATTCCCGTGCATTGGGAAATTCCTCGCGGACAGCTGTTACGGCAAGCTTCCTAATCTTTGTTGCCGTAATTGGATTGTTTGGGACAGCATGTTTTCAAATTGAGTTTATGGCTCTCGATACCAGGCGTGACTCCATGGGTTCGGGTGCATTTTCGCCATTCTGCCAGGCAAGGAAAATTGGGGCGTCATCCGCCAACAGATCAAGTGTCATCCCAGATATTGATTCACGCGCCCTAATGAATATACAAAGGTGCTTGTACAGTTCCGATGGTAGATACAACACGGCGACAGTCCTATAGCCAGTTTTGTGGTTGGCAATGTTAATGTTGAAGCCTTCCTCATGACGTTGCGCCTTTAGTACCGATCTTAGAGTCATCGCGGCAATCGCGCCCGTTCGTTGGACATTGTTGAATAGAATTTCAAGCATCAGGTAGTTCCTGATCAGGATGTACTCATTTCTGTCAATGTCTTCCCCAGTTTCTATACCATTGAAAATGTCTCTGGATGCTTCAACCATCTCTGACTCCGGATGACAGACACGCCTTCTGGAGAAATAGCCTCCTCCAAGTCTATAATGCTTCTCTCGACGGCGCGTTCACGACACTGCTTCGACATCGACTCATACCATCTCGTCACTGCTAAGTCTTTTCCGGCATTATTGTTTCATCTGCAAATAGTTCAAGAAGTCCCTCAGTGTCCCAATGTAGCTTTTGATCGTTCCGGGCTGGCGCTGGTGTCTGAACGGCTCCACCCAGTTCTCCAGTAAAGTGTTGCTGTTCAAGAACATGTCTAGGTTTTCTGCCTGGACCATATTTATGATTAGATTTAGCTGGCTGATGGCCTGGTTAGCCGTGTCCTCATTTTTTAGACGTTCAATGGACATGAGATAGTCTCTGTACTGTTGTAAGAGAGGCTTCATCAAAACAACGTCAGTGCTGGATTGACTCGTTTCCTTTGCTGACATTGGTACTGGCTCGGTTCGTTTTTTTCCTGCCGTAACCGTTTGGAGTCTGTTTTGTTCAAGTCATGAACTCTCCTCAGGTGACGGTCCAGGCGGGTCACAAGTGCCGGGCAGCCGATTCTCGGCACCGGCCCTGATGGCGTCAGGAACACCACTTACGTCATGTGAATACCTTAAGTGGTGAGCCATATTCAGCACCTGAATACCACAAATCTGACACAACCTTCTGTTGCGAGGATTCGCCGACGTTTGCTTTCTCGATTGTCCTTTTTCCTTTGAGAGTTCTTCGATATTTAGAGAAAGTACAGTTTCTATCCGAACTGATTTGGCTCTTTTGATAACTTAGGTCGCTGTCACTGACTTTCTGACGATCAATAGGTGCCTTTTCGTTGGGGCTGGACAGTTTCCTCCTCCTGTGTCTCGTCCATGGATTCCTCCAACAGCACTTTAGCTGTTGTTGTGTCTTCCATATTGGTTGTCTCGTCCGTGGGAGGGGTTGTTGTCACTGCCTCCTCGTCCAGGTTTTGGGGGCTCGAAACAGGGTTAGGGTTCATATCGTTGTCTCGTCTGTTGGAGAGGTTGTTGTTACTGCCTCCTCGTCCAGGGTTTGGGGGCTGGAAACAGGGTTAGGGTTCATATCGGTTGTCTCGTCCATGTTTTGCCCGCGCAGGATCCTGTTCACTTTTTTGGCCCCTTTTCGTGTTCTTTTAGGCATCCTGCAATAAGGGAAAATATAATGTTAAAAGCTGTGGATAATTGCTATTAAAATACGGTAAGGTTAAAGCGGATTTGTTGTGGTTAAAAGCATCTTACATTTTAGTCTATGTGTTAGGTATGTTATACCTCAGTATTGTTATACCTCAGTATTGTTGCAATCTAAAGTAATGGTAGGGTTAGGGTAAGGTTAAGTTTCAATTTGTTTGTCTTAACTTGCAATATTTCAGAATTATGGATTAATGCAACTTATCTCTAACCCTAACCCTACACTTAAGTTGCAATGTGTTAAGTTTTAAGTTGCATAAATCCATATTTTAGTGATAAGTTGCATATGCTATACTTATGGATTATTGCAACCTAAGTATAGGGTTAAGGTTAGGTTAAGTTGCAATAGTTCAGAATTATGGATTAATGCAACTTAACTCTAACCCTAACCCTATACTTAAGTTGCAATAATCCATAAGTATAGCATATCCAACTTAACACTAAAATATGGACCGATGCAACTCAACATTAACATATTGCAACTTAACCATACATTCTAACCCTAACCCTAACACGACCAATGAATGTTGCAACTTATAAGCACGTTTCAACTTATTTTATGACAGACCGAGGTTTAGATCTATTGACAAACTATATAATGCACACTAGTGCATTAAATTGCAAGTATTTAAAATGCAAAATTTTACTAAATATCCATGTTCTGCATGCAATAACGAAGAAAATAAGCTAATTTGCAGGTATCTTATTCAGATCATTTCATAAAAGTTCATAAACTTACCTGATTAATGAAGATTTTTCAAATAGCGATATGGACTAATTTCTTTCCCGTTAACCAACTGCTTAGGCTCTAGAATAGGAATAAAGAATTCAGATCATTTCATAAAAGTTAATAAACCTGCCTGATTAATGAAACAAGGTGGGTAAAAAGTTACCCCCATATTTTTTTGTTTGGTCAACAACCCAATACTGAGCAACATAATAGTGTAGAGTATACATTTCTGAACGCATTAAGCCTATAACTGGTTAGATAGCTTATATATTAAATAAATGACAACCTTTTATCTATCAGTAAAATATAGGATTTATCGCATTATTTATTGAAACAAGGTGGGTAAAAAGTTACTCCCATATTTTTTGTTTGGTCAATAACCCAATACTGAGCAACATAATAGTGTAGAGTATATATTTCTGAACGAATTAAGCCTATAACTGGTTAGATAGCTTATATATTAAATAAATGACAACCTTTTATCTATCAGTAAAATATAGGATTTATCGCATCATTTATTGAAACAAGGTGGGTAAAAAGTTACCCCCATATTTTTCTATTTGGTCAACAACCCAATACTGAGCAATATAATAGTGTAGAGTATACATTTCTGAACGAATTAAGCCTATAACTGATCATATAGCTTAAATAGTGAATGAATATCAACATTTTTTCTATAAGTAATATATAGGATTTATCAATATAAGAAAATTTTGTTCTGAATGTGTAAAACAGTCATGTGATGAAATGTTTGTTTGTTTGTTTGATTTTGTTTAACGTCCTATTAACAGCTAAGGTCATTTAAGGACGGCCTCCCCTGTGTGCAAGATGCATGCGTGTAATGTATGTGTGTGTATTTTGGGAGGCTGCGATATGTTGATGAAATGCAAAATTTTACTAAATATCTATGATATTCTTGATAGCTTTACAGTTCCATGTTCTGCATGCAATAACGAAGAAAATAAGATGATTTGCAGGTATCTAGCCGAAGGAATAAAGAATTCAGATCATTTCATAATTTCATATTTTTTTGTTCTGAATGTGTAAAACAGTCATGTGATGAAATGTTTGTTTGTTTGTTTGATTTTGTTTAACGTCCTATTAACAGCTAAGGTCATTTAAGGACGGCCTCCCCTGTGTGCAAGATGCATGCGTGTAATGTATGTGTGTGTATTTTGGGAGGCTGCGATATGTTGATGAAATGCAAAATTTTACTAAATATCTATGATATTCTTGATAGCTTTACAGTTACATGTTCTGCATGCAATAATGAAGAAAATAAGATAACTTGCAGGTATCTAGCTGAAGGAATTAAGAATGTAGATCATTTCATAATATAAGAAATTTTTGTTCTGAATGTGTAACACAGTCATATGATGAAATGCAAAATTTTACTAACCATCTATGATATTCTTGATACCTTTACAGTTCCATGTTCTGCATGCAATAACGAAGAAAATAAGATAATTTGCAGGTATCTAGCCGAAGGAATGAATAATTCAGATCATTTCATAATATAAGACAATTTTGTTCTGAATGTTTAAAACAGTCATGTGATGAAATGCAAATTTTTACTAAATATCTATGATATTCTTGATAGCTTTACAGTTCCATGTTCTGCATGCAATAATGAAGAAAATAAGATAAGTTGCAGGTATCTAGCTGAAGAAATAAAGAATTCAGATCATTTCATAATATAAGACATTTTTGTTCTGAATGTGTAACAGTCATATGATGAAATGCAAAATTTTACTAAATATCTATGATATTCTTAATATCGTTGCAGTTCCATGTTCTGCATGCAATAACGAAGAAAATAAGATAATTTGCAGGTATATAGCCGAAGGAATAAAGAATTCAGATCATTTCATAATTTCATAATTTTTTGTTCTGAATGTGTAAAACAGTCATGTGATGAAATGCAAATTTTTACTAAATATCTATGATATTCTTGATAGCTTTACAGTTCCATGTTCTGCATGCAATAACGAAGAAAATAAGATAATTTGCAGGTATATAGCCGAAGGAATAAAGAATTCAGATCATTTCATAATTTCATAATTTTTTGTTCTGAATGTGTAAAACAGTCATGTGATGAAATGCAAATTTTTACTAAATATCTATGATATTCTTGATAGCTTTACAGTTCCATGTTCTGCATGCAATAACGAAGAAAATAAGATAATTTGCAGGTATCTAGCCGAAGGAATAAAGAATTCAGATCATTTCATAATATAAGAATTTTTTGTTCTGAATGTGTAACACAGTCATATGATGAAATGCAAATTTTTACTAAGTATCTATGATATTCTTGATACCTTTACAGTTCCATGTTCTGCATGCAATAACGAAGAAAATAAGATAATTTGCAGGTATCTAGCCGAAGGAATGAATAATTCAGATCATTTCATAATATAAGACAATTTTGTTCTGAATGTGTAAAACTTTGTTTGTTTATGTTTAACGGCCCATCGACGGCTGTGGTCATTTAGGGCCATGGTGATTTATTGATTTATTTTACTTTTTTAACAAACATGTGAATAGCGAAGATAAAATCAGATAAAATGGTTCATTTTAAAAGTATTCGCATTGTATGTGTAGATAATTAAAAATAATAAAAGGGGGTTAAAATAATAAAAGAGATAACGAATAGATGATATGGAATATGCGATATATATATAACGTCAAAAAGGATAAGGTGGGTTAAAAGACATCAGAGTCTATAAAATAGACCGATGTCTTTCAAATAGTTAAATAATGCCTTCGAATCCACGGAACTGAAAAGTGTTTTCATATCCGGGACTCGGAAGTAGTTATCACGAATGTGTTTAAAATCGGAACATTCTATTAAAAAATGCTCCACTGTAAATGGAGTGTCACATGCGTGGCATGAAGGTATATCTTCTCGTTTTAAAAGGTACGAATGAGTAGGATATGTGTGCCCAGTGCGGAGCCGAGCGAGGACAACTTCCTCTCTACGATCTTTCCGACTGGGAATAGATGTTTTAAGTTTCGGTTGTATCTTAAAAAGTTTGTTGTTGGTCTCCAGAGACCAGCGTTTCTGCCATTCATTTTGAATGGCTGTACGAATAGTAGGTTTAAAATCTGTGTATGGTAGTTTGATATTTGTTTGTTCGAGATTCAATGCATTTTTTGCTTCCCTGTCAGCAAATTCGTTGCCTTTTATTCCGACATGGCTCGGAATCCATAGTAAAGTTATTTTAGACTTTTTTAATATACGAGATATTCGATGAGCAAGGTTTTGTACGATTGTGTTTTTAGGATCTCGTAACTGTAAACTCTGTAGGACAGATAGAGAGTCTGAACAAATAATTGCCTTTTTAATGCGGTGTTCATCGATATGGTCGAGGGCCAAACCAATGGCGCATGCTTCAGCAGAAAAGATGGAGGCGCCGTCTGGTAGTCGGACTGAAGTGCAAGTATTGGCAGTACAGCAGGCTGCTGCCACTTTCTCACCTTCTTTGGAGCCATCGGTGTAAAGTTGTGTATGAGAAGGGTAATTCGAAATGCATTCCCGAAAGGAGGATTTGTGTTCTTCGGGCATAACACTTGATTTCCCTCGCTCATGTAATGTAAAGTTAAAATCGGGGGTTTGAATGGTCCACGGAGGAACATCAGATATGTTAAATTCAGCTATGTCCGTCAATTTTATGTTGAGTTCTTGCAGGAAATTCAAAATTCGGATACCAAATGTTGGCAGAAGTTTTTGGTTTTGCGTAAATATGTTTTGGTATTTGGGGTTGAATACTTGGTTGAAAGCAGGATTTTTAGGGTTTGATTTTAATTGAGTTGCAAATTGTAATGAAAGTTTTATTCTTCTGTCATAAAGGGATGGTTCATTTGCTTCCACGTACAGGCTTTTTACAGGTGTTGTTCGAAAAGCTCCCAGGGCAAGACGTAGCCCTTGGTTATGGATTGGATCTAGCATCTGAAGGTACGAACTGCGCGCCGACCCGATGTGTAAAACAGTCATGTGATGAAATGCAAAATTTTACTAAATATCTATGATATTCTTGATACCTTTACAGTTCCATGTTCTGCATTGTGACCTTTGACCCACCAGCGAGCTTTTTTATTTGACCTTTAAATGAAATAACTTGTGGTAATAAAAGTTAGCCCCGAAGGTTATCTACATATAAAATAATTGCGTCAATTCTGTAAATTAAACCTAAGAAGATAAGATCATTTGCAGGTATGGTCCTAACAAAATGTTGTTCTTTTATGGGTCGATCAGAAATCCAATATGGCCGCCATTATGAAAAAACAATTTCAAAGTTTTAAGTCAAGTTCTAATGGGTCGATTAAACTGAAACTTGGTAGGGATGATCGACTCGTGGTCCTGACAAAATGTTGTTATTTTTCAGAAATACCGCTATTTAAAAAAAAAAAAAATCAAACTAAAAAACAAGTTCTAATAAGCCGATTTAACTGTAACTCGGTCTTGAAATGATCAGCTCATGGTCCTGACAAACTGAAGTTAACGTTATATTTAACAATGTTTACTCAAATTGGTACATATTTCAACAACAAAAATAAATACTGTAGGACTCAGGTGACCGTTATGTATCAAAACAATTTTTTTTTTTTTTTTGCAGGAAACGATTCCTAAAGAAATCTTGCACTGTATAAGACAGAAGTTCTTCAACAAATATGTTGTTGCATACGCATTGCATGAACATGTCGATTTGATCGAAAGAATTGCTATTTCTATGATATGCTACAGCGATACACCGCTGGAGGATCAACACCATGATGGCTCCAAATAGAAATTCCTCTGTTGTTCACTCACAATCAAAGCAAGAAACACAATCACTGAAATAAAAGCCTGTTGAATAGTTTTGACCAACATTAGGTCAAAGTGCACATTTTAACTTCAATGAACAATAATGGACATCATTGTCTGGGCATACAGTTTTAATGATATAAGAACACAAATTAATGATGAGGATAATTTCCCCCATAACAAAAAGTAAATAAAAGATTACATTGAGATATAAGGAACCCATGCAAGGGTCCAATATGGCATGTATGAATAGTTCATCACAAAGTAATGCTACTTATAGTAAGACTATCAAAGAAGTGGTGGGTTTTAAAACAGCAGAGCACGCTGGCTGAGCTAACCGCCATGATGGCTAGCAGACAAACAACAAAGAAGAGTTCGCCAAGGGGGAGATAACCAAAATCCTCCTGCCGATAGCTAAGCCTTGTTCAATACGATAAAATTCAATTTATTCTAAATTATCAAATTGAATGTTCCACAGCAAACCTACGGCGAACCCTGATGTTTCCGCACACATGAATTTGGAATACAACTCTAAGGAGGACACATTTCAATCTTGGAAAAAATCAAATTAGATGAAAGGAAAATTTAGAAGACTCTAAAGAAATGAAAGATGGTTAGGAGAGACAAAGAACCCAACTATTGCCATTTGTGCAGCAGAATTAGAGGGCACAAAAGAAAATCCCCAATTCTGCAGGTACCTACCTCATTAGTTACCACTTACGATCCATAGGGTAATGGCCAGTATATAACCGAGCGGAATGCTATGTTGGGTGCCTTCGGCATGGTATTTCGGTTAAATAGCACTATGAAGTCGGCTTCAGATCCGCGCTATCACATGGAGGCAAAACCATCAACATATCCGGTCTCCGGTGTGATGAATTAAACCGCATCATGCTGATAGATTAGGACTGCAGCCATAATTATATACTGACTGGAGATGTCCTGTATACTTGGAGGCATCTACTTCATCCTCAGAGGCATAGTGCACATATTGAATGTTCCACAGCAAACCTACGGCGAACCCTGATGTTTCCGCACACATGGATTTGGAATACAACTCTTAGAAGGACAAATATCAACCTTGGAGAAAATCAAATTTGATGAAAGGTAGATTATAGAAGACTCTAAAGAAATGAAAGATAGTTAGTTGTAGAGAGAAACAAAGAACCCAACTATTGCCATTTGTGTAGCAGAATTAGAGGGCACAAAAGAAAATCCCAAATTATGCAGGTGCCTATCTCATTAATCACCTCTTACGATACAGGGGTAATGGCCAGTATATAACCGAGCGGAATGCTATGTTGGGTGCCTTCGGCATGGTATTTCGGTTAAATAGCACTATGAAGTCGGCATCAGATCCGCGCTATCACAAAGAGGCAACACCATCAACATATCCGGTCTCTGGTGTGATGAACTAAACCGCATCATGCTGTTAGATTAGGACTGCAGCCATAATGATATACTGTATACTTAGAGGCATCTACTTCATCCTCAATCAACACAGTCAAAGTGCACATATTGACTGTTCCACAGCAAACCTACGGCGAACCCTGATGTTTCCGCACACATGGATTTGGAATACAACTCTTAGAAGGACAAATTGCAACCTTGGAGAAAATCAAATTTGATGAACGGTAGATTATAGAAGACTCTAAAGAAATGAAAGATAGTTAGTAGAATGAAACAAAGAACCCAACTATTGCCATTTGTGCAGCAGAATTAGAGGGCACAAAAGAAAATCCCCAATTCTGCAGGTACCTACCTCATTAGTTACCTCTTACGATCCATAGGGTAATGGCCAGTATATAACCGAGCGGAATGCTATGTTGGGTACCTTCGGCATGGTATTTCGGTTAAATAGCACTATGAAGTCGGCTTCAGATCCGCGCTATCACAAGGAGGCAAAACCATCAACATATCCGGTCTCCGGTGTGATGAACTAAACCGCATCATGCTGTTAGATTAGGACTGCAGCCATAAGTATATACTGACTGGAGATGTCCTGTATACTTGGAGGCATCTACTTCATCCTCAGAGGCATAGTGCACATATTGACTGTTCCACAGCAAACCTACGGCGAACCCTGATGTTTCCGCACACATGGATTTGGAATACAACTCATAGAAGGACACATTTCATAATTGGAGAAAATCAAATTTGATGAAAGGTAGATTATAGAAGACTCTGAAGAAATGAAAGATAGTTAGTTGTAGAGAGAAACAAAGAACCCAACTATTGCCATTTGTGCAGCAGAATTAGAGGGCACAAAAGCAAATCCCCAATTCTGCAGGTGCCTCGCAATTAGTCACCTCTAACGATACATAGGGTTAATGGCCAGTATTTGACCGAGCCGAATGCTATTTTGACGGTGCCTTCGGCATGGCATTTTGGTCAGAAAGCACAATAAAGTCGGCATGAGATCCGCGCTGTCACAAGGAGGCAAAACCATCAACATATCCGGTCTCCAGTACACATTCACCTCACATGGAGGCATGTCCTTGAATGACCTTATATGTTGAAAGGTCTTGAAGCAAAATAAAAAAAAAATGACCAATGGCGATATGGCCGGAGCGCTACAGTACAGGTTCATATAAAGCATCACGTGTGATAAGTATCCTTTAAAATACATAAGCCATGCAAGTTACGTTGATGTTCAACAAGGAGTTACATAAGTTAAGTTGATGTAATTACTATGGAACAGTTCATGAACATTGACGACCCAATGGGTCTCATCCACGGAACAAACCGCCGAGGGGCGCTTGTGTACTTAAGGTGGTAGCGCGAACGTTTTAAGTCACTGCGAAGCTTGTAACTATAGACAACAATGGCGAACCGCTATTTAAAATATTCGAAATTAAAGGCTGAATCGGCTGCACGAGGGGCTGTTGTGAGTGGAAGGAAGACAGCACTGATAGAAAGGTGATAATTTATTTTGCATTACAATTCATAAAAGCACAGTATTAAATACTTTTCATTCAACATTTCTGTACTATTGTAAGATAACCGAGCTGTCACAATGTCAATGATAACGTTGGTTCTGCTGCTCAGTACAGATCTACATATACTTTCCTTATACACGAAATTCTTTAATATAAATATACACTTCGTGAATGATTTGTAATACATAAATTATTTTCATTTTAAAATATTAGAAGCATATCGATGGAACCAAGACTTCCGACAGCCTGCAGTGCTTTATAGCTTTTCAGAACCTTTTGGTGGTCTGATGGCCTTCTGCAGTTTTTTTTAGCAATTACACATCCATCATAAAATTATACTACCAAAGTTAACTACGGAGCAGATTGAAGTTTACTTTCTGTACAGAATGGCAGGTAAACATCATGTAAAAAATAATTATTTTTTAAAGTGACGGGAAACATTCACGTTTCCCATCTGTTTTAACAGTAGTGTTTGGTGCCTACTAATTGCCCAGACCATTACATGAATTTTCCCAAGTTAGCCTAAGGTAAAACTTTTGAACGTATGTAATACTTTCCTTTAAGTTCAGAAGAACAACAGTAACAGTTAGTATGAATAATATCAGTTTTTCATTTTGTAAGTGGACTTCTATTCTACGACTCAAATATATATTGTTTCATAATCCATGTAACAATACTGATGAAATGTCGGCCACATTTACTTGATACATGCACAATATCAGTAATTAATCTGTTTTCGCATTCATGTTTGTAGATTTATGTTGAATGTTTATAACACATAAAAATATCAATAAATGAGATATTGTACCTCTGAAATAAAGATTCAATCCCTACATACATAACTACATTTATACATGTTCCCCTAGTACTGGCTAATTACATAAACGATAGACAATCCACGGGGGACATAGAAGCTCTAGAAAAAAGGAAAAAACATGTTTCTGGCAGATCGGATTCAGGCTTGCTCCATGCTGATCAAAGAACATGTTTACATGACTGGCATAGTTGGGGCTGCCATGAAAAACAAGGGAACAATATAGAGTAGCTATGATTTATATTGATAAAGAACTCAAGTTGGACAATCATGCTATATTTTGGAGTGCAACTAAACTTGATGTTTGTTTTCTATGAAATGACCATAACATATATTTTAAACTGGTAAACATGCATTGTATATATTACTACCATTCAACATTTGCCGTATAATATACTACAATAACAGGTTTCTTACAACTTCAAGATGAAGATTGATAAACTGATTGGGGATCCTGTCAACACGCATTGTGAGTGTCCAGCAGGTAAAGGACCCCATGGTACATGTAAACACAGTGCTGCAGTACTGCTGATGTTGCAGCATTTCATTAACACTGGTGAGATACAAGTGGAGAAGTCATGCACAGAAAGTCTGCAAACATTCCATAAACCAAAGTCTACCCACAAAGGTATTATTGCTCACAATATTTATTTGATAATTCATTATATGAAGACAGAATGTGACTTCTGAAAAATATTAATTAAGAATACATATTATTGATCAGTAAGTGTCCAGGATTATGTAACTCCTTGCTGGAGAGGATGCTTGGTAATTTGCAGGATTACTTTCCATTATCATTGTGTTGGAATAATTTGTGCAGCTGTGTAGACTTGTACTTGAAACAGGAAGCCAAAGGGGCCGTATTGTTCATCCGTTATTAGAATTACATGAGTAAAGGTTATTATTTTGAAAAATGTGGTTAAAATATAAAAATTAAGGTAAGTTATTCATATGAACACACTTTCATCCCAGCAATCTACAGGACAAATATCATCACTATATAGCATCACTCTAGGTCCTTAGGTTATTGAGAAGAAATTATTTAATGTAACTTGAAAACGGCTGGACACAACACATCATCATATAAGCTCACACAAACATTTGCCAGGTAAACTAAAAGCATTTTAGAGTTACTATTTTTTCATAATAAAGGATATCGAGCTTTGACAAAATATAGATATAGTTTAAAATATAATAAATATTCACTTAAGATACTGAATTTTTATGCAGATTTAACTCACTTAAACAAACCCTTTATCAATGTCAATCATTATTTCCATTGATTTAATTCTACATATATGTGGACTACTCATCACAGGTGCCCCTGTAGCTGCTGAAGAGTTGCCATCTAAAAGGAAAACCGGGGATGATTTTCTTGAGGACCCAATACCTCAGAAGTATCGCAACACAGGAGGTTATAATGACTTTGTAAGAAACTGCATCATCAACCACTGTTTTGCAACATCTTGCAATGCGATACCTTTATATAAGAGCAAACTTACAGCTGAAGTATTTTCCAATTTGGAAATGTTTGCAGTTAATATCAAGTTATCACAACAAGATTTTTAAAAGTACATAACAATTTTCTGTAATGATTTTCAATAAAGATTTATCAATAAATTTCATTTTTAACTGGTTTGAAAAGTTCAAAAATCTTAATTAAAATGTTAAAGCTGTATTTTTATTACTACCAGGAACATTTCATTCAAAAAATTATAAATATATTTAGGTCACCTGAGACAAAGTCTCAAGTGACCTATTGCGATCGCCTTCAGTCCGGCGTCGTGCGTCCGTAAACAATTTACATTTTCGACTTCTTCTCCAAAACCCCTGAACCATTTTCAATGAAATTTTGCAGGAACCTTTCATAGACAAAGGTCAACACAAATAGTGGCCGGTTAAGTCCCAAGCCCCCAGGGGGCCTGAGGGGCGGGGCCAAAAAGGGTCAAATTGACTAAAATTTCAAAAAATTTCTTCTCAAGACCCAGATATGGGTATTATGATTTATAATGTCAAATGATACTTTGAATATTACATGTTAATAACTTGATTGGAATTATAACCTTGAGTTGACAGTTTGATACTTTGAAAATTTTGAGCCAGCCCTACCCCCAAGGGCTGTAGGGGGGGGCCCAAAGGAGTCAGTGTGCTAAATTTTCTTCATTTTCCTTGTTTAGAATCAGAGGTGCTAGTTTTAAATCTGTATGCTAGATATTGAATAAGGTCGTTTTATTGTTTTTTGTCACTTTGTCTGTACATGTTAAAAACAAAATCATCTCTCTGTATAAATATATCAGGTGACCGTTAAGGCCCATGTGCCTCTTGTTTATGTTATTCTATATATCACTATTTGATATATCATCATCAGGTAGCTGCACTGGACCATGGATTATACACCCCTTCCATTTACTGAATACTGGGTGGATTCAGCTGTTCAGGTAGCAACATTAACAATATAAGCTCATGGTTATTGTATGGAAGTCATGCATGTCTATATGCAAGCTATTGTTTGTTATTAATCTGCTTATTGTGGGATCATCTTTTTAACAGCATCACTTGACACAAAAATGCAGATTTTATGATTTATCAATGCGTTATTTCACGAAATGCTATTCTTTGAAACCATGTATTATACATGTATTGACAGTCGCCATGTTGTTAACCTTCATGCGACAATATACGAAAAACATAATTGACTTAGTCTTCTAGTATAAATAAAGTGACCCTTCATATGGTCAACCTGATGAAAATCATGATTTATTTTTTATTTTTTCTTTAAACAACAAATGTGTAAAACATATATATCAGCTTTGCAAACAAAAGAATGATGTAAGATATTCACACACAAACGTTTTCACTTCTAGGTCACAGAAACGCAGGTTTCCATTATTGAGGAGGCCACAAGGAGCCAGTCATCCTCCAAAATCTGGTAAAAGGAGAGAGCATGGCGACCGACAGCATCCAGATTTGGAGATGTGTGTAAAATGACACACAGGAGAAACATTCAGAACGTCTGTTCTTTACTAAATACAAACAAAACCTATTCAGAAGGGATGTCACATTGAAAAAGCGATGAAGCTAAAGCTATGGCAGCTTTTGAGAACAAAATACAAATCAAAACGAAGAAAGCTAGATTTTTCATATATGTACAAAATATAATTGGGTGCAACACCTGATGCTATCAATGACTACAACTACATTGTGGAAATGAAATGTCCATACAATGGTCGCAATGGGGGAAAAAATACAATTTTGCTTTTTTGTTGTGTACACTTTTTGTGACTTGTTTGTGCAGAAGATAGAACTTGAACATGATTATTGTTACAATTCAATGATTCAAAAATTAGAATTGTTCTATTCCAAATAATTCAGACCTGGTATGTATATTGTAGCCATGTACACACACAGGATAAGTTGTGATAACATCACATATGAGCTGTTTTATACAGAATCATGCATATTTGTCAACAATACAGTTTCTAAAATTTGAGATTGCAAAATATACAAAGACAATACGTGATCCCAATTGCAGCTTACTTTGAGGCAGTTCTTTTTTCAAAATTTTGAAGCCTTTGCTTAAACCAATGAAACGCTCACTATGTATACGCTTTGATGCTTCTCTTCTGTCATGAACAACTTCCTCAGGATCTAGCTGTGTTGGTGTATTTACATATACATCATTGCTTTGAGCGTATTTTTATGCTTGTATGATCAAGTAGCATTATGTGCATTAACATCCGATGGATTTTGAACTGGTAATTCAGTGGCATCTAAAACAACTCCAGTGTTTGGAAATTTCCTATGAAAATCTGTAGGCATATATTCTTGGAACAATTTCCTTTTTTTGAGCTTATGTTATGGTGCGGCGTCCCGCGTCCATCGTACGTCGTCAGTCGTCCGTCTGTCAGGCGTCAACTTTTACTTTAAACAACTTCTTCTCAATAACCAAAAGGCCCAGGGTACTGATATTAGGCCTGTAGCTTGCTCGAATGAAGGGCTTCAAAGTTTGTTCAAATAAATGACCTTGACCCACTTTTTGTTCAAATAAATGACCTTGACCCACTTTCAAGGTCACAGGGGTCAAATATGTTAAAATCTTCAAACAACTTCTTCTCAATAACCGAAAGGCCCAGGGCACTGCTATAAGGCCTGTAGCATGTTGGGATGAAGGGCTAACAAGTTTGTTCAAATGAATAACCTTGACCCACTTTCAAGGTCGCTGGAGTCAGATGTCTTAAAATCTTCAAACAACTTCTTCCCAATAACCAAAAGGCCAAGGGTACTTATATTGTGCCTGTAGCATGCTGGGATGAAGGGCTACCAAGTTTGGTCAAATAAATGACCTTGACCAACTTTCAAAGTCACTGGGGTCCGATGTCTTAAAATCTTCAAACAACTTCTTCACAATATTTGTTTGTTTGTTTGTTTGATTTTGTTTAACGTCCTATTAACAGCTAAGGTCATTTAAGGACGGCCTCCCCTGTGTGCAAGATGCATGCATGTAGTGTATGTGTGTGTATTTTGGGAGGCTGCGATATGTTCGTGTTTGTCTCCTTGTGATAGCGCGGAACTGATGCCGACTTTATAGTGCTACCTCACTGAAACATACTGCCGAAGACACCCAGCAGGACGCCCCACCCGGTCACATTATCATGACAACGGGCGAACCAGTCGTCCCACTCCTAATTTGCTAAGCGTTAAGCAGGAGTATAAACTACCATTTTTAAAGACTTTGGTATGTCTCGGCCAGGGGACAGAACCCAAAGCCTTCCTCACATGGGCGAACGCTCAACAAATGGCCAAACGTGAGGCATTGTCGAGGGAGACATTAGGAAGAAGAAAGATATTTAGAAAGGAGAGAAGAGATAAGGTCCCAAATTTAGTCGCCTCTTACGATCAATAACTGAAAGGCCCAGTGTACTGTAATTAGGCCTGTATCATGCTGGGATGAAGGGCTACCAAGTTTGTTAAAATGTATGACATTGACCAACTTTCAAGGTCACTGGGGTCAGATGTCTTAAAATCTTCAAACGACTTCTTCTCAATAACCAAAAGGCCCATGGTACTGATATTGAACCTGTAGCATGCTGGGATGAAGGGCTCCCAAGTTTGTTAAAATGAACGATCTTGACCAACTTTCAAGGTCAAAGGGGTCAAATGTCTTAAAATCTTCAAACAACTTCTCAATAACTAAAAGTCCCAGGGTACTGATATTGTGCCTGTAGCATGCTGGGATGAAGGGCTACCAAGTTTGTTCAAATGAATGACCTTGATCCATTTTCAACCTGATGTCCTTGTTCGACATTCAAGGTCACAGGCGTCATATGTTTAAATCTTTTAATATGTTCTTATGAATCAAACACTGATATTCTGCATGTAGCTGTATTTTAGTCCACTTTTAAGATTACAAGTGTGAGATTAATACCAGGTGAGCGATGCAGGCCCATTGGGCCTCTTGTATTATTTTTCGGGTCGATCAGAAATACAATTTGGCTGCCATGGCCACTATTTTGAAAATACCTATTTCATACTTAAAAACAAGTTCTAATAGGCCGATCTAACTGAAAATCGGTCTAGGAAAGATCAGCTCATGGTCCTGACAAACTTAAGTAAACGTTTTACTCAAATTGGTACATATTTCAACAACAAAAATAAATACTGTAGGACTCAGGTGACCGTTCAGGGCCCATGGGCCTCTTGATTATATATATATTTACAATGTTGTTTGTTAATAAAGAGCAGGAGTTAGGACTTGGACAGGGCATTTTGGTTATTGAGAAGAAGTTGTTTAAAGTTTTTAACATATTTGACCCCTGTCACCTTGAATATGGGTGAACGTCATTCATTTAAACGAACTTTGTAGCCCTTCATCTCAGCATGCTGCTGGCCAAATATCATCACCCTGGGCAATTTGGTTATTGAGAAGAAGTTTTTTAAATATTTTGAACATATTTGACCCCTGTGATCTTGAATTTGGGTGAAGGTCATTCAGTTGAACAAACTTTGTAGCTCTTCATCTCAGCATGCTACTGGCCAAATAGCATCACCCTGGGCCTTCTGGTTATTGAAAAGTTGTTTAAAGTTTTTAACATATTTGACTCCTGTGATCTTGAATATGGGTGAAGGTCATTCATTTGAACAAACTTTGTAGCTGTTCATCTCAGCATGCTATTGGCCAAATATCATCACCCTGGGCATTTTGAATATTGAGAAGAAGTTGTTTAAAAGATTTTTTAAGACAATTGACTCCTGTGAACTTTAAGATAATTGAAGGTCATTAATTTGAACAAACTTTGTGGCCCTTCACCCAAACATGCTACTGGCCAAATATTATCTCCCTGGGCAGTTTGGTTATCGAGAAGAAGATGTTTTAAGTTTTTAACATATTTGACCCCTGTGACCTTCATCCCAGTTTGCTTCGGGCCAAATATCGACATCCTAGGCTTTTCGGTTATTAAGAAGAAGTCGTTTAATGTAAAATATTGACGCCAGACGCCGCGCCAGAATAAGCTCACTTGGCACTTCATGCCAGGTGAGCTAAAAACGGAAAACGGACTGAATTCCCGGAATTTCACCGATTTTTAGTAGTATCCAACCAAAAAAATGGTTGAAGGCCTAAAAATACGGTCGGTCGGGAAACCGTAAACACAACCTTTTTTTCTAGGCCTATTTTTTGTTGTTGATAATTTAGTGACCCAAATCCTTCCAGGACCGAAACAATCATTACTAAAATAGGGACAGGGAAAACTGGGACTAAATATGTATTTAATGTACAAACACGAACATATTGCAGCCTCCCAAAATACAATCACATACACTACACGCATGCATCTTGCACACAGGGGAGGCCGTTCTTAAATGACCTTAACTGTTAATAGGACGTTAAACAAAATCAAACAATTTTTTTTTTGATATAGACTTGTGGTAAAATACATTTGTATTCATGTCATATCAATTCATTAGGGTAGTTGCATTAAAAAACATGAAAGAAACACTTTGTCCTGATTTTCCGTCTGATTCTGGTATTAGTATGACCCTGAAATGCCATTCGGAGCTCTATGATTTAATCAATTTCCGACCATAACCAAACAACAGCGCGGCCGTGCGTAGAATAGCAGAACAATGTCCAACAATCCTGTATGAAACTTCGGATCTCTCTTTGACTTTATCCTTAACATTTTTTTGCAATTAATATCCCCACTTGTACCTCTACGAATGGTGACATCACAGACAGCAGGTTTGGTTTGGCTTGACAATGCCTCACTTTTGGCCTTTGGTTGAGCGTTTGCAACCGCGAGGAAAACTTTGAGTTCTGTCCCCTGGCCGAGACATACCAGAGTCTGTAAAAATGGTAGTTTCTACTCCTGCTTACGCTCAGCAAATTAGGAGTGGGACGACTGGTTCGCCCGTTGTCAGGATAATGTGACCGTGTGGGGCGTCCTGCTGGGTGTCTTCGGCAGTATGTTTCAGGGAGGTAGCACAATAAAGTCGGCATCAGTTCCGCGCTATCACAAGGAGACAAACACGAACATATCGCAGCCTCCCAAAATACACACACATACCCTACACGCATGCATCTTGCACACAGGGGAGGCCGTCCTTAAATGACCTTAGCTGTTAATAGGACGTTAAACAAAATCAAACAAACAAATATGTTAAACACTTTTTAAACAACTTCTCCTGAAATAACCAAAATGCCCACGGTGATGATATTTAGTCAGTAGCATACTAGGATCAAGGACTACCAAGTTGTTTAAATGTATGACTATGAATCATATTCAAGGTCACAAGGAGCAAATATGTTCAAAATATTTAAACAACTTGTTCTGAATAACCAAAAGGCTCAGGATGTTGATATTTAGTCACTAGCATGCTGGGATCAAGGACTACTATATTTGTTAAAGTGAATGACTTTGACTTATATTCAAGGTCACAGGAGTCAAATTTGTTTAAAATCTTTAAACGACCTCTTCTGAATAACCATGGGTCCCAGGATGTTGATACTTTGCAAGTTGCATCCTGAGATGAAAGGCTATAAAATTTGTTCAACATAATGACTTTGTTCGACTTTCAATCACAGGGGTGAAATGTTTTAATAAAAAATAACAGGCTCTTTTGAATGAATTTTAATCATAAATACTGATATTTTGCCTGTAGCTTTATTTTAGATCACTTTTAGGTTACAAGTGTGAGATTTATACCAGGTGAGCGATGCAGGCCCATTGGGCCTCTTGTTTCGGTTTCCAACCTGCAGGGGTGTCTCCGCCTGGTCACATCTTGTATGTTAGGTTATGTATTAGATCATGTATATTGTGCCACTGCCCGGTTTAGGACTAGCTACTAGACATGAGTAGTGCGAGTAGTGTTGGGGTATACCTTGACAAGTAACTTATGACATGGACCGATACGATTGGTTGGATTCCATCTGGTAAAGCATGTTTATAGCTGTGAGCTGTAAGTCAGGCAGTTGTACATTAGATACCCGGGTATGGTGGTATGAAGAAGGTAAAAGGGACAAGCACAGATTGAAGTATTTTGGTCGAGAATTGAATCCCAGAGAATTGACCAGGAAACATATAATCAAAGAACCTATGTGAAAAACCCCTGCATGATACTGTAGGGGTTTGGAGATGATAATTAACCATAGAATTGGAAGCATCACGTCCATGTTGTATGTTTTCAAAAACCAGACTTTTACATACCGACAACGGGTAAACCAGTTGTTACAAATTACCCCAAAGCTGAAGCAGGGAATAACCGCCATTTCTAAGGCCTTCGGTATCTCCCGGCCTGGCAACAGAACCCGCTGCCTTCTTCACCTAGGCGAACGTTCAACACAAAGTAATGAGTTGTTAAGAAATGAAGAGAGTTAGAAGTTGAATGCAGCAGATTTATTTTGGTTGCTTTGTGGAAAGCAAAGCCCGAATTCTGCAGGGGGTTCTCTTGTTAGTCGCCTCTAACGATAGATACAGATACAGCGGTTAAGAGTAGGGCCCGTATTCATGAAACCGTTCTCATGCTTAAGTAGGGATTTTGAGTTCAAGCCCGATTTCTTGATCTGGTTTTAACTTTATAATAACATTTTATTTTGTCAATGATTGAGAAAATCTGGATACTGCTTTTGGTGTTTCCACTCGACGTTTTGATCCTGTGACAAACATTAAGTGAGTTACAAGAAAGTTGGTTTGAGCACAAAATCCATGCTTAAGGATGAGATACGGTTTCCTGAATACGGGCCAACGTGTATTGTTTTCTCGATCCCCGATCAGCAGGGGCACGCACAATCAACGACTATAATGTCGTCTTGCTCTAACCATGTGAGCTTTCTATAAAAAAATATTATGCTTGCGTCATTTTGGCTTCCAGAGAATGGTCCTGCTGTGTCAAAAAAGCAGTCATAAGGTAGAGCTATGCTCATGAATTTTAAGATAAATACGCTTTTTTAGCCACAGTAAGGCACTTTCTGAATCTTAGCTTAAAAAAAAAGTGGCAAGATCTTAAAATTGATTGGTTACAACAACTTTATTAGTCACGCCAAGCTTGCGACGAATTTTGTTAACAATTAACTGTAAGCAGGTGCATTGCTTTCTGGTGAACACCAGGGAGGTGTTCAGGGAGGTGTCATAGGCCCTCACCTGTTTGGCTACACAGAGTATCTGTTGTGCAAATTGAATCAATTGCACCACTT
Organism: Mizuhopecten yessoensis; assembly: GCF_002113885.1. NCBI lineage: Eukaryota > Metazoa > Mollusca > Bivalvia > Pectinida > Pectinidae > Mizuhopecten > Mizuhopecten yessoensis. The sequence continues at coordinate 71,685 of NW_018407089.1, forward strand.
TTTTAGCTCACCTGTTCCGAAGGACCATGGTGGGCTTATGCCATACCGCAGCGTCCATCGTCAGTCGTCCGTCCGTCCGTCAACTTTTCCTTTAAGACGCTACTTGTCCTGAACGGCAGAGTATATTTTGACTTGGGCTGAGGGGCGGGGCCCAATAGAGGAAAAACAAATTCTTTAAAATACTTCCTTTTCTGTAAGAATGAAAGGATTTGGTCCATATTTGGTCAGAAGCATCCTTGGTGGAAGGGGAACAAATTTAGTATAAATGGTTGGTCTGGCCCCCCTTGGGGCCGAGGGGCGGGGCTTAATAGGGGAAATACAATCTTATCAAAATCATCTGTTACATGGCTCCGCCTGAACATCTGAATGTGCCGCGGTCAGGGTCACGATCAAGTGACCTTATGATGAACCAATCTGAGGCGCGCTGGCAAAAGTTTGCCAGCGAATCGGAATATCATGGTTGATAGATAAAAAGCGAGGGGTATCGAACAGATTAGTTTTCCAAAACAATATGGCGGCGGGAACTGACGTTTCTACGATGCGAAGGAAAACGTACCCATTGGGTAATAATTGCATAGGCAACAGCGCCATACAGTCTTTCTTCTCTAATAAAGCTTCTATTATCTTTTTCTGTTCGGGTTTCAGACGATCAATCTCAAATACCTTCAGAACTTTCGCATCATTCTCATCAATGTCTACCATATTTGTCACAACTCTGAGCGCCCTTTTGAAAGAGGGTCTCTGATTGGTCAAAATTTAATGAGTATTTATAAATATAAAGGTCACCTGAACGTGACCCTGACCGCGGCACACTCAGATGTTCAGGCGTAGAACGAAGTTAACGAAGCCATGTAACATTTGATTTTAATCAGATTGGGGGAAATATAGCAAATTATTCTTTAAAATCGTGCTACTTCTGTAGGAACGAAAGGGATTCGGTCCATATTTGGTGTGGAGCATCCTTGGGTAAAGGGGGAACTATTTTTGTAAAAACGGTGGGTCTTGGCACCCCCTGGGGGCTGCGGGACGAGTCCCAATAGGGAAAATATAGAAAACTCTGTAATATCCTTCTTCTCCACGTGGTCTCCCAGGGGGTAGAAGTGCGGGGCCTAATAGGAGAAATAGCGGTAAAACCTTTAAAATCCTTCTTCGACCGTCGGGATTAAGGGATTTTATCCTGACTTAGTCTTGAGCATCCTTGGGCCAAGGGGTCTCAGTTTTGTATCATTGGTGGATATGACCCCTGAGGGGTATAGGGGTGGGGCTCTGTTTGAAGTTTGTTCTCGCTATATCTCAAGTACTGGATGGATCTTTCTGAAATTTCATATGTACTTACAGCACCTACATGGAGTGCTATTTTTTTCTTCATACCAATTATTTCAAACATATTCAGGTGAGCAATACAGGCCCTCTGAGCCTCTTGTTTAAAATAACACCCCTTCTTCAAATTACGTTGTTTTTTGCAGTGTACAAGAAAAAGGAAAATTCCTGTAATTTATGTTACAATTATTAAGGAGGAGACTATACCATAACATGGTAAAGGGTAAAGTTTGTTATCAATTTGGCCTAGGCGGTGGCAGGCACAGGAATAGAAGGAAAGGTGGAAGTGGTGGAATCAAAGCGAAGGGTAGGCCAGTTTATCGGTATGAAAGCAGGAGGAAAGGTTGTAAGGTAAAAATAAAAAGGAGAACAGTAGTAAATACATCATCGATTAATGCTGGAAATAGTGAAAGTTCTCGGATGACAAGAAGCGGTAAAGAGGGTTAAGGTAAAAAATTCTAACAGTGCCATAATTCCTATCAAATAATATTTCTTGACTAACTCCAAAATCTTGTTTCTAATCTCACCATACATGCATGTCAGTGTGAAAAGGCGTTGGATTTTGCAGCTGATGGACAATCCCCAATTACACTTGTTTCTGGCATAGAAGCGTACGGCCTGGCATCAATTATATCCGCCAATTGTAAAGGATGTGGTTTGTCCTTTTCCCTGGAAACAAGTAAAAAGTTAAATACAGACAACAGTCGCCATTGCGATATCAATGTACATGCTGTTTGCATGGCCACTGGGAATGGTTCAGCTCATTTAAATGAGACATTAGGAACCATGGACTTTCCAGGGATGAAACGCTGTACATATGCAAAAAAGTGAAAGTGAAATTAGTGCATGGTGGAAGCAGGTGCTTCAGGAAGAGGTGCCTGCTGCTGGCGTGGAGGAAAGACAGCATGCTATAGAAACAGACAGCTACCATGAGGGAGTACCAGCTGTCACTGTGATAACAAATGGTGGATGGAGTAAAAGAACGCACAAACACTCGTATAATGCAATTGTGATTGGAGCTTACACCAAACGTTTGCTCCATATTGGCATTCGTAGAAAATATTGTTATATTTGTAGCCAATCTAAGGGATGCCATACAACACCACAGCAGCACAACTGCTTTAAAACTTGGGATGGAACCAGTCAGACAATGGAAAGTAATGTGATTATAGAAGAATTCCAACAGGCTTTTGGTTTGGTTTTATTTTGTTTAACGTCCTATTAACAGCTAATGTCATTTAAGGACGCCCTCCCCTGTGTGCAAGATGCATGCGTGTAGTGTATGTGTGTGTGTTTTGGGAGGCTGCGATATGTTCGTGTTTGTCTCCTTGTGATAGCGCGGAACTGATGCCGACTTTGTAGTGCTACCTCACTGAAACATACTGCCGAAGACACCCAGCAGGACGCCACCCGGTCACATTATACTGACAACGGGCGAACCAGTCGTCCCACTCCTAATTTGCTGAGCGGATGAAGTCCAAGTTATATGAGGTTAATCGGTGATGGTGACTCCTCAGTATTTGAACGGAATCAGGAGTAAGTTCCTATATGGTGAAAGCATGTTATCAAAGTCGAATGCGCAAACCATGTCTGTAAATGTTTGAGGTCAAGTCTGGAGAAACTAGTAATAGAACGGCCACTCGTCCTGACCGGGTGAAAATTGAAAAGGACCAGTGGAATTTACAACCACACTAGTATTTTTTAGTTACAACCACACTCGTCCCGGTGCCGAGTCAATATTACTGAAACATACACTAGATCTGTCGCCTAAATATTGTGATGAATAATCAATGGAACACTTTTTACCAAGTAAGTGTCGTTACAGCATCGGAAGTAAACAACGTAAAACATGCCGTTTTCATGCTTGTCATAAAGATCACTTGAGCGCTTGAATCAAATTGTCCTGAACGATGTACTGCGGGGCCCGACTGCAGCAATCGCAGCAGGGAACTAGACTACATAATGTTCCGTAACTAATCGAAACTAAAGATGGAAGTGAAACTTCACCCCTTTTTCACAAAAGGTACAGTGTTGACACGATATATTTGATGAATGGAAATCAAACATATGTTGCTAGTTATGATGTGTAGTAATTGTATTTACGATAAATTAACTCGGGAGTAAATGCAGTTGCAAATAATTTACGTTGACACTTCGGCAAGGGTTCAGAAAAATCACTCACGGTGCCGATACGTTAGGATTTATAATGAATATATGCACACTTACAGTAATACTTATGTGTGTGGGATGACATTCGTATATATAAATTAATGGTCAATAAAGTTGCCACGATATAATTCCTGTTTCTGTCTTTGATTTTTATTCCCGTTCATGTCGGAATATAACGAGTCCAGATTGGCAAATATGTGTGACATACCAAACTTGTTTTTTTATTGTAAGCTTACACTATTTGCTTACAGGGTCTGCTCTGAGTAAAAGGAAACATGATAAAAACGAGGGGGAATTTCCCCAAATTCATGAAGCCAAAAGGGGAAAAGACGAAAACCAGGGGGCCATGAGCATGATTAAAAGTGAAACCAAGCTTAAGGTAGCTGTGACTGGTGTTGGTCAGGATGAAAAGAAAGATGATGAAAACCAGAGGGCCATGATGAGTGAAACTAAAAGCAAGGGGGCCATGAGTGGTGTGGAGGGAGAAAAGAAAAAGAAAAAAAGGAAATATCAGAAAGACTGGGAGTCCAGATTTGAATGGGTTTCATTTGATGAAAAAAAGGATGAAATGTTTTGTACATTTTGTAGGGAGTACCCACCACTGGCTGATGTGAAATCTGCATTATTTGTAGGCTGGGGTGCGGGTGGAAATTTCAGAGAGGACACACTGTTTCACCATAATAAATCGGGCAAACATCTAAAATGCGAGGGGAAATGGAAGGTTGAAAAAACATAAACACAAAAGAAACTACACCTGTTCAACAAGCATCCCATCAAGCTGCCAAAACATTGAATGACACAACTGTTAAAAGAATGTCTGCGTTGTTCAATACTGCTTTCTATGTCGCCAAAGAAAATATTGCCTATTCAAAATTCCAATCCCTTTGTGAGCTACAACAAAAAAATGGAGTATGTATCAGAACTACAATGGTTGTAAAGATATTGTATCATCAATTGTTGACACTGAAAAATCAAAGATAATTGAGGTGCTACGAAATGCTAGGTTTCTTTCAGTATTGTCTGATGGCTCTACACACTCTTCTGTAACAGAACAAGAAACTGTCTTCGTCAGATATGTTGGTATCAATGGTCACCCCGTTACGCAGTTTGTCAGCATTGTTGCCTTGCAGTCAGCACACGCTGAGGGCGTGCTAACTGGCATCGATGAGGCTCTTAACAGTGTGGGGATAAGCAGGGAACTGGTAGACTCCGAGTTGGTTTGGTGCAATTTTGATGGGGCTGCTGTCTTGTCGGGCTCCAAAACCGGGGTGGCAACTAGGATGAGAGAAAGACTTGTTGGCCGAGACATTGTTGTGCCTCATTGTGTAGCACACAATTTAGAATTCGGTGTTCTCGATGCCATCAAACAAGTCAAGTACCTCACAATATTTCAGAGCACAGTACAACTTGTCTACAAGTTCTACTACTATTCTCCAAAGCGGAGACGAGAATTATCCGAGATAGCCAAGATTCTCGAAGAGAGTACCATTTCTCAAACAAGGCTCCAAAATAACTCGTTGGATAGCAAGTCGCCATAGGGCATTAATTGCTATTGAAAAAAGTTTTCCCTCTGTGGTTTACCACCTTAATCATGCTGCTAGCACAGGCAAAGGTGATGACAAGGCTAGAGCTAAGGGGATAGTTCAAGAGATATGCTCTAAAAGGTTTGTGAGGTTTCTGTACTTCATGATTGATGTGACTAAAATATTGGCAGATCTGAGCCGCCAATTTCAAAATGAAGAACTGTTCATAACTGACGTTATGGTAAAACTCCAAACCTGTTTGTTGCGGTTGGAAGAGCTGAAACACAGGCCAGGAGAATACCTCAACAAACTGAACTCAAATCTGTCACAAGATATTGAACTACAAACTGGAAAGGATCTAACAAGACAGGTAAAAAAATCCAAAAAGGAAATCACCATTTGATTTTGACAAGACATACAAGACATTTCTAGATAATGTCATTGAATATGTCAATGTGAGATTCTCCCCAATCCAGTCCCCTCCAGTCAGCCTTTTTTCTGTGTTTGATCATGTGACATGGCCACACTTACCAGCTCTTGGTCTGTTTGGAGTTTTTCAAACCACTATTCAATGAGGCGAAAGTCCTTGTATGAGTCAAAGTAAACGTAACATTTTGCCATTTTTCCCAAAGACGTGCCGTTTCCCGCCAAATTTATGACGTCATCACGCACAAATATTTTGGGGGAAAATATCGATTTTGAAAACTTTATTTCCTATTCTAGTTTATAAACGAAATTTCTAATAAAATATGATAAATGACTTCCGGTGGGCGAATGGACACAAGCAGTACACTGATCCGGCAAATTTACGTTCCTTGTGATTAGCGAAAGACACCTGGCTCCTTAAAAAACACTACACATCCTTGTAAGACCTGTTGGAGGCGGTGAGTCTATAGTATACCCCGGAAAATATGTATTTATGTCGTTTATAAACATTGTATAAATAATACACTGGTCGGACACACGACCTTTATATAGCCCTACTACCTGAACTGTACCTGTGCAACCAATCAAACCGGTTTTGACCATCTCGTGCGTGCCACATAGGAACACAGATATTGAACTATAAACAAACAGTGCTCTCCCATATGTTTACATGCGTCTATGTTGGTATTTGTGTGAATTAAAAACATGTCATCTAATCCGTCAAAAAGGAAAACTGGAGGTTCCAATTCTGACTGCAGTTTTGAGGAAACATCAGAATTAAATGAAAGTCCCGATGTAAAGGAGATAAAGTAAGGAAAAAGTAACAAACAGACAGAAAAAACCCAAAGTACTAGACAAAAAACAAAAAAGCATACCCCAAATGAACGCCGAAAAGAAGAAAGATTTGATCCCTGAACACATAAACGAGACTACTGACTTGAGCGGAGATATGGATCTTGGCAAACATCTCAAAAGGATAGAGAGACTGGTACTTTCATCTAAAGAAGATCTTACTGAGCAAATAAAACTGCTTATCACCAAAACCCAGTTAACATTTGCTATTGAACAATTCACCTATAAATTCGACGAGAAAATCTCCAATGTAAGAGACTCCTTTAATGAAGACAATGAAAGACTCAAAAGAGATATTCATACTCTTGTCGCCGAGAATCAGACACTTAAAGAGTCTGTCCAACATCTTGAAAAAGACAACGAGGACCAAAAGAACCAAATCTGTCAGCTACACGACTACATCGAGGAGAACTTTGAGGTAATAAATGACCTTGACCAACACGGACGCACCAATAGTATCCGAATATATGGTGTATCCAACACCAACGCCAACGAGACTGTGGAAGATTATGTTGATAAGATAGTGAAAGTGTGCAACTCCAATTTAAAACTGAACAAAAATATTGTTCCTGACGACATTTTCTCCCTGCAGGTAGGGCGTAAGAATTGTACCTGCTGCCCCCCATTGCATGATCGTAAGAGGCGACTAAATTTGGGACCTTATCTCTTCTCTCCTTTCTAAATAACTTTCTTCTTCCTAATGTCTCCCTTGACAATGCCTCACTTTTGGCCATTTGTTGAGCGTTCGCCCCTGTGAGGAAGGCTTTGGGTTCTGTCCCCTGGCCGAGACATACCAAAGTCTTTAAAAATGGTAGTTTATACTCCTGCTTAACGCTCAGCAAATTAGGAGTGGGACGACTGGTTCGCCCGTTGTCAGTATAATGTGACCGGGTGGGGCGTCCTGCTGGGTGTCTTCGGCAGAATGTTTCAGTGAGGTAGCACTATAAAGTCGGCATCAGTTTCGCGCTATCACAAGGAGACAAACACGAACATATCGCAGCCTCCCAAAATACACACACATACACTACACGCATGCATCTTGCACCCAGGGGAGGCCGTCCTTAAATGACCTTAGCTGTTAATAGGACGTTAAACAAAATCAAACAAACAAACAAACTGACGACATCGAGATATGTCACAGATTGGGAAACTTCAAAACTGGAAAACTGCGAACCATCATCTGCAAATGTGTCGGGAGAACAAAGTTGGCCATCATCAAACACCGTTCGAACCTCAAGAACACTGGTATATTAATTAAAGAAGACATCACCCAGCAGATCAAATCCCTACTTGATAGGGCGTACCAACATCAACAGATAACGTTCAAAATAGGAAACTAAAGGTGGAGACAGTTGATGGACAGAAACACCAAATTAGAAATGACTGACCTCGATGAACTGATTGAAAGCACAAAACATCTTGTTTAAAATAGATAATTTACAACTAACTTTTTTCAAAGGTACAGTATACTAGAGACATGATGCTCTCTGAATAGCACTGGCTATACCAATATGCTACCCTACTGTATTTGGCGCACTCGACAGTAAAATTTTATATAGAGCCTGCTCCAGTCCCAATTCATAACTCATGATTTCCCCCCTAGTACAACCCAATAACATTATAAACGTACTTAAGTAGTAGTCAGCTCTGGTTTTCATTTTTTAGGTGTTTCGAGGTCTGAAAGGATCTTATAAATACTAAAATGATATTATATTTTTCTTATACAGCAGATCTTTTAGATCTACCTCGACTCATATAACGTACTGTATTGCAGGTCAATTTTTGTGGGTTTGGTCGATTTGTAGATGTACATAGTATACATCATATTGAAATTGTGTTCGTCGTCCTTACTCATATCATGTTATAAAAATGTCGCTCTTCATACCTCTCCTCAATTCTTTCATCATCCTCAGGTTATCTCAATGAAAACCAAATACGTGTATCGTGATGGCTATTAGCTTAAATGCTGTAACCATATATGTGCAGTATCTATTGTCCAAATCAAAATAATTGACTGTCCATATTGAGATATGGATATACCATAGAACTCACTATTAAACGAGAGGCCCATGGACCTTAACGGTCACCTGAGTCCTGCAGTTTTTTATTTTTGTTGTTGAAATATGTACCAATTTTAGTAAAAAATAGTAAAGTATAATATTAACTTAACTTTGTCAGGACCATGAACTGATCATTCCTAGACCGATTTTCAGTGAGATCGGCCTATTAGAACTTGTTTTTAAGTTTGAAATAGTTTTTCAAAATGGCGGCCATGGTGGCCATATTGTATTTCTGATTGCCCCGAAAAATAACAAATCTTTGTCAGGACCATGATCTTATCATTCCTAGACCGATTTTCAGTGAGATCGGCCTATTAGAACTTGTTTTTAAGTTTGAAATAGTTTTTCAAAATGGCGACCATGGTGGCCATATTGTATTTCTGATTGACCCGAAAAATAACAAATCTTTGTCAGGACCAGGAGTCGATCATTCCTACAAAGTTTCAGTTCAATCGGTTTAGCAGAACTTGACATTAAGTTTGAAATAGTTTTTCAAAACGGCGGCCGTGGCGGCCCTATTGGATTTCTGAACGACCCAAAAAATAACATTTTGTCAGGTCCATGAGGCGATCATTCCTACCAACTTTCAGATCAATCGGCCAAGCAGAACTTGACTTTAAGTTTGAAATGTAAAATGTTACGGACGACGGACGACGACGGACGAAAACGGATAGCAATAGGTCACTTGAGCTAAAGCTCAGGTGACCTAAAAACTGTTTTCTGATGGTCCAAAACGCTTCATTCTTGTTTGGAAATAACCTAGTACTACTAATAGTGGAAGCGTCTAGGAGACAAAGAGTCACTCCAAGTTATTGCCATGCTGTACTGTGTTGATACTGTATAACTTAAGACCATGCCGATAAGTAATTGGTGAGTCTCATGTCCTGGTTAGTACTAATCACGGATTTTGTGTATGGCCATAGTATTAACTATGTCCAATTTGAAATCGTTGAGTAGTACGATTTTCTTTGTATTGTTCTGTATCGTATCTTTTGAATCGTACTGTCTCGTCCTTTCTCACAACTCTCAAAATAACTTTAACATTGATTGTGAATCTTATCGAATAACTTCAACAGCTTACGCATTCACGCATGTTTATTATAAGACACAGCAGGTGACCAATCTGAAAGTAAGAACATTGAACAGAAGTGTCTATGACACAGTCAGGTAATGTCAAAATCGCATCGGTGAACTGTCGGGTTTGTGTTCAAAAGAAAAAAGATCTGATGTTTTAAATTATTTTAAGTCAAACTTCAGCGATTTTAGCATAATATGTCTACATGATACACATTTCACTAACGATATAGAAAACCGCATCATGTCAGAATGGGGATACACCTGTTTATTCAATTCACACCAGTCAAATGCAAGGGGCGTCAGTATTATGTTAAACAATAATTTTGAATTTGAAATACACAAAATGGTAAAAGACGATAACGGAAAATTGCTTGCTCTTGATATCACTATTGAAAAAAAGACTTACTCTAGTAACACTATATGGTTCAAATACAGACAATCCTGATTTTTATGAAAACTTGACTAAAGTTCTTGACGAACTTCAAAATGTTGAATATATAATATGTGGCGATTTCAACCTTGCTCTAAATCAATCTAAAGATACAAATAATCACAATAAAATTAATAATCCAAATGCAAAAACAAAGCTTTCAAATTACATAGATTCATACAATTTAGTAGATTGCTTTAGGTTGAATCACCAAAACTCCAAACGATACACATGGAGAAGAAAAAAAACTGTAAAGCAAGCAAGACTAGACTATTTTTTAATTTCTGAAAACAATTTCAACTTTACAAAATAAACACACATCAAAGCAGGATACAGGACCGAACACTCTCTGATCACATTAGAAACAAAATTTAACAAATTTGGTATTGGTAGAGGAACCTGGAAGTTTAATAATAGCCTACTTAATGACACAGAATATATACAAAAAGTAAAGAATACCATACAAAATGTGAAAGATCAATATACCAACTCACATTTGAAGCATGATTAGGGACAAAAGAATCAATTTTGTATAAACTGAGGTGTGTGGGCCCCGTTCTTTGGGGCAGATGGGTGGGGCCCATTAGTGGAAATAGAGGAAAACATTAAAGATCCTTCTCCTTCTGTACCGTTGAAGGGATTTTAACCTAACCAAACTTGTTCTAGAGAATCTTTGGGCAAAGGGAATTGATTATTTATAAATGGAAGATATGCCTCCCCACCAACCAGGCAGAGGAGCAGGGCCCAATAGGAGAAATAGAGAAAAATATTTTCCCTTCTGTACAAATGAAGGGATTTAAACCAAATGTGTTCACATGCTTAGGGGGAAAAAACTCAAATTTGTTTTATTTGTATAAAAAGGTGCATGTGAGGCCTAATACGGGAAATAGAGGAAAACTGGGACATCACATGGAAATTCATTTTCTTTTTGTCTTTCCCACCAAAACAGATGTATATGTAGTTCTTCTTGCAACTTTGTTTCTTGTACTCATTTGATAAACCTGAATGGTACTCAGCAGGTTTTAAATTGAAAAATAAAATTCCAGGTGAGCTATTAAGGCCCCTGGGCCTCTTGTTTAAATGCCCCTACAGATATTGAAACTCCATATCTTATAGATGATCAACCACTTTTAGAATTTTAATGCTGGACATCCGAGGTTTAAGTATATCTCATGCTTCACACAAGAAAAAGACCAAAAAACAAGAAAGAAGAAGAAATTTTAACAGAAATAAACATTATTGAAAAAAGCACTCCCTTAAATCTCAACTCACTAAACAACAAGCAGATAGAATTAGAAAACATAAGAAAAGATAAGGTGATTTTGTTTGTTTGATTTTGTTTAACGTCCTATTAACAGCTAAGGTCATTTAAGGACGGCCCCCCCTGTGTGCAAGATGCATGCATGTAGTGTATGCGTGTGTTTTTGGGAGGCTGCGATATGTTTGTGTCAATTTCATCGTGTCTCCTTGTGATAGCGCAGAACTGATGCCGACTAGTGTTACCTCACTGAAACATACTGCCGAATAAACCCAGCAAGTCGTCCGTCCCATCCGGTCACATCCTGGGATAGAGCCCGACAAAGTTTGAGAATGAAAATGACCTTGACCTTCTTTAAAAGTCACAGGGGTCAAATGTGTCTCACACTTCAAATGACTTTTTCTGAAGAACTGAAACGTATAGAATCTTTATATTTGGCAGTTATCTCCCGTTTGTCATCGAGTTATAGCTATGCTGCAGTCTTTCGAGCCCTCTTCTTCTAATGTCCATTGACTGACGGGTACCATTTTCATTCCGGTTTGGTCAAAATTAACAACAAGTTCCTTTGGGATGTGATACGCAATAACACACTTTGACATTTGAGCTTATGCCATACCGCAGCTTCCGTCGTCCGTCTGTCGTCCGTCCGTCAACTTTTCCTTTAAAACAGTACTTGTCATGAACGGCCAAATATAGGGGAAATATAGCAAATTCTTTAAAATCCTTCTTCTTCTATAGGAATGAAAGGATAAAATTTTATGGTATTCGGAACAAAACACTAAACTGGATTTCGACTTTCCTATCTCATAGAACACCAAGTCATACTAGATGGTGAATCCTCCAATACAGCCCCTGTCACATCTGGCGTACCCCAGGGTACAGTCCTAGGACCAATTATTTTCCTTATTTATATAAATGACTTCCCAGAATACCTCAACCATAGCACACTTAGACTTTTTGCGGACGATAGTATTATTTATAAAGAAATAAGATCTGACCATGACTGCATGCTTTTACAACAAGATCTTGACGCTGCAGCCAAAGGGGAAAGAGACTGGCTAATGGCATTCCATCCTGACAAGAGCACAGTTGTGACTATATCATCCAAAAAACATCCTTTTTCTCATAAATACGTTCTCAACGGGCATACCCTAGAAACTGTCACTCCAGCTCAATACCTGGGAGTCACACTTCAATCTGATTTAAAATGGTCCAAACATATGGAAAATACAGTCGCTGCAGCAAATAGATATTTAGGCTTTTTGAGAAGAAATTTCAAAACAGGAAATCATGACATTAAAAGTAAAGCCTATCTGCCACTAGTCCGCCCTAAATTAGAATACGGCTGTACCCTGTGGGACCCACACACATCAGACTCAATATCCAAACTTGAAATGGTACAGAGACGCGCTGCCAGGTATACCTGCAATAGGTATCACAATACCATCAGCGTTTCTGACATGTTAAGCACACTACAGTGGCCAAACACTCGCAGAACGACGTCTTATTAAGGCCGGCCTCATTCTTATGTATAAGACAGTACATCCGTTGATGTATTCCGAGTACAGCTTACAGCTAACTCCAGCTGTACTCGTTACATTTCTCTAAGCACCACTCCATATGTATATAGTTTTAACCTCACTGTTTTTAAATCCACGCATTGCACAGCACACACAGCAGTCCGTAATCTTCAAATGATTGAAGGAGGATTAGATAACGAAAGAAGAAGAGGTAAACCTTTAAAATCTTTCTTCTTCCATAGGGATGAAGGGGCTTCTTCCCAATTTGGTCTGGAGGATCTTGGGCAAAAGGGACTCAATTTTGTATAAACAGTGAGTGTGGCCCCTCTTGGGGCAGAAGGGCGGGACCCAATAGGGGAACATAGCTAATTCTTCAAATACCTTCTTCTTCTGTACAAATGACAGGATTTTATCCTTATTTAGTCTGGAGCATCCTTGGTACTTACAGCACCTACCATGGAGTGCTATATCTTCACTTCATACCAATTATTTTAACATATTCAGGTGAGCGATACAGGCCCTCTGTGCCTCTTGTTTTTATTGTCGTCCGGACGTTTACGTGCTGTTTTAATACCCTTACGTTTAACGAGATTCATTCTTCTCATCAATGATCTCACGTACCCATTTGTAATGTCAAGACTGCCTCCATTTTCTGGCAGAGAAGCCCTGTTGTGGGCCTCAACAATACCACGTGCCGCAGCTGTCACTATAGTGGTATTGACCACGCCTCCAGCTTGCCGTAACTTCCGTATGAACGATTTGACTGAGTTGTCGAGATGTTCCCCCAACCTCAGGGGTCTCCCCCGGGCTTTTGTCGGCATCTCATTCTCGAATGATTTTAGAATTCTGTTCTCGAGGGTTCATCACGCATACTTCTTACAGTTGTTTCGGAGACACAATTACCCATCTGGGCTGTCATTTTCCGTGACGCTTTAGCCACACCAATATCAACGGCGAGTTCAGCAATTTTTGCCCGTTCTTCTGGTGAATAAGTCACATAATCTCCACGTTTTCGTTTTTGGATCCTGGAGATTCTGCAGACGACACATGCGAACTGCATGTAGTGTTTTCAATTGCATCATAAGCTGCTGTTATTTGAATGGCTTCATCCCCGGAACTAGCCCTTTTGGCGAAGGAAGTCCCGGAATAGACGGGTCCCGTAATTTGGGTGATTGTAACCGTTTAAGAAGGGACATGTTACTTGTCTGCTTTCGTAAGAACTACGCTCTTTGTATATAAGGTATAGCGCATGACGGATTTGACCGATACCCGTCGAGTGAGCGAATCTCGCCCGACTTTACCTGTAATATACTTACCTGCACTGTGTCGTCACGCCTGTCAATTTATACTTATTACTTAGCAGAAAAAATACAAGGTTTTAATATATTAATTCCACGAAATATAATCCCTACGAATTGTCCCGATACAAAAACAACGAAATTTAACCTCAACGAAAACATATGCTTTTACAGTATATTCAAGGTCATAGGGGTCAAATATGTTTAAAACCTTTGAACAACTTCTTCCTTATAACCAAAAGGACCAGGGTGATGATATTTGGCCAGTAACATGCTGGGATAAAGGGTTACCAAGTTTGCCTTCACCCATTTGCAAGCTGACAGGGGCCAAAATATGCTGAAATATTTAAAAAAAAACACCTTCTGAATAATCTAAAGATCCAGGGTAATGATTTTTTGCCAGAAGTATGCTTGTATGAAAGGCTGTAAAATCTGTTCAACTTAATGTCCTTGTTTGACTTTCAATGTCACATGTGTCGCATGTTTAAATCGTTTTAGGTCACCTGAGCTTGCTCAAGTTACCTATTCCGATCACTTTCCGTCCGTTGTCGTGCGTCGTCCGTCAACTTTTTACAATTTCAACTTCTTCTCAAGAACCAGTGGATGGAATTTTTTCAAACTTGGTCAGAATCATCCTTGGTAGATGATGAGGCTACAAAATTGTAAAATTGGGATTTCTACCCCAACCCCTGGGGGCCCGGCCCCAAAGGGAAAATTAACTAATATTTCAAAAATCTTCTTCTCCAGACTCAGAGGTACTACAGTCATTTTCTCTGCATGGACGGAAAGATCATCAGGGGCATTATTTAAATTGTAAATTTCAGGACCCCCGAGCTATCCGTTTACTATAGTTCATATAGGGAGACAACACTTTTGGGTATACAGTCGAACCTCATTAACTCAAAGTCGACGGGATCATTGGGAAACTTCGAGTTAAGCGAGTTCATATGTTTGGCATTAAGCTTGGTTAAGTGTTTGGTAATAATGAGGCTATAAATACGTTGACTGTCGGAGAAATCAACGACTTATATAAACAGTCGATAAATGACAAAAAGATAACGATATAAAATAAAAATAAATACAATTTATTCATAATCGTATTAATTAATTGATTAATGTTACGTTACAATAAACACACATAAAAACAGGAAGAACGTCTAAGGTAAAACTTACATCTCTGTCTCCGACCTCGTGCTATGCTGATGGAAATGTCAATGCGGAAATGAAAGTGCGCAAGTCTTTACACAAATCACTGTTTTGGAGCGTACACGTAAATGATGTTTTTAATGAGTACACGCGAAAACACTCCACTGAGAACACAGTCTATTAATTTATAACACAGTCTAACCATTGATAACACAGTCTATCTACTGAGAACACATTCTATGTCACTTATCACCATCTTGCACGGAAACAAAGTCCTGGAAATAATCCTCCATCGTTAACTGTTGTAAGTTTCTGGTCCTGTGGGCAAGATCCTCGCGGATGATTTCATCTGATAGTCGCAGTATTGAGTGGATCGGGGCAGCTTTGTTTTGACGGGTCTCCAGGTAAGAAGGATTTACTGCCATATCTGTAGTTGGTTGTGGTACATGCTCACAGTCATAACTGGACTCAGTGTCGTTGTCATCGATGTAAATGCCCTAACTCTCGGGAACCTCATCTACGATGTCGTCGTCAGTCATGGTGACGCTGGTCGGTAGATCATCGTCAACTAATGAGTAGTGGCTAAACGGTATTGGTAGGTGCAGCAGCTGTGCAAAAGGGATGCCATCCTCATCATCGTCGCTGTGGGGGCCGTTGTAAAACCAGCGTGGTGGAAACAGTTGTGAATGGTGGTCTCTGGAACACATTGCCAGTCTATTACTAACAACTTCATAGTATCGAGTACGGAGATCGCAGCTTCATGCTGACGGTCTATGGCTTTGACGTGGCGTAGGATGATACGTTTGCGGTAGTGGACCTTCAAATTCTGGATCATCCCTTGGTCCATTGGCTGGGTCTTACTGGTTGTGTTTGGTGGAAGGAAGATGAGTTTGATGGCCCGTAGATCGTTGATGTTGGGATGAGCTGGACAGTTGTCGACGATCATAGCGATTTGGCTGCGTTGTTTGTAGAATGTTTTGTCAACTTTCTGGACCCAGTCGGTGAAAATTTCAGTCATCCACGCTTTCTTGTTGGCAGTGTAGTCTGTTGGTAGAGAATGTACGTTCTTAAAACAACGTGGCTTGGCAGATTTCCCGATGATGAAGAGTGGGATTTTCTCTGTACCAGTCATATTAGCGCATACTAACGCGGTAAGTCTATCCTTGCTCCGCTTCCCTCCGTGACAGTCGGTGCCTTTAAAATCAAGGGTTTTGTCTGGCAGTAATCGGTAGAAAATCCCGGTTTCATCTGCGTTGAATATATCCTGGGACTGAAATAGGCTGTGGAGCTTATTTATGCATAACCGCACACTGTGACCCATTTTCCGGTTAGAATGTGTCGGCAGCTTGGTTACGGGCTCGCAGTGAGTACTGATTGTTGTTATTCAACATTTATGAAGTGTGTTTCTTTATTTGTACAACGTGTTTTTACAGTCAAACACATTTTAATGCCATTAGCTTAATCGAAGTAAGTATGACCGGGACCGATGGTAAGCTGCTCAATGAGAATCAAAGTCAACATTACTCGCGATGATTTGTCCAGGTTCCATATTCTTAGAGGAGTAAGGAACGGTACGACTACGATCATCGCGCGTTTCGTCCGATATACTGAACGGCATAAGGTCTTTCGGAACAAAAAAACTTTGTAAACATCTCAGAGACAAAATCTTCATAACGGAAAGCTTAACCAAATCTAGATCAGCCCTTGTCGGCCGGCTCAACAAACTGCGATAGGACATCTTAATTAATTCCCTATGGACGATGGATGGACGATTTTACAAAACTGGTGCAACCACAGATAAAACTCTTATCAAGTCAGAGGCATGTGTAAGAGCATTCGAGGCTAAGTATCGCCCACATTCTGTTGAAAACACATCATCCCCCATGGTATCGACCTCCTCAGCTCCCTAGGATTCCTATTACCCGTAGTCGGCTCCAATGATGGTTACTTGAAGGACCTGAACTGTGTAAAAATACCAAGACTTTTTGTAGATTATCAACCTTTTTTATATGTCAGCCACATGTAAAAAATAGTCTGTCATTTTGTTGTGAATACACACCAGCACTTTAAGAATCGTTCATATCAAGCTGCACTTGTGTTAAAAACACTGAATCAGTACAAAGCATGCATAATACATCATTTTAAAAGGGGGCGGACAATTGTTTGATATGATGCGCTAATGATACGGTCTCCATCACGTGTCTTCAATCTATGTTATAAATGACGGTCACCCTAATGAGTGTCCTCCGGGTAATGAGTGTCCTCGGAGGTTTTTGCGCGCCCGCGAGTTCGTTATAAGATTTATTTCACTTATTTCTTCTGATTCTTAACTATTGTTCACTTACCTAGATGTGTGCAAAGTTTAAGTTCGATCGTAACAGTATAAAGTACCGAAATACGTCGGTAAATACTAATTTCACGAGGTTGGATTGAGTGTCCACGGAGGAATGAGTGTCCAGGTAAGTGTTCGCGAGCCCGAGAATTCGTTAATCCATTTATTTTACTTCTGTCTTCGGATTCATAAATATTTCTAACTTACCTAACTGTGTGCAAAATATCAGGTTGACCATAACAGTATAAAGTACCAAAATACGTCGATAAATACTATTTTCACGAGTTGTGGATTGAGTGTCCACGGAGGAATGAGTGTCCAGGGAGGTGTTCGCGCGCCCGGGAATTCGTTAATCGATATTTTTTACATCTGTCTTCGGATTCATAAATATGTTCAACTTACCTAACTTTGTGCAAAATGTCAGGTCGATCATAACAGTAGAATGTATCGAAATTTATCGTTAATTATATGCCTACGATAACAGCTAAGAGTTGTACATGTAGTTATATACGAGTTTCTTCCCTTCCAAAGCATTCTCTGCCTATTTTGATAGCCGTTACTAAAGGTATTTAATTTTGTAAAACTTGTTAATTTCGTGATATATTTATATTCATAGTACTTACAACAATGTGTAATAAAATGTCTGTTGCTGTATAATACACATACGACCATCAACGTATATTTTTTGGTTTCAACAAATGTTATTGTGTTAACAAAAGGATTAGACAAAAGGCAGTGCCTATACAAGTCTTCTCCTGAACCGGTACAACATATATACATTTACACTGAATAATAAGGTATATTTAAAAAAATATCGATAATTAACTACTTATTGAGATTCTTGACATATTTCACAGAAATTAAGCCTGAAATAAGAACAATTCGGACAGAAACAGAAACATCTTGAATAAGATTGTCGATAAATCTATAGAAGTTAAGTCACTTGCTTTGTGCCGGATTTGACAAAGAATCATATTAAGATTACTAGGATTGCACTGTTTAATTATCAAAGGTTAAAGATCTTATACATTAGAATTTATTTGTATTTACGACGTCTTTAATTTAAATCTTCCATATTTACCTCAAGATAAAGTATATAGATGAGATGTCCCACTTTTTGACCCCGATATAATTCCCATAGCTATCCAATGGTACAGTAATTACAGATTATTTCATCAGGTAACAATTTTTGAATAAAGAGAAGAGGGGCGTGCTTTCTATTCCTTCTATACACTGTTAAACGTATATACGTATTCAGATTGTAGGGAGTACATATGTCAATAAATATTAACAATATAATTGTAAATCTTTTATTACGATTAGTCACGTCATTGCAAGGGACTTTTCAAAGACTATTTTTAATTTGTATGGTTGTTTGATATTGTTGGGATGGGGAAGCGTGTTTTCGAGACATTCAATGACACTCTTTTGGAAAATTGTTTGGCCCTAAAAAGGGCCGTTTTAATCTGAGAAGATGCCTAATTCATCTGGCTGCAGAACAGGGCTAGCTTTTAGTTGTCTGGCGTACCGGGTCTCCAAAGTCTGTGTAATGTGGACGCCGTTCTTGAAGGCAGTAGCTGTGAGTTGTTGGAAACCGCGCAGTTTCCAAAATGTGACGTTACTTTCTGTTTGGAATAGTTGGCATAGACGCTTGTTTATTCTGGTTCTTTGAATTTCATATTTCTCTGGTGACATGTGCCGCGGTCTGTATCGCTGGAAAAGGCTACCAACAACCACCTGGCATCCTTTCTCTTCAAACATAGTGACAACGTCACATATGTCCTCGACAATGTCATCTGGGTCTGATGTGGGGCCGATGTCGTTTCCTCCAATCTGTAGGAAAACCCGGTCGACATCAAGATCACGTATCTTCTTCGATAGTAGAAGTGTCCTTGTTGTTGCCCCACGGAATCCTAGCAGCTGGATATCGTCTGATTGCAGGAGAGGGTGTCCAGCCATCCTGGCAATGAAACTGTGTCCAACGATTGCGAAACGCATGATGATGATTACAGGTTTACTTGTTGATTTACTTGAAAGAGAGAATTGTGTCGTTCATCTTGTAGGGATTTGTATATAAACCCTTTTTGGCTTCCATGTATAATTGGAGCTGCTCATGTCATTAATTAGTCCTTATTATCTTGCCGAATCGGAATTATAATCCCCAAATTGGCTTCTATATGTAATAAGAGCTATTCATAAAGAGCATCTCCAATTATAGTTTTTAAAAGTATTGTCAAATTTACTATTTACTACATCAAAGTGTAAGTAACTGTATTTGGGCAGGTTAATTAATCAAGGCGTGAAACTCTTACCACAACATAATTACTGTTTGTATTGTCCATTCAGACACGGGCACGAGACATTTATTATCTAATTATAATTATCTATCACCTTGCCCTAGTAAACAAACGGCGTGTCCCGTGTATACCCCCGCAGGGTAGGTTCACCGCCCAGGTGTTAGATACGTCTACAAATTTATTGCCAGGTGTTAATATTTTATTGTTTATTAGCTTTAAGCCTTGCGGCTCATAGGCACATTATAACAACATTTATACAATGATATCAATGATATAGAATAATCCTATAGAATAATATGGATATGAATATTCTAGTCAATTACCCTTATAAAATGGAGCATAGGCATTATGTGTATGGCACAATGCGATTACATTATGCTATTTGAAAATATCTTTAAAGTTGAAAATGGGTAGTAAATATGATATATCATTATAATTAGCAGGCGTGCACTAAAAAAACATATTTTAAGATACGGTTAATAATCATTTTGGTAACTGGACCGTGTTGTTAGGATTGATTATAAATAGACAATATATATATAGTAAAACACGTAAAAACGAGTGGGAGATAGTCAGTATTATGTACAAACTTCAAATAAGTTTATAATTGTACATTATACTAAGTAATACCGCAATAAAAGTCATCAACGAGTTTTACATTCGAGCCTTTCATACAAAAAGTAATATCCTTAGCGGACAAAGACCAATGTCCAACTTGTTACAAGTATAATTTACACCAATAATTAGGAATAATTCCCTTATAGATTTTGTAATTTTACTTACACATAATTGTTGATTATATTGATAAAAAATGACATCTTTAAATACTTCACATAAGTCACATGGACGAAGAAATACAGTACTGTATCAAATTACGGGTGCGTGTATTTATATATATACCGTTTAGTGATGCGTATTTCCGAGCGGATAGGTCGGTAACTTTTTGTTGCTTAGAGTATTATACATTATTTATACAAACCAGTAGTTCAGCGTTATTCAGAGCAGTAACACCTTTTTAAGGGGTTGGGATGCGTAATTTCGAGCGGAGACAGGACATGGGTGGTTTTTACAATACTGGACAGGGAATGCGTAATTCGGAGCGGACAGGCCGGGACAGGGAGAAGTGCGTAATTTCGCGCATCAATAGACCCTTTTAGAGACGTTGGTGGCCCTAAAATGGGCCGTTTTGTTGGTAAGTTCATAAGAACTGCACCCGGTGAAAAAAGCTTGTCTTCACCATTCCTTTGGCGTTTCCAGGGGCTGCCAAGGTTCCATTCTGAAGGCGGTATAGTTTCCCTCCTTTTGCAAGATATCGCTTCACATCAAGATGTATTAGAACGGTTGAATGCCGTTTCACCGTAGCCTTGCAGTCTGCGAACTGGATCATTTGTCGCTTCATCCTGCTGAGGCCAGACATCTTGATGTTCTCGTAAGCTGATCTAGTAGTGCCGTGCACACAGTAGCGGACGTCCCTGTAGTCGGTGATTAGATACTGGCTGATGTTCCCTACGTCAACGTCGTCTGTGGAGTGGCCACTGCATGCCCTGATCAGTTGTTGGCAAGGTGATAGGTTCAGTCTGTCTCTGGCAACTCTCTCCACTATTTCCAGGACAGCAGTTCTCGAAACTTGAAATAACTGGCATATGACCAGTAGCTGGACATATCCGGCGGAGTCTCTCGGGGCAGCTGTGTTCTGACGAAGGTAACGGACGATGCTTCGGGATGTCTTCTCAAGAGTCATGATGCAAGAGTATCTACACAACTGTCATTACTTATTATATACTTACTACAAGTCGACGAGTGTCCCGCCCGGCTCGACGCGTGCCCCGCCCCGCAATTAAGCATTAATCCGATAATTACCTGTGGTGCTTGCGATATGGGGAAGGGGTGACACTTATTAGATAATTACCGACAAATACCTGGTTATGTCACTGATATTGGACAGGTGCGCGACTGTTGTGATAATTGCCTTTAATTATCTAGTGCAATCGAGCGGGGACAAATGTCACGCCGGCACGCGTTAGTTCACTCAGTACGAATTCAATTTATAACCAAATGCACATTGCATAAAAGCATATAGAAATATACATATTGATCAATACTGCACAAATCGTTTAAATCTATATAAATATATATATAATGAAATTTGTGAAAATGAAATGCGATGAAACACTTTTGTTGAATAAAAAACATAGATCACAATCTAATTATACAGTAACAAGACGCTTATAGCAAGACTTCGATATAGCTTATATATTAATAATTTACGGCTGTTTCCGAGGCACTGCATTTTATGCGCATGCAATCTGTATTACGCAAGAATACATGTACATTTTCTAAATAACGTTTTTTTAAAATACCATTGTAGACTAAAACGGCCAACAATGTGGTGATGTCTCGACTAAGTGACTAAAACACAATTCTGGATTTTCTTTATTTTTATTTCAGCTGAATATAATATCTGTCGGACAAAAACATATAAATCGCATTTTGGGCGTGTTTATTTGATATGTCTGATTTAACAGTTATATTTATTTCTTCAAATGATTTTCAATAATCAACAATGAAAAATGATTTCATATGTGCTGACGAGTTTATGGTTTGCTCGTGATTGACATGCTAACGGAATGTTTCAAGTTCTTAGCTTGTGTTATTATTATGAGCGCTTTGAAAAAAAAGCTATGTAGTGAAAGACGAAAGTAATACAGAATATGAAATCTAAGTGAGTAGCAATATCAAAGGTACCGGCGTGTTATGGTTTGCTCGTGATTGACATGCTAACGAGATGTTTTAAGTTCTTAGCTTGTGTTATTATTATGAGCGCTTTGAAAAAAAGCTATGTAGTGAAAGACGAAAGTAATACAGAATATGAAATCTAAGTGAGTAGCAATATCAAAGGTACCGGCGTGTTATGGTTTGCTCGTGATTGACACGTTAAACCAATATCTGGAGCTGTAGACGTGTGTTATTGTTTTGATAGCAATAATATCGTGTTTACGCATTGAAAGCCGCGTGGAGAAAATACTCAATAAATTAGGACAATTACCGATAATTACATATTGAGAGTGGATGGTAAAAGCTCGTTACTGTGAGAAGTGGTATAAATATAGATACGAAATCAACCATCATTACTCCCACAAAGGCTTTTGAAGGTCAGGTAAGTGAATTATTGTATTAGTACGTAAGGGTATAGATTATCGTATTTGATGCTAACACAGCTTTCAATTATTGTATAGGACAGTTTATCAATCGTGGTACGTTCTAAGTTAGTATTTAATGATAGTTTACATATAGTCAAAGTACATTTTTCAATTATTGTATAGGACAGTTTATCAATCGTGGTACGTTCTAAGTTAATATTTAATAATAGTCTACATATAGTCAAAGTACATTTTTCAATTATTGTATAAGACAGTTTATCAATCGTGGTACGTTCTAAGTTAGTATTTAATGATAGTTTACATAAAGTCAAAGTACATTTTTCAATTATTGCATAGGACAGTTTATCAATCGTGGTACGTTCTAAGTTAGTATTTAATAATAGTATACATATAGTCAAAGTACATTTTTCAATTATTGTATAAGACAGTTTATCAATCGTGGTACGTTCTAAGTTAGTATTTAATAATAGTATACATATAGTCAAAGTACATTTTTCAATTATTGTATAAGACAGTTTATCAATCGTGGTACGTTCTAAGTTAGTATTTAATAATAGTATACATATAGTCAAAGTACATTTTTCAATTATTGTATAAGACAGTTTATCAATCGTGGTACGTTCTAAGTTAGTATTTAATAATAGTATACATATAGTCAAAGTACATTTTTCAATTATTGTATAAGACAGTTTATCAATCGTGGTACGTTCTAAGTTAGTATTTAATAATAGTATACATATAGTCAAAGTACATTTTTCAATTATTGTATAAGACAGTTTATCAATCGTGGTACGTTCTAAGTTAGTATTTAATAATAGTATACATATAGTCAAAGTACATTTTTCAATTATTGTATAAGACAGTTTATCAATCGTGGTACGTTCTAAGTTAGTATTTAATAATAGTATACATATAGTCAAAGTACATTTTTCAATTATTGTATAAGACAGTTTATCAATCGTGGTACGTTCTAAGTTAGTATTTAATAATAGTATACATATAGTCAAAGTACATTTTTCAATTATTGTATAAGACAGTTTATCAATCGTGGTACGTTCTAAGTTAGTATTTAATAATAGTATACATATAGTCAAAGTACATTTTTCAATTATTGTATAAGACAGTTTATCAATCGTGGTACGTTCTAAGTTAGTATTTAATAATAGTATACATATAGTCAAAGTACATTTTTCAATTATTGTATAGGACAGTTTATCAATCGTGGTACGTTCTAAGTTAGTATTTAATAATAGTATACATATAGTCAAAGTACATTTTTCAATTATTGTATAAGACAGTTTATCAATCGTGGTACGTTCTAAGTTAGTATTTAATAATATTATACATATAGTCAAAGTACATTTTTCAATTATTGTATAAGACAGTTTATCAATCGTGTTGCGCTCTTGGTAAGTATTCAATTATAGTTTCGATTGTACAGAAAATAACCTATTATTGTATTTCAGGATTTTAGTGCTTTTATGAGTATAAAAATCAGAATATACTTATTAATAGTCGCTATGTTGTGAACAGATTATTGAAATATATTATTCTTTATGTGATCATAATAGCCGCTGCGTTTTAGTGCTTAACTATAAATTGTGTGTGTGTGTATATATATGTATTAACATTTAACTCATTCATATATTTGATATCGTTTACTTTTGTTAGCTAGTGATATATTGGATATACGGTTACTTTGTTAGCTCGTGATATATTGGATATACGGTTACTTTGGTAGCTAGTGATATATTGGATATAAGGTTTCTGTGTTAGCTAGATATATATTGGATATACTGTTACTTTGTTAGCTAGTGATATATTGGATATAAGGTTACGTGTAAGCTAGTGATATATTGGATATACGGTTTCTGTGTTAGCTAGTGATATATTGGATATACTGTTACTTTGTTAGCTAGTGATATATTGGATATACGGTTTCTGTATTAGCTAGTGATATATTGGATATACGGTTACTTTGGTAGTTAGTGATATTTATTACATACTTACTGATAAATACGGGTTTTTTGTATATGCGATACAACACAATTGCTCTAACACATATCAGCCCTCGCCGTACCCCCCCCCAAACCCCGTATCGGCCCCCGCCGTATCACACCCCAAAACCCGTATCAGCCCGCAAAACCTGTGGTGGCCTATTTCTCCTTTGGATGTTGTATTTAGTATTTTGTACTGCTTTCAATGACAGTGGGTTTTCTGGGTCAACTTTATTCACATTTTGGAGGATTTGAATAGTTTTTTTTTACCATGACCCGTACCCTCTTCAATAACATGTTTTTGTTGAACTGTGGTCCGAATGTATGGCTGCGTACTGTGTTTCGCATTGCCATGCATACTAATACCTGGATATGCACCAATATACTCCACTACCTCTTTGAAAGAGAAGTTTGTATGATTGGGTATGTTTTCAAACCAACTAAACCTTCTTTGATACTGGTTGTCCTTCTGCAGCTTAGAGTAATATCTCTTCAGCACGAAAATAAGATCCTTTTCTGGCTGTGGTTGCATTGGCAGCCGCTGGGATTTAACCTTTTTGCAATATTTGCCATCTTTCTTATTAATTGCCATGAGTTGGTCAGATTGCCAGACAAACAAACTCAGCTGTTTTGAGCGAGTTTTTGCCTCTGTGCCATACTCCACAGTCATCTACAAAGGTTCGTTTGGTAGTTAAGGACTGTGACTTTTGAATAACAAAAAAGAACATTTTCCTTAACGCCCACAGGAATTGATTCAGTTGTGTCTGCATTAGCATGCAGAACAAGATCTAAAACCCTTTCCGTGCTCAAAAACTTTCCTGGAACTCTGTTCTCAGTGGGGTTTTTGAAAGGCATGCTGACACCTTCATCAATACTTTCATTGAGAGGTGACATAGCCTTGGTTGGTGTTATGTCAGCAATCGATGACATACCCTTGTTGGGTGTAGCACAAATTGGTGACATGTCGGAGACTTGTGACACACCCTTGTCAGGTGTGACAGAAATCGGTGTCGAATTTTTGGTTGGTGTGTCAGCAATCGGTGACATACCCTTGTCGGGTGTAGCACAAATTGGTGACATACTGTAGTTTGATATTTTATCTGGGAGGGGAGAAGTTTGTTCCACCTTCACACATGATGATGGTGATGGCAAAGGTGGGAAGTCTGACATGTCGTTTATGTCTACAACCGATATGACTTCGCTGTTCATTAGTGGAACAAAATGATTAGGTGTCCAGAAACCACGTGTATGTACACTGACGCTGGACCACATAATACATATTGCGTTGCCCGCGATTGATCCCCGTGGCCTGAAAACGGTGTTTAGTATCCCAACACTTGGGTCTAAGACACCATTAACAGCAGGGAATATCGACTTGATGAGTCTACCTAATGCTGATGCAGCAGCATGGACTGTCCAAGCCGAGCAGAAAGATTTGTTTCTGGCACTGTCCCGCACTGCTTCATCAATGGACGGACTCACCATATTTAACCTATCATGGATATGTACGTTCTCGTAAAAAGATTTGTTTTGAGCAATCTCTCGTACCCTAATTTCTGTGGACAATCGCTCGTTCCCCTGAATGGCCATTGAGATAGAATTGAATAGACAATTCCCGTCCCCCCTCACCACTACCGGAGTCATATCAGTAATCTCCCCAAACTACTTCGATGCCGAACGATCTACTATCATTGTGGCAGTGAAGTTACATTTCTTTGCAATATTTGACCTACCTACTGACCGCATGAAAATTGCTTCAAGTGCAGTTCCCTGGACTAAGTCACCGACAGCAGAAGCAGACTCTAACCTATCAAGTGCCAAGTGGAAATTATAGCTTGTGTTGCTGTGACAACAGCATTTATTACACGTGTATGAAAGGGGTGTTTTCCTCAGGAAATTGAACTGTTGCATGTTCAACTTTTCACATTTGTAATGAAACCATTTGTCACAATGGTCACAAGCTACATTTTTAGCACCATTGCAGTTTTTTGCACAAATACCGCAGGGATACATATTCGGCATGATGAGGAAAATCGACGTTAAATATATCACTAGCTAACACAGAAACCTTATATCCAATATATCACTAGCTAACAAAGTAACCGTATATCCAATATATAGAGAATAATACATGCCTTTTTCCATATCACACCCAGTACCAACCCGAGACTGCAATATCAGCCCAAGGGCCGAAGGCACGAGGGCTGATATTGGTCGAGGTTTGATACTGGGTGTGATATGGAAAAAGGCGTGTTTTATTCTGTTTATTACATATTTACTAATAAAAACTGCTATCTTATGATTTAATTTTCTTTTTGAAATATTGAAAAACGAAAAAAAATCCAAAAGGGGTGTGATATGGTTCTTCTCATCAGAATAATGCTGATGATGTCCAAACTCTCATCAGTCAGTTGCAAACAAGCAGCTACATTAGGCCGGTCATTGCCAACAACGGCAATCGACCACCGAATGTCGTTTGTTACACTGATTCCCAACTGGAGTTGTTGAAGTATTCGGCTTTAAAAGGCAGTGTGTTAGGCATAGATCGTACTTTTAACCTTGGGGCATGTTTTGTCACATGCATTGTTTTCCAAAATTTTAATCTGACCAGGAAAGGAACTAGCACCTCACCCATTCTTTTGGGTCCAATATTCCTCCACTGGGATGGAATGTATGAGACATATTGCGATTTCCTATCCAGGATCAGATCAAAACTTGGATACAATTTCCCAGTGGATAGGCTTGTATTCGGAACGGACGAGGAAGCGGCACTTGTCAATGCTATCTCGTCATGTTTCTCAACATCAAAACATATCTTGTGCACAAGACACTTGCAGGAGAATACAATCAGAAACTTGACCAAAAGGCTTGTTCCAGAGGTTATCAAAAACGCTCTGGTACACAGGCTATTTGGTTCAAAAGGTCTGTTAGCGTCAGATGATAGGGTGTCTTTCAGAGAAAGACAAACCGAAATTCTGGATGAATATTCAGATGTAGGTGGTTCTTATTTGAAATACAGGTTGCTCCCTACCCTATACGCTAAAGTGTTCGAACCACGATTGTCTTGTGACATCATTCCCAAGTTCTGGAAAAACAATAATTGTGAATCCATGAACAATATAATCAAGTTGCTGGGAGACTGGAAAACATCCAAGTTACCTCAATTAGTTGAACGTCTCCAAGAAATCGAGGAGGCCCAGCGACTAGATATCAGAGGCGCCCTGCATGGCAGAGGCAACTTTGAATTAGCAGCTCATGCCAACTCATGCTTCGTTTCCCATAATGTTTGGGTTGGACTGAATAATGAACAGCGTCTCAAACAGTTAGCGAAATTCACAAAATTTCAAAAACCAAAAGAGACGCTGACATCATCAGACGGTGACTTAGTGATACCAGTACCATCACAAGTTGCCAAAAAACCAGGCCAGGTTAAACGCATACGAAATGCTAAAACCATCACAACCAATAAAAAGGTAAAGTTACAACTCTAGTTATCCCTTCCTGTGCAGGCCAACCGCAAGACGGGGGTTTGTATCATAGGGCGTGTACCGCGTATAGGTTAGGACCATTTCAGTGATACTAAATGGGATAGGTAGGAAAACATAGTTAACTTAAAATTTCTTAAGCCCTTCCTGTGCAGGCCAACCGCAAGACGGGGGTCTGTATCATAGGGCATGTGCCGCGTATAGGTTAGGACCCTTTGGATACCCAGGGCGACTGTGCCAGATTGGATTGCTACTGATCCAATCAATAATTGGTGCATACTGAGACTACAGGAGGTCTGGAGTCTCCTTCTCTGTGCCCCTATTCAGCTTACAATGATATCATAGTCTATGCCAACCGCAAGACGGGGGCTATCAACTATGTTTCACAAGAATTGTTAAAAAGTGTTGAAACCATCACAACCAATAAAAAGGTAAAGTTACATCTCTAGTTATCCCTTCCTGTGCAGGCCAACCGCAAGACGGGGGTCTGTATTATGATACAGACCCCCGTCTTGCGGTTGGCCTGCACAGGAAGGGATAACTAGGGCATGTACCGCGTATAGGTTAGGACCATTTCAGTGATACAAAATGGGATAGGTAGGAAAACATAGTTAACTTAAAATTTCTATAACTATATTTGCTTATCGATATCATAACATACATAGAAGTATATGACCTCCGATAGACAATAGCTTGCTGCATCATCTTTGTTCCGACCTCAGGCTGGGAGTTCTGTTCGTTAGATCTGTCTCCTATCCCACAGTGACCTAGTGTTCTATCGAAGGTATTAAAAATATCCAGAAAGAGAAAAAATGAGTTACATTAAGCGAGTCTTAGATACATTACACTTGAAACCATGCAGGCGGGAAAGTGACTCTTTATAAATAAAAGGGATGGTAGCAGGGTCAAAAGGTATGATTATGTATAGATATCAATAAAAAAAATAAATTAACTAAGACATAAAAGAATATAATATATCTTATAATATAACTTAAACAACCACAGCTTCTCGCCTCGTCAGGTGCACTTGCAAAAATGAATGATCTGTGTTACTAAGATGAAATAAATACCTATACAATTAAAAACAAAGTATAGATAAAATAAACAAAGCTTGTAAGTCCCAAGGATACCCAGGGAGGCTATACCAGGGTAAACTGCTACTCGTCTGCCCATGAATTGGTATATACTGAGATTCCAGGAGGTCTGGAGTCTCATCCTCTGTGCCCCACTCCCATAACACAATTTAATAATAAAAACTCAACCTCAAACAAATCACACAACCACAGCTTCCCACCTCGTTAGGTGCACTTGCAAAAGTGAATGATCTGTGTTGTTACGCTGGAATAAACACCTATAAATTCAAAAATAAAACACAAATATAAAATGTTAATTAACTACAAAGCTGGAATCTCCTACTCTGTGCACCGCTTATGTATTATATAAAATAAACAAATCCAGATAATTCAGATTTCAATCTTTCGATTTCAAAATAATCTTTCATTATTAATTACATATTATGATATGTACTTATAACTTAATCAATGAATTAACAAATAGTTCAGTAATATGTGTAACGTTATTTTTTTTTAAATTAACTATTTCATTTGTTTTTAAGAATGAGAATTCAATTTGATCAAATGAATATCTGGGACTATATATGTAAATGTTAACCATTATTATTAATTATGTACAAATTAAACAAAAAAAACTATTTTTAATATATAAGATTAGATTAAAATTAGAGACAGAAATAATACATACAAAAATATTGAAAACATAATGTAATTACTTGAAATTGATGGCAATTAGTTAAAAATTAAATCATAAAATTAAATTAAATTAAATGGGCTCTTATGTAGAACTGCGTCCTCGTCGCAGAGCCCGGTAACATTCTTATTTTTGAATGGCTAAGAGTTCTACAAGTAGGTCCGTACGAGTTACTTCCCTTAAGTAATGTCTGTTGTGAAATAGTTCGCATATTTTTATCAGAATATATCTTATATTTCGGTACATTCTACTGTTATTATCGACCTGATATTTTGCACACAGTTCGGTAAGTTAAAAATATCTATGAATCCGAAGACAGAAGTAAAATAAATGGATTAACGAATTCTCGGGCGCGCGAACACCACCGTGGACACTCATTCCTCCGTGTACACTCAATCCACCCTCTTGAAAATAGTATTTATCGGCGTATTGCGGTACATTCTGCTGTTATGATCAACCAGATATTTTGCACACACCTAGGTAAGTGAACAATAGTTAAGAATCAGAAGAAAAAAGTGAAAAAAATCTAATAACGAACTCGCGGGCGCGCAAAAACCTCCGAGGACACTCATTCTTCCCAAATATGCATTTTTATCGACGTATTTCGGAACTTTGTACTGTTACGATCGAACGTAAATTTTGCACACACCTAGATATATGAACAATCTTTAGGAATCAGAAGAAATAAGTGAAATAAATCTCATAACGAACTCGCGGGCGCGCAAAAACCTCCGAGGACACTCATTACCCGGAGGACACTCATTAGGGTGACCCATAAATGATGCATAATCGTAAAACGTGCGCGGATATACTGCTTTTGAATGCTGGTGCGTTTTATTTACTAACATTTACACAAGATTACTACAAAATTAACACTGGATTACTTGTTGTGAAAACATCAAGGGGTACCCCGGTGCATATCGATCAATTATACACAGGGATGTGGTGTACTGGTTTATTATAAAGATTCTGTTTTAACCAAAAGGAGACATGATCTTGAAATAGATAATGTGAGCTACTATGGTTGGAAGTAACTATCAATACACATACATTTTTATTAGGCTGTCTATACAGGCCTCCTGATTCAAATGTTGAATTTTGGACGAAACTTGATGGCATACTTGAAAAAGCATCAGACCTTTCTCTAGATATTTTGTTAGTAGGGGACATTAATGTTAATCTTCTTTCTCTTCAACCAACTTCCCACCTATCAAGACTTCTTTCTAAATTTAACTTACACAATCTAATAAATGAACCCACACGTATTACACCAGAAAGCTCTAGTTGCATCGACTTTGTATTTACAAACAATAGAAATATTATAAGAGGTACACATGTAGGCGATCCATTTTGTAGTGATCATCCTCCAGTACATATTAGTATATCATATTGTGTATTTAAGCAAAACTCTTATATAAAAAAAATCTGGCAATATGACGCTTCTGATTTTAATCAAATGAATGAATGTCTACTAAATATGGATTGGCAACAACTAGCTAACCAATCCGATTCGAATGAATTTAGTATCATCATAAATAATGCAATCGCCGAGCAGATTGAAAGATATACACCATGTAAAACTATTACAGTAAGACCAAATGATAAATCTTGGATGAACCATAACATCAGAACTAAAATGAGGCAAAGAAATAGAATTCATAAAAAGGCAAAAGTAACCAATAATCCCGATCACTGGACGCGCTTTAGAATAATTAGGAATGAAGTAATCAGCCTTATTCGAGAAGCAAAATCTAATTTCATTGTTAAACTTCAAAATTCTCTTGATGATAAAAATATACCCCCTGATAAATGGTGGAAAATAGCAAAAACCATTTTAAAATTTAACAATAAGTCATCCACTATTCCCCCCCGCCCCCTTGAATCAAATGTTGAAATTTTTTATCACCCGAATGAAAAAACTGCCTGTCTAAATAAATATTTCACTTCTAGCTCATCTTCATCTAACAACCTTGAACTTCCTGATGATGTAATTATGGAACTTCCATACTCCATATCAAATATTCAAATAACTAGTCAGGATGTCTTATTCTGCCACTTAAACTATTATTTAACAAAACTTTCTAGTCTTCTGCCAAATTCCTGGAAAATGACTAATGTTAATGCTATTTTCAACGGCAGTGTCTCTAGGAGTAATACTGCTAACTATAGACCAATTTCTATTACCTCTTGTATTTGTAAACTTATTGAAAAGATTTTGTTTAAATACCTTTACAACTATCTTATATCAAATAACATTTTATCGAACAATCAGTCCGGCTTTAGACCAGGTGACTCCACTGTAAACCAACTATTATCTATTTATCATGAAATATGAAAAAAATTAGACACAGGTAAAGAAGTTAGGTTCGTATTTTGTGATATAAGCAAGGCCTTTGATAGGGTTTGGCATACAGGTCTTGTTAAAAAATTAAGTAATTATGGAATCAAAGGTAAATTATTATCTTGGATCCATAATTACCTTTCTGACAGGAATCAACGAGTAAGTACTGAAGGTTTCTATTCCCCATACTTAACTGTTAATGCAGGAGTCCCCCAGGGATCAGTTCTGGGTCCATTATTATTTTTATTATATATAAATGACATTACTGATCTTGTTTCAAGTAAAGTAAAACTCTTTGCTGATGATACCTCTCTATATGTCATTGTTGATAACAATCCTGATCAGTCTGCACAACTTCTTACAGATGATTTAAAACATATTAGTGAATGGGCTAAACTATGGGATGTAAATTTCAATCCAACAAAAACAAAATCTGTATTATTCTCCAGGAAAAAAGAAGTTGCTTTACCACCAATTTTATTTCAAAATGATGTAATTTCTAATGAATCCACTCATAAACACTTAGGTGTAACTCTTAATGAAAATGGTACCTGGGAATCCCATATACAAACTATTTATGAAAAAGCATATACTAGAATAAATATACTACGCTGTTTGAAATATAAACTTAGCAGAGAAACTCTTATAAAAATATATTTTGCATTCATAAGACCTTTACTTGAATATGCTGATGTAATTTGGAATAATTGTACAACCCAACTAAAAAATTTACTAGAATCTATCCACCTGGAAGCAGCAAGAATTATAACAGGGCTGAGAAGAGGAACATCACATCACATCACTTACTTTATAGGGAATTAGGGTGGGAACCATTAGAAATTCGTCGGAAAAATAATCAATTGATATTAATGTACAAAATACTACATGGCCATGCACCTTTATACTTGCAAGAATCAATCATCCCTTTTATTAACAATTATGAAGCAAATATACATTCATTGCGTGGAAATATAATATTTAGCCCTCCACTCTGTAGATCAAACAACTACTATCATAGTTTTTTTCCTTCAATGCTCCGAGAGTTTAATAAACTCTCACCTACTACAGTACAAGCAACCTCCCTTAACATTTTTAAGAAACTTATAAGCATGTCAAATATCAGTGAAGAGGAAGATGTGAGCCTTTCAAATGTATTCAAAAATAAAGGATCAAGGAAGGGTAATATCATACTTTGTCAACTTAGAAATGGATGTAGCAACTTAAATTTTGACCTATATATTGATCATTTAAAAGATAATCCTATGTGTTCTTGTGATTTAAACCATGAAACTGTCTCACATTTTTTTCTTCACTGTCCTCTGTTTTCAGTCCAAAAAGCATTACTAAAAATGAACTTGAACTTATTGGAAACCATAACCATTTTCATCTCACCAACTTACTATATGGCTGTCAAACATGTAACGGTGGTGTAAATATGGAAATTATTATCTCAATCCTAAAATATATAGTTAAAACTAAAAGATTTGTTGAATATCGAGTATAATACCAGGCAACTTGACACATTTTGAGTTAATATAAATACACATGTATATATATTTGTAGATAATAACACTTATTTATAAAAAAAACAACATCCATTCGTACAGGAGTGCAGGTTATCATGCTATTGTTATGCTTTCCTTTTATATTCTCCCATACTACTTATATCTTTAATTTTTAGTGTACATACTTAAGATCTGCAATTTTTCCATATATGTACTCAAATGCATTACTGTGAATTATACCGCAATAATATTTACTATGGATCCTGTACAGTGTTCAGTTGAAGACCTAAACGTAACACAAGGACTGTGCGGTCTTCAATCCGATATTAAAGCTTGTATAATACATGTATATGCGGTCTATAACCAATATATATATATATATATTTTACCTACATTGTATATTGCAGACTGAATATAATTAATACACTATTCTATGGGAGTTATCCCCCTTCCCCCACCCACACCATATTTTATATAATAACCTCTTAATTATGTAAATATCTAATTAGATTTACAAACGTTAATTTTTGACAGTAAGCAAAATCTTATTATTATAAAATCAATCCATTATGTCCATATACCTACCATCAATGGAGAGGACTTATATAGGCTATAAGCCTGTTGTCCAATCCTTTTGACAGTGTAACATTCTTCTATGTCAATAAAATATGTTGAAATCAAAAAATCAATTATACAACGCTCGAACGTCGTTGAAGGCATGCTATCGGTACTTCGGCAACACATGCGTTCAGCGTACGTCAGCCCATATTGTTCGACACATGTAAGCAATTGCATCAGCCAATATATGAACGCATTCTGTCCCATATGTACGCACCATCATATCTAGGTTGGAATTGCTGAACCCACGTAGAAGATAAATGTTTAAAAACAATATATGTAAAAAAAAATTGCACTTGTTTGAGAACTGCCATGGCCTCTAATCATGATTCGAATGTGGCCAACACTGCCTGATTATTTAGTACCTGCTTTGTTTGACAATTGACACATGTATATGAGCAAACACATCTCCACTGTGGGAATGTTAGATATATATTAATTATTGTATAAACACACCAGCGCTTTCAATATCAGTTCCATATTAAGCTGCATTTGCGCAATCCAAATGATATCATTTGGTATTGGACAGCTGTAATTAATGGTGTTGGCGATGGTGAAAAAACGTTTATTGCAGATCTTCTTTACAATGCAATAGGTTCCTTTTTTCCCCTCTAACGGCGTTATTAGGCTAGGTGCTGGTGTGTGTATGTATATACATTCGTGTGCATATAGGTTTATATTCTTTCTGTTGCTGTTGCTTATATATACTTACAATCTATTTCTAGTTTTCATACCACAAATGTATATTCTGTTTTCATGCCATGTACAGACATGTGTATTTAGAAAATAAAGCTAGCAAGTAAATTCATTAAAATGATTATTTTGACCCTTTAAATTATCAACATGTTTCACCCTGGCAATGCAAGAAAAGTAACTAGGACTACTTTTTCTGATGAAAAGTATGGTAACTCATTAAGAGCAATATGTCATTTTTTAACAAATATTTATTTACACCAAAGAACTCCAATATATGCACTAGAAATAGCATTTGTGTTCACCATTGATGTAAATTGAAACCAACTTAGTACTGTAAATTATTATAAAACACTTACTACAATTTTGCTTCGTTAATTATGACTATTTACATGTTTACATGAATATGTAAAGAATTAGATTTCTTCACTTTGCCTGCCCAAGAATGTCACCTATACATACATACATGTACATTTATCACAAATTAATCAAACATGCAGTACCTGTAAAGACTACAAGCTGCAGAGATAAATTCCTGTAGTCTTCAGTAATCCTGAATACAGCCGATATGTGCCCTTCACTGCTTCACATTCATTCAACAACTGTGCGTGTGTACAATCCTGGTCGTTGCTAAGCTATCGTCTCATTCCTTACACAGTAACCACAACAAATTCCTGCAGACGTCATCTGGATCTGGATCAAGAAGACAATTGTGTAAATACATATAACTGATACCTACAAGATTGATAAAATTCACTATTACATTTACTGTTTATGTACTTTAAATGTACTGTCAAATCTTTGTGTTATATAATGTATCATTGCATGAAGACTGGTAAATCAAACTATATTTACATTATCAATCACAACAACATGCAGTACCTTTAAGTTATAGATGGTCTATGAACGTGACAGATACATTCCTGTAATCTTCAACTAAATGATCAACTTCATTGCAGTCTTCAATCATATAAAATGCTGTATACAGCTGATATGTGTCCGTCAGTGCCTTGGATACATTCAAGAACTGTGCCTGAATACCATTGTTTCCTTTGCTCGGTTATCCACTCATGGCTTTCACGCCGACCAACAGATTTCTTGACGTGTTGTCTGCATGTGGAACAACAAGACACTTTTGTAAATATATACAAAGCTGAAACATGTATGAAATATGTATAATATACTATAAATGTGCTGTCGATACTGAAAGCTTGTGGTTATATTGAATTTGTTTGTTAGCAACTTGGATTAATTTAAAAAAACATATTTTTAATAAGCCATGGGACAATATGCTGGCAAACTATATATATTATGCAGTGCAGTAACTGCCACCGGTAATTTGGTAGATGATGTTTGATGTCATTTTCCGGAATAACCTCTGAACAACAAATGATGTACTGGTTTGGCGAGCTATGTTTGAATTGCCAGATAAATTTCAAACTGTTGAAATCAGCTGTGCTGCAGGTATGTAAAAGTACTTATGCCTACCTTTTTGGCAATGGAGAGGTATCTATGGGCCAGCTGTGATGCACTCCTGTGCTGAAGATTGAAATTATCCCTGTGTGTTGGCAGATTCGTTACTGTATCAAAAGATCATTTCATTACACATGCAATTCATTCATATGAAAAGAATAACGAATTTCATTCACATGAAAAATTAAAATTGATGCCTAGATTAAAGTGGAAATGATATTTTTTCAATGATAATTTGATACATGTTTTAGAGGTTATTTCAAATTTTGTGTTCACATGACTCACATAAAAATCATCACGGTTTTT
This sequence comes from Mizuhopecten yessoensis, assembly GCF_002113885.1. NCBI lineage: Eukaryota > Metazoa > Mollusca > Bivalvia > Pectinida > Pectinidae > Mizuhopecten > Mizuhopecten yessoensis. Next base: position 108,739 of record NW_018407089.1, read on the forward strand.
TAATATGATATTAACATCTGTTTTAATTTGATGTTTTTTGTTTGTTTGTTTGTTTGATTTTGTTTAACGTCCTATTAACAGCTAAGGTCATTTAAGGACGGCCTCCCCTGTGTGCAAGATGCATGCGTGTAGTGTATGTGTGTGTATTTTGGGAGGCTGCGATATGTTCGTGTTTGTCTTCTTGTAATAGCGCGGAACTGATGCCGACTTTATAGTGCTACCTCACTGAAACATACTGCCGAAGACACCCAGCAGGACGCCCCACCCGGTCACATTATACTGACAACGGGCGAACCAGTCGTCCCACTCCTAATTTGCTGAGCGTTAAGCAGGAGTAGAAACTACCATTTTTAAAGACTTTGGTATGTCTCGGCCAGGGGACAGAACCCAAAGCCTTCCTCACAGGGGCGAACGCTCAACAAATGGCCAAAAGTGAGGCATTGTCAAGGGAGACATTAGGAAAAAGAAAGTTATTTAGAAAGGAGAGAAGAGATAAGGTCCCAAATTTAGTCGCCTCTTACGATCATGCAATTGGGGGCAGCAGGTACAATTCTTACGCCCTACCTGCAGGGCAGTTTTAATTTGATGAGTACCATTATTAGGATAAATTAATTATTAGAGCCAGTCCACACACGAAGCATTCACTCACCACTCACTGTGTGTTAATTTCCACCCCAGTTTCTACACAGAAGGTCCTTTACGAGAGGTGTCACAGGGATTTTTGGGTTGCGTTTGACATTTCTACCGAAATTTGATGCTGTGAGTCGTTTCTTTCTTTCACTTTTCCAAACTGCAGAGATGTTTATATGTTGCTGAAGGAATTTCGTTTGTTTCGATTCAAGGTCTGCCTTATCTAATTCCGTCACAACATGCACTGCCTGTGGCCCATAGTTTTCTCTAGCTTTTACGTTGGTGTTCTGTCTTGTACATTTCATCTTCCACTTCCACCTTCGACTCTTCTGCTCTGGCTTCTGTTTAGAAATAATGCTGCTTTGGAGGTTTTTGCTGGATTCTGCAACACTTTCAGGAAATGCTGGCCAGGTGGAGTTCCAGTGCTGCGTTCCTAAACAGTTGGAGACCACTGTGGTCCTAAGTTCATGCCAGGAGCCTCTGTTGCAGGAGTTGGTGACCTTCCCTCCATCAAATTTGGATCTGACATGCATCCATGACTCGTTGTTAAATTGCCCACTATGCGTGAGGCTTTGGCTGCGAGGCGTTGTAACAAAACATTAACATCTGCTAGCATGCTCTTATCCAAATTAGCCTGATTAAGGTCACAACCCTTCCGGGAATATTCCTGTGCATAATGTGATGATCCTTCTAACCATAATGTCACTTGGTCATTAATTATATCATCCATCATGTCAGATGTTTCCAATGGTGCGTCGTCATATTTCTCACCAGAGCGATCTTCATTAGCTGTACACAAATCAAAGCACTGATCATGATTACCAAAAACATGATGAATGAAGTTTCTGATGTCATGTTCCAAGAGCCTGACTGAATCCCTGCCTTGACCAGATGACCTCATCCTTATGGCACACCGCACAGCACTAACTAGTTTTACCCTGGTGTTACTTAGTTTGTTTCTGCCTTTATATTGTGGACGCTGTCCACTGAACGCTCCAGGTTGGACGGGAGACATTTGCATGAATGGTTTGCACATTCCAGTTTAGATACATCATACAGGTGCCTGCTCCTGATTTTTTAGCAAAAACTGAGGAATCCCCATCTGCTATAAGTCTCATATACCTAACGCCATGTTGTTGTTAGGCAACTCTGAAACCTTCTGTAATGACGTCAGCTTCCATCGCCTGGATGGATTCAGACCAGTTTTTGTAACATGTATGGGGAGGGGGGGGGGGGGGGTCCTTTTTGTTGTTTTGTGCAGTGGCACACACATAACAATACTTATGCCTATATGTAATAGTTGCTTGGTTTCCTGGCCTATTATGATAGCTACTCCACCACTGGTATTGTAACTGTGTTTATGTGACCTCTTGCTCCATCCACCATCAGCCACAACACTAACGGCCGATACACCCTGATGGAAGTCATTTCGTTCAATTGCGAGGTTCCTCTCCTCTTCCCCAGCAATACGCATTTCCTCATCTTCAATACAGGATGATACACAAAATCAATTGAAATTTCAAACCACAGGCCCAGACGGCCTGTATCGCTCACCTGGATATCTAACCAATCATGCCAAGATATTCTCCAAATAAGTTATTTCAAAAATACCCTCCAATGGTACAGCAGAAGAAGGATTTTAAACAATTAAACCTAAAATTCCCGTGTGGGGCCCAACAACTCTGCAACCAAAGGGGAAACACCCATCGTTTATACAAAATTAAGACCCCGTTGTCCAAGGACGCTCCATGTGACATTTGGATAAAAAAGCACTCAAATGGTACCGAAGGAGAAGGATGCTGCAGTATGGTATAAGCTCACCATGGTCCTTCAGAGCAGATGATCTAATAAAACAATTTCCCAAAAGGTCAAGATAAGTCCCTGTATACGTAATAATTGATCACGATCAATAACGTAACGAAGTAGTCAAATATATGAAGGGAAATAGAAGTACCATACATATAGATTTGTTGACAAGTATACCTGTTACACCAAATATGATAAGTCATGTTCGACCTAAGAAGTGCACCAGGCGGTCAGCAAATTTTGAAAGGATTAGCGTCAAAGTTTGCAAAAATTGTCATTGTAAATTTTATTGAACTAATTTGGTAATTAATTTTGAATTAGTTTTTACTAGGTTCACAGCAGAACAAGTAAATGTGTGTCTACCAAGATACAGCAGTTTGACCTTAAGCTTGGACCTTGACTTGTGTTTAAATTTGAGTAAGCAGTCCAAATGTGAAATTAGTAGTGTAACCTTTGACCAGATGTCCCCTTTTACTGAAACGGGTAGCAGTGGTCATATCGGAATAATCAAACAATTATTACGGCACTTATTTCAGGCAACCAATAAACCAATCAGAACTGATTAACTTCATACATTATGCATACATATCTGGAAGATTGCACTTGCGATGAAACAGAGTGTAATCACAAGTCATCTCATAGGGACTTTTGGCCTATACACTATTCAAATGGACTAATATTATTAGTTACACAGTGTGTAACGAATTTATCCCGTCGAAGGCCCTTTGGATAAAAATAATACAAAATTCAACATTTATTCCAACAATAACAATTTTAACATATAAAATTTAATACATTTAATATATTGTTAACAACAACAAAAATTGATCACAGGGTAATGATCAATCATTCCCAGGCCCTCCCGTTTCAGCTCAGCCATCACTGCCTTAAAATTCATGTTCGCATCGGAAAATGCTGGGTCTTTTATAATGTCAAATTTACGGTTATGTGGTGGGGCCCTCAAATACTGGTTCAATGCATGGCGGATATTATCAAACGACGACGACTTGTATTTCTCTGGTTTACGCACGTCCATATAAAAATGGCCCAGAACTTCCGCAAGTCTCACCTCATCAAATGACTCGAATGCGGTATCTTGGCACATTTCTGTCAGATATTCCGTTAAAATTCTCGCCGACTTTTGATTAGCCTTGATAGTGTTGTCAGCATTTACTTTCACCCGCTTTGTTAACATTACATCGGCTGTAGTCTGCACAAACCGCTTGGTCGCCATCTTGTTACAAGTTGACTCTTATGGGCAATGAACGATAACTCTTTCGCACTCACCTAATGTGAGATTCTACTGACCTAATATGAAAATATACTGGATATCATGTGACGTCGTTTTAACCAAAAGGACTACAGGATTTTTGCCTGAGGCGGGATAAATATATATATGTTTGGACTCTTGCCATATGGGTTATTTGTCCATTGATTTTATGTTAAAAAAAGTGTGAAAAACCTTAATTTGGGAGGTTTTCAATAAGAACGGAGCATCATTTTTGTAAACTGAATTATCCCACGGATTTATAACGGACTACATGGCCACAAGATATATTTGGGACACAATATGTAATTCATATAATAATATATATAGGTATGTATAGCGTTCATTTTTTCAATACATATAAGGACTGTGGGAACTGAAATAAATGTACCTAAAACTTCCTTCCACCATTGACTGATGTCGTTCTCTATTTTGGAAAAAGACCTACTGGTCATACTGGGTGAATACTGGGTACCAAGTAGTTCTGTCAGATGAGCTGCTCCATTGCCGGTGGCAATAAATCCCCATACAGCTCTCACATTAATATCATAACTGGTACAATTGTCTTTTTCAATTCTCTTACTTGTCTCAAGATTTAACAAATAGTTACGCCCAGCACACTTGGCCTGTAAAACAGAGGCAAGCCCAAGAGTCCGCAATTCTGTTTCCAATTTGATTCCTTTAGCTGCTAGTGAAATGGCTTGTGGGCATGTGCATGCATGTGCATGCATGCAGAGATAGTTGTGCTACATAGTTTTGAAGCTGGCCCAAATTGATAATGCAATAGTCAGATCTGTAAAAGGAGTTGACTTTGTTCAGCTGAAACTTTAAACCATCACAAGTTGCTCTCGCTATTCTGTATATGACTGACGTTTCCGGTTTGGATGGGAGCGGTCGTCGAATAGCTTTTACAACTCTTTTTTTCGTTATCAGAATTTTGTTTGGAGCTCGTGAAACAGAAGTGTTGTTAGTACATGTAGTTTGGGCAGCAACTGATGGACTTATCAACTTCGACTTGTACACATACACATGTCTTCGTATACGTTTACCCTGAGTACTCCTTCTTTTTCTTCGGTGCCGGCCACCACCCATTCCAAACCTATAACTGGTAGTCATATTAACTGGCTAAAGTGATTTATATCATCTAGTTCAGGCGTATATACAATATTAATAATGAAACAGTTGGTATGCTTGCTAACAGTTAACACACGGTCATGTACGTCCCTCCATACTATCATAGTGCATTAATTCGGTGAAAACAATTATAATAACTTACTTACCTGATAGGTGCATGTTTATTTTTGTAAATAACAACGGGAAATGTGCATGAAAATTGCATTTTAAGTGTTTTAAAACTTACCGGAAGTATCATGTCTTGTCAACTGTCAAACAAATGCCAGGTGTCTGAGAAAATACATGGTTTCCTTGCGCTGATCAACCCGATTAGTGAACACATAACTGATACAATACACTTATAACACTTATAAAACATATACATGAATTGCTTACACTATGAAATAAAATAGCCCCGATCACATCTTTTCCATTTTCACTTAAGCCATACAACCAACATGGTGGATTCGAATAAACTGCCGCGTAAAAAATCAAGTCATAAAACAAATCATTATTTCCATTAATTTAGGTTCATACCCTCACAAGGTTAGTTATGTGATTAATAGAACGATTTAAATTCTACTTCACTTGAAAAATAGGTAGTTTTTCTCATGTACTACTAGATACGTACATGCCTATCTCGGCGCGGAGTAATACGTTTTGCGACGACACGATGCGAAAAAGAAACAAGGATGCGATGTCAATAAGAGATCGTCGAACAAAGGCAACAACCAGAAAAGGACTGACGATTTCCTTTACAGATTTTTTTTTGATTGGTCAAATGTACGTGGAATATGTCTGTCCAGTCGATTGTTGTAAAAACCTATGTGTATGTATGCATTTGTGCTGAAAATGTTAACCACCATACCAGCCGTTCGAAACAAAGATGGCGGTCAACTTTCGGTATGACAAAACAGGTGTTTTGTACGATATCTTGAATTTAATTGTATTTTGATATTAAATATGGGTAGCATCAGCTACAGTGGTGTGATAAGCATGTATATTATACAGTTGTTTCATGCCTTATCAGTCAACAGTCAAAACTGTTTTCCCGAGGAGTTGGGACCCACCAGATGAACTGTTTCCCCACGGCCGAGGGAAACAGTTCATCTGGTGGGTCCCAACTCCTCGACTGTAAGTAAATAACGTCTACATAGGTGATATTTCACAGTCATAAAGAAGTATTTGGTTCATAATTGGGTCGTATGGGGTAGTATTGGGTCATAGTCACGGCAATTCGGTGATGTTTTCGGCACCAAATCGCATATTTCCCGATAAAATATGGCAGATGGAAGTAAATAACGTCTAGAAAGGTGATAGTTCACAGTAATAAAGAAGTATTTGGTTCATAACTGGGTCGTATGGGGTAGTATTTGGTAGTATTGGGTGGTATTGGGTAGTATTGGGTGGTATTGGGGAGTATTGGGTGGTATTGGGTAGTATTGGGTAATTAGACGCGCCGCGTAGTCCTGCATAAAAACCTTTGAGGTGCTCATTCAATGATTGTACTTCTGCCGACTCAAAGTCGGTTATTGGTATTTCCTTTGTGTCACAGTATGCGGTTAAAATTCTGACGGCCCCCTTTATAATATTCTTCGTGTTAGCAGAGTCACGGTTCTCAATCAGTTGAAGTAAGGATTCATCACTGATTTCTTAAAACCTGTCCATGTCGAATGTACCGACAGACGAACGTCAACAATCATCGGGGTGCTTATAATTATAGGTGCGTTCGATTACCTAACACGCGAACTGCGGCCTCGGGAAACAGTTCATCTGGTGGGTCCCAACACCGAGGGAAAATGGTTTTGACTGTTGACTGATAAGGCATGAAACAACTGTTTGTTACTTGACCAATGAAAAACAAAAAGTTCCATGTCGAATGTGATGTTTAGATCTACCGACAGGCGACCGTCAACAATCCAGTACCAAAAACGCTTGATCATCGGGGTGCTTGTAATTATATATGCGTTCGATTACCTAACACGTGACCAGTCAACAGTTTCACGCGCAGTCAACAGTTTCACGTAACCAGTCAACAGGTTTACGGTGAACTGTCAACAGTTTTACGGTAGCACACATTAGCCAAAATCGTTTGGTGAGTTGTCTTGGAAACAGTCGAAATTGATTAATATGCATTTATATAGCGAGTCAGGTAACAATTAAATCTGTGTTAAATGGTTGTTATTAATATTTTTACGCCATACCTTTTCAACAAACAGAAACAAGTTGGGGTGATCCGTGAGAAAATGGTATAAACATGAACCTTAAGTAACAGACGCCAGTCAGTCGTACTAAAAAATGTTATATCTTCTGAAGTATCTATCAAAGCCGGAGTTCCTCAAGGTTCAGTGTTAGGGCCACTTCTTTTTCTAGTATACATCAACGATATTTCAAATACACTACTATCAATTACTAGACTTTTTGCTGAAGACAACGCATTAGCACACTCTTCTAACAATGAACACGATATAAAACAAGTAATTAACTGTGACATGGAACAATTAAACTTTTGGTCAAATAAATGGTTAATGAATTTCAACCCAAATAAAACCGAACTACTCTTAATTTCCAATACAAATATACCTTCTACCAACAATTTCTTTTCGACAACACACCTATCCCTATTGTTAAAAACCACAAACACCTAGGAGTCATTATTAGTAACAATGGCACATGGAACTCTCACATTGAGCATATATATTCAAACACTACAAAGTACATTGCAACTTTAAGGAAATTAAAATACATCCTAAATGGAGAAAAAATTCGAAAAAATATACCTTGTTTTTATAAGACCACTATTTGAATATGCCTGCGAATTGTAATATCACATTTTCGAATAAACATGCTGTATGAAGCAGGTCGAATACAAACTGGATTACCTATTTTTACAAAAAAAAATTTTTTACAGAGAGCTCGGATGGAAATCAATGACAGATAGACGCAGGATTAGAAAACTATCAATGTTTTTAGGTCACCTGAGCTTTGCTAATCGCTTTGCTAATTTCCTACCCCAACCCCTGGGGCCAGGGCGGGGCCCCAAACGGAAAATTAACCAATATTTCAAAAATCTTCTTCTTCAGACCCAGAGGTACTACACTCATTTTCTCTACATGAAAAGAAAGATCATCAGGGGCTTTACTTAAATTGTAAATTTCAGGACCCCCAAGCTATCCGTTCTCCCTTGGGGAGGGGGTAAAGTTTACTATAGTTTATATAGGGAAATAACACTTTTGGGTATATTTTGACAACTTTCTGTAGGAAATTATTTTTACTTGGTGAGAATTATCCTTGGAGGTAGATGGTTTCAAATTGTAAAATTGAGATTCCTACCCCGACCCCTGGGGCCAGGGCGGGGCCCCAAAGGGAAAATTAATCAATATTTCAAAAATCTTCTTCTCCAGACTCAGAGGTACTACAGTGATTTTCTCTACGTGGAAAGAAAGATCATCAGGGGCTTTACTTAAATTGTAAATTTCAGGACCCCCGAGCTATCCGTTCTCCCTTGGGGAGGGGGTAAAGTTTACTATAGTTTATATAGGGAAATAACACTTTTGGGTATATTTTGACAACTTTCTGTAGGAAATTATTTNGGATTCCTGCCCCATCCCCAGGGGCTAGGGCGGGGCCCCAAAGGGAACATTTACCAATATTTTCAAATTCTTATCCTTTGATGACATGACAAGTATTGTATTTCACTTAGTTTACATGCTGATTTCCACATCACATCTAAACAATAAAATAAAGCTACCAGTACCTATGATATAACTCAGGTGACCGCTAAGGCCCTTGGGCCTCTTGTATAATATTTATCATGATAATGCTCCACCATTTCTAAAATCTCTTCTACCACCTACTGTGTCAAACTTCTCTAATTATAAATTTAGAAACAGGAATAAATTTCAAAACCCATACTATAGACTGCAAGTCACAAAATCATCATTCATACCAAGTACTTCAGACTTCTGGAATAATCTACCAATAGAAACAAATTCATCAGAATCCATTAAACAATTCAAAACGTTTATTCAACCTCAAGTCACTACCCCTTCTTTTATTAAATGTTTTCTTGAATATGGGTCTAGAAAAGTTAATATTATACATTGACAATTACGAAACAGCAGTAGCTCTTTAAATTAGGACCTTTATAAAGTTCACCTTCGACTGCGGAAATGACTCAGAAGACTCCTCCCATTTCTTGCTTAACTGTAAAAAAATGATCAATTCCGTAATATAATGCTTCATACTGTTGATCACCTTCTCTTTGGAGATGCAAATCTAAACATTCAAATTTGTAGGTCTGTGCAACTGTTCATTTTTAGCTCCAAACGGTTTAACATAATACCCAACAGTCATATTGAATAACCAGGATACCTACTTCGACTATTCCCATCGGCGTTGCGGTTTCGCTACAGGATACAAGACTAGTTTATTGGAGCCTCGTTCAACTAAACCTACACGCCACTTTGTCTATTATTGTCTGTTGTACTTGCACTTCTTTCCGAGCAACGATTCAATTTCAATGGTTTCCTGTTCCCATACTGAAGATACACATACTCTTTCAACATTTCTCTTAAGAAGGACGCCGAATCAACAGCGGATTTTTGTAGTTTATGCCTGCGATGGCAGCTTGTTTGAATAAAGTGTGACCATCCAAAGAATTCCTGGAAAACTCCAAAATGTCCCATATGTCCAATTTGGAGGATTCCAATCAGGAAAACTTCCGGTTGTAGAATTCAAACGACTTCTTTTATCTCACCTGGCCAAGTGACCTTATGGCATGGTGCGGCGTCCATCGTCCGTCCGGCGTCAACTTTTTAGGTCACCTGAGAATAAGTCTCAAGTGACCTATTGCGATCGCTTTTGTCCGTCGTCGTCCGTCGTGCGTCCGTAAACAATTTACATTTTCGACTTCTTCTCAAAAACCCCTGAACCAATTTCAATGAAAGTTTGCAGGAACCTTCCATGGACAAAGGTCAAGAAAAATAGTGGCCGGCTTAGTCCCAAGACCGCAGGAGCCTGAGGGGCGGGGGCAAAAAGGGTCAAATTGACTAAAATTTTAAAAATCTTCTCCTCAAGATCCAGATATGCTAGAATCAAATACTCTTCATAGATGGAAGGGTCTTCAGGTGCTCTACCAAAATTGTGAATTTCTTGACCCTGGGGTCTCACGTTTCCTCCTGAGGAGGGGGTAAACTTTACTATAGTTTATATAGGGAAATCACATTTTGGACCAACATTTGTTTAATTTCCATTGGAAGTAATTCAATTTGGGTTCGCATTATCAGTATTAGGTAGCAGTTTGATAATATGCACATATGAGCCCTGACTGACCCCCAGGGGGTGATGGGTGGGGCCAAAAAGGGTTGAATTGACTGAAATTTCAAAAATCTTCTTCTCAAGACCAAGATATGGTAGAATCAAATACTCTTCATGGATGGAAGGGTCATAAGGTGCTTTACCAAAATTGTGAATTTCATGACCCTGGGGTCTCACGTTTCCCCCTGGGGAGGGGGTAAACTTTACTATAGTTTATATAGGGAAATCACATTTTGGACCAACATTTGTTTAATTTCTATTGGAAGTTATTCAATTTAGGTTAGCATTATCAGTATGGGTTAACAGTTTGAAGGTATGCATATATCAGCCATGATTGACCCCCCGGGGCTGATGGGTGTGGCCAAAAAGGGTTGAACTGACTGAAATTTCAAAAATCTTCTTCTCAAAGACCCAGATATGGTAGAATCGAACACTCTTCATAGATCGAAAGGTCTTAAGGTTTATGAACCTAGGGTATCACGTTTACCCCCTGGGGAAGGAGGGAGGGGGCAAACTTTATTATGGTTTATAATGGCAAATGAAACTTTGAATATTACATGTTAATAACTTGGAACTTGGAATTATAACCTTGAGTGGACAGTTTGATACTTTGAAAATTTTGAGCCAGCGCCCTACCCACAAGGGATGTAGGGTGGGGCCCAAAGGAGTCAGTGTGCTAAAATTTCTTCATTTTCCTTGTTTAGAATCAGAGGTGCTAGTTTCAAAAACTTTTTAGTCTTAAATCTGTATGCTAGATTTATTGTTTTTTGTCACTTTGAATAATATTTTCTGTTCATGTTAAAGGGACATCACGTGAAAAGGCGGTTTTTTTTAATGAATGTATGTATTGTATGCTCTTCCACTTATGTTACCTCGCTATCCCCATATTCATAGTCCGTTCCAAATGTCCAGTTTGACCGCTTGAATTGTTCGGGAAAGCCCTGCTAAAAATAGTGCCAATAACGTCACCGGACTAGGCAGTAAACACGAGATGAAACGGTTTCCAAAGGGGCCCCCAGAGAGGGGCTGTCAGGCAACTGCAACTTCTTACCGCACTATGAAACCAAGTTATATGATTTCTAAGTCCGTATTCAAACTTATTGAACAGTAATTATTCATCATTAGAAGTTAATTGCACACTTGCCAATATTCAGAATTTAAATTTATTTAGCTTTAAACATAAATTTGTTGCCAATAAAATTAAACAAGGGATGGGGCACAAGTTTTTACAATTTATCACAGCCTTCTCCCGTCATACATTTACAATTAAATGTCAACAATGATAATAGGCATAAACATAAAGTAGATATATTCAAATATATATTGAATTTAGTACCGGACTGTGGCCGGTACAGATGGTACGGGGCTAAACACCTTCCCTACACCAAGAGACAAACCTTTCTGTTTTCTTTTTATATATTGCCGGGGCAGAGGAGGCTGGGTATTCATATTGGTACTAATTTAAATCTTGCATGTAAAAACAAAAATAATCGTTTAATTCAGCAATATAATTAAATCATTCCATTTTATTGAACACGGATATATTATAAATTATGTAAATCCACGGACTTAGATAACACGTATCTCGGTGACCCAGAAAATACGCCGTGGGCCATCAAAACAGTTATCCCTTGGAGGGCCTCATGGAAAAATCAAACTAACCAGTCACTTATCCCTTCCCTTCGCATAAACCACTGTATAATTATAGAAACACAAGGTAAACTCTCTCCAATACATGCCCATTAACATATTAAATTAAGTTCATCTGTGTTCAAACTCAGACAAAGATACTAGCGAGCTTAATAGTTTTAGATATTTATTCATAACATAAACAGCGCTAGCATTTCTGTCGATTCCATTTCAGCTTAACCGGCTATCCGGCAGAATACATGCACCGGACTAACTGCTACGGCAGTTATTTTCTCCTTTGAATACTGCCCACCTGCAATAATGATTCCGTAACATACTCCTTGCGCTATCTTTTGACCATTTGGCAACTTTTCGTTTCGTAGCTGACACGGTACAACACTTTTCTTTTGCTTACTTCACACGGCCAGTCATTTTCTTTACAAAGAAATGATGTGCTATGCGCATGCGCTAGTAGAGGGAAATCTCTGAACAAAACATTGGTCAGACAGGTAGAAATACCGATGGTTTTCTTAGATTTAATCATTTTTATGAATCTATTTCAGCCAAATCCGATCGTTATTTTCCATAAGGAGTCTCACTTGATATGTTTATGTAGTATTTGAAAAAAAAGACAAAAAATAAAGTTACTTCATTGTGATGCCCCTTTAAAAACAAAATCACCTCTCTGTATAAATATATTAGGTGACCGTTAAGGCCCATTGGCCTCTTGTTACTTTAAAAAACTTCTTCTGAATAACCAAGAGGCCCAGGCTGATGATATTTGGCCAGTAGCATGCTGGGATAAAGGGCTACCGAGTTTGTTCAAATGAATGACCTTGACCCACTTTCAAGGTCATAGGGGTCAAATGTCTTAAAATCTTCAAACAACTTCTTCTGAATAACCGAATGTCCAAGGGTACTGATATTGGGCTTGTAGCATGCTGGGATGAAGGGCTACCAAGTTTGTTCAAATGAATGACATTGACCCACTTTCAAGGTCACATAATTAAATGTCGTAAAATCTTCAAACAACATCTTCTCAATAACCAAAAGGCCCAGGGTACTGATATTGGGCCTATAACATGCTGGGATGAACGGCTACCAAGTTTGTTCAAATGAATGACCTTGACCAACTTTCAAGGTGGCAGGCGTCAAATGTCGTAAACTCTTCAAACGACTTCTTCTCAATGACAAAAGGCCCAGGGTACTGCAATAGGGCCTTTAGCATGCTGGGATGAAGGACTTCCAAGTTTCTTCAAATGAATGACCTTGACACACTTTCAACCTAATGTCCTTGTTCGATATTCAAGGTCACAGGCGTCATATGTTTAAATCTTTTAATAGGTTCTTAGGAATCAAACACTGATATTCTGTATGTAGCTGTATTTTAGTCCACTTTTAAGATTACAAGTGTGAGATTAATACCAGGTGAGCGATGCAGGGCCATTGGGCCTCTTGCTACTTTTTATCCTTACTTTGAAAGCAAAATGAGATAATAAAGGAATGGTTAGGGACTATATATTTATATTTCATTGTTATTTCAAATGTTATCTTTATTCTTATTTTTCCCCCAATAATATATGGAGACACTTTTCAGTGTTTTGAAGATGTTACATTTTATGATTTGACCAAAAATATGGAAGCAACCATTATCTAAGAAAGTGTGCAGTATGAAACACAGGTAAATATCAGGTGAATATTAAGGTGAAAATGCAACCTTTATATAAAACAGTATATAATTAACTTGCCATTGTTTCATAAAACAACACCTGCCTATTGTTGGTAAATATGTTGGCACTCCGAGAACACCCTATATAGCACATGTACAATAATCTTTTTTCAATTTTCAATTTCAATTTCAATTTCTTTATTTCCAAATGCAACAGATAGCATTTAGGAGTTATATTATGCATGTACATACATGTAAATATTACAATCCATTTATGTAAGATGGCGGAGAACATAGAGTAAAATACAAGATGACATCATAGCAATGTTGTCAACATACAAAAGAAAATATATAATCATTGTCAGTGGCACAAAGCTGGAACATATACGATTGATCAGATATTAAGTATAGACTTTCTTTTTAGGTCACCTGAGCTTTAGCTCAAGTGACCTATTGCTATCCGTTTTCGTCCGTCGTCGTCCGTCGTCCGTCGTCCGTCGTCCGTTAACATTTTACATTTCAAACTTAAAGTCAAGTTCTGCTGGGCCGATTGAACTGAAAGTTGGTAGGAATGATCGCCTCATGGTCCTGACAAAGTGTTGTTATTTTTCGGGTCGATCAGAAATCCAATATGGCCGCCACGGCCGCCATTTTGAAAACCTATTTCAAACTTAAAGTCAAGTTCTGCTGGACCGATTGAACTGAAAGTTGGTAGGAATGATCGCCTCATGGTCCTGACAAAGTGTTGTTATTTTTCGGGTCGATCAGAAATCCAATATGGCCGCCACGGCCGCCATTTTGAAAACCTATTTCAAACTTAAAGTCAAGTTCTGCTGGACCGATTGAACTGAAAGTTGGTAGGAATGATCGCCTCATGGTCCTGACAAAGTGTTGTTATTTTT
>NW_018407089.1:125161-162199 GCF_002113885.1 Mizuhopecten yessoensis
GCTATTTTGCTACTAAGTTCTAATAGGCCGATCTCACTTAAAATTGGTCTAGGAATGATCAGCTCATGGTCCTGACAAAGTTAAGTTAACATTATACTATTTTTTACTCAAATTGGTACATATTTCAACAACAAAAATAAATACTGTAGACTCAGGTGACCGTTTAGGCCCATGGGCCTCTTGTTTGAAGTAGCCTGAATTAGATACTTAGAAGATTTCTCCATTGTTTTACATTTTTGCAGGCGAATAACTGTTTAATATACTTGATTCTAAGCTCCGAGTACACTGGACAAAATAAAATGGGTTTCATCCTCAACGTCATTTCTATTACAAAGTGGACACCGCCGTTGAGCTCTAGGTATACCATTATGCCTGCCTGTTTCTATACCTAGTGTATGAGATTGTAACCTATACTTACTGAGGATAATTTTACACTTATAGGTTAGTGACTTGGTGAGGTATAGCTGCATATCGTAATGATCCACGATTTATCTATACAACCTACATTTGGAGGAGTTTTCTAAAATGCTTCTCACTTCTTGGATAAAAGTATCTTGCGCACGTTGGGTGTATAAAAATATGATTTTTTTTTTCATTAGAAACACACTGAGCCAACCAATCATCACGAAAGTCAATTCTTCTTAATTCACGCTTGGCTAGATATGCAAAATTAGTTTTACAATTTGTTTTTTTAAGATTTAATTTGACAAGCTCATCGTAACAAGATCTCAAAATACAATTGTCAGTTTTCAATAATTTTAACCAGTACTTTATAATGGATATTTTACGCTTTATCTGTAAAGGAAATCGACCTTACTCAAAGTAAACTATAGTAGTGTTATATACTGGAAAATACCCGGACTTTGCCGTAAGTTCGACACATTTTGAAATTTGAATATTCTAAGTTCGATTTATAGAGGTTTGACTGTATAATATATATATATATAAATAAAGGCTGTTGGCTGGGGATGGTGGCGGTTCGATGAATTGAGCTGTCTATTAGTGGTACGTCTTTCACCCAGCAAGACAATTTTAAAACTGACTTGGGTGACGCTATGCATGTTAATTATCATAATTGCCGCTCGTAATTCCTGCAACCTGATTGGCTAGGATGCTGATGCTGACAAGTGGCCAATGACTTTGGCCTTATATAAATGCCCCGTGTTCTGATTGGCTACATGTATGTGCTTATCATGGTACTACTCATTGGTCAACAACCTTCATCTACCACTACGCCTACACTGTGGTCATGATGATCTGTATTTATACACACTTTGTAAATATAAGATGATATTATATGATAAAATATACAAGTCTAAGATACTATGTTAGCAGCCTGAAGTCACTGTTCTCCTTGTATGATATACTGAAACCTATTAATAGCAAAAGTAAAACATTGTGCATACGTTATATATGTTGAATAGGGTACAGTTCGTGTATAAACTTGTTTTTGTACATAAGTATAAAAACTCAATTTAAATTCATGTTTTTTGTGCTTTTTGGTGTTTTTTGATGTGGTAACCATGGTTTTCAAAAGTAAAAAATCTGGAGAAAACACTCCTTGAAAAAAAATCATTTTTCTCAAAAAATATTTTCGAAATGTAGTTTATATCTTTTATACGACGATTTACCCAAAAAGCACCTGGACTTACTGCGGAATCTTTCAACAAGCAGAGGAATGCCATCAGGAAAATACTTGAATAGGCTTAGCCTGTTGTATTAATACATGTACTGTCATATTTCTTATGAAATACTTGTAGTTATGTTTGTTTGTATTAACAAAAGAATATTTAAAAATATTTTGAATTTAAATCTGAATGGACGAGTGTGATGGTGTTGCCTTCAAAGTTGATTGAAAGTTATGAAAAATCTAGTAAATTATTTATGCAAACACATGGAGTTTACTTATTTGTAATTGCATCGTTGTGTATATTGTCTTGTCGTTCTTGAACGATTTACCTCCCTTTACTTGCAGCGGTATATTTTCAAGTCACTAATTACCTCCGTATTTCTGGCACACAGAAAATAAAACAAATTGCATACAATCGTTACAGTTTGTAAAATAATTTACTATTTCTTCAGTTAAACGCTATCGATGGTGTGTTTTGGGGTGTTTTTGGGTGTTTCTGGGTAAATCGTCTTGCCGATTATAGGTGTGTTGCGCAGGATGAATCCACAATCTATGTTAATCCTTTATTTTTAGGATCTGTACTCTGTTACCCGAGATTCATGCATTTCCGCCAAGAACTCTTCGAAAGGGAGTACTCCTGGATAGTCGCGATATTAAGGGGAATGGGAGATAACTCTTCCGTTCTACACAATTCTTAAAACAGTATTTGAAATGTTTCTATGTGTAGTCTGATTAACCTCAAATCATATGAATATAATCCAATCGTAAGATAAATAATACTTAAATGTGCTATATCTCAGGAAATAATGAAAACTTATTTACCTATTTCCTCCATTTCTAGAGTAATGCTTCACATTTCGGTTCATTTCGGTAAATGAATTCATCGGACGGGAGATGCGGTGATTAAGTTATCAAGCGTTAATATTTAAAACAGGTACAAATATCACATATGAACACAGATTTCAATTGCATAATAATCACAGATTTATCACAGTATTTAGATTATCACATTAATGTTGGTATCACAAATTGGAGCACTATAAATACAATTCATTTGACGGGGAAAAGTCGGACAGGTGACGGGTAATCTCGGACAGTACATTTTGCTCATCACTTCTTTTTTCACTGAGGACATCTTCACTCGTCAAAAGACGGTGTGATGTGTTGCGTTTTTTGTTTGATATCGTTTCTTGTTTCACATCTTTCTTCAGGACAAACATTGTCTGAATTTCGGAGTTCCATAAAATAAACACGGGTTCTTCCACTCCAAGGCTTTCACCGAGTTCTATTTCTCCAGTAGTGATCAAATTGAGCAGCAGCTCTGAATGATCAATCGAAGGCGGAGAATTCAAATTGTCCTGCTAAGACCATGTGCAATGCTCGGCATGCAGAGAAGTTTCTGTGCCTGAATAAAGTGGGACGGTGGCAACGGGGGAGATGGGTGGTAGCGACCCGGAAGCGGAAGTCGGCTCGCCGAATGGCAACGCGCCCGATGAAGTGCCGGAAGTGATTTGAAAGGTGGCAACGGGGGAGATGGACGGTAGCGACCCGGAAGCGGAAGTCGGCTCGCAGAATGGCAACGCGTCCGATGCAGTGCCGGAAGTGATTTGAAAGGTGGCAACGGGGGAGACGGATGATAGCGGTGGACCAAAAGTGGCATTTGGGACAGAAGACGGGCGACTGGTATTCGTTGGTACTGACGGCGAATAAGCTGTCAACGAGATGGCCAAGGGATCAAACGGAAATATATTCCACAGGTTCTGAATCCACTGACGATATTAGATTGTGAAAGTGCCTTCTCCCAAGCTATGCTTATTAGCCCGGGGAAGCTGTATTTGTTGACAGTGTTATGAAAGCCGAACACGCTTTGTTGTACTCGGCACTAAATGGCCCAAACACTGTCCGGTCAAGCGGCTGTAGAATGTGAGTAGTATGGGGAGGGAGGCACATTATCTGTACATCATTTTCTGAAGCCAGTTGTAGGATGGCAAATGACTCATGAGATGAATGTTCATCAAGGAGTAATAGCTGTGATCTAGCGGAACCGCATTCTTTGAGAAACACGTCCCTAAAACATTGTTCCCCCAACTTGTCATTCATCCATCCGTTCTCCTGCCAGGCCCATTTGGAACCTGGTGGCGCTGCTTCTGTGTTAAACCCGTGGACGGACACTGATGTTTTGCCTTTTACAATCAACATTGGAGACATTTTCTGTCCGGCAGCATTGATGCACGCCGTCATGGTAACATTGGTACGGTTATTGCTGGTACGGCCAAGTACATTTCTTGACGATTTTTCGGCAATGACTCTAACCGGTGAGTGTTCAAACGACCTGCCCGTTTCGTTGCAGTTCCATATTTGTTTGGGCTTTCCACTTATGCCTAATTTAAGAAGCAAACTTCCCAGGTCGTCCATGTATTTGGACACAACTTCCGGGTTTAACATTGAGGCCCTTGCCGATGCCAGTTTTTACAAGCGTCTGATCGACAGTTCCGGGTGTCTCTTCTTTACTCCCTCCCACCAATCTGGAGTGGCATTCAGTTTCCTGCAAATCTGCCCGTTCTTTCCAGAAGTTGTTTTCTACTCACTCCCATCTCCTGTCTTGCCGCCTGCTTTAAAGAATCTACAATTTTCTGCTCTACTGATTCTGGAAGGGCAGGGGGTCTACCCGGGCGAGCATTTTCCCCAACACGTTCAGTAACCCTGTCAGCAAGCGTCGGTTTGGGGACCCCATATTTCGCTGCTGCTGCCTTCCTTATCGACAACCCTGTTGATTTAACAGCATCAAGGGCCCTTTTAAGAATCTCTCTGTCATACTGCATTTCTTTGCCCTTTCGGCTGGTTTTCTTGGTTTTAGGCATTCTAGAAAAAGAGTTAAGTATATTGTATATATTTTTTATGATGAGTCATATAACTAT
Source organism: Mizuhopecten yessoensis (assembly GCF_002113885.1). Classification (NCBI taxonomy): domain Eukaryota; kingdom Metazoa; phylum Mollusca; class Bivalvia; order Pectinida; family Pectinidae; genus Mizuhopecten; species Mizuhopecten yessoensis. The sequence goes on from NW_018407089.1 coordinate 129,710, forward strand.
TCATTAAACGTATACAGAAAAAGGGCAAATCAAATTGAAACTTTTTCTGATATAAATCATAATTGCCGTACACGTTAGAACGATGAAGTTATTTGTTTCAGTGTAAACATTGTTTGAAAAGTTAGGGTATGCTCAATCTCGCTGACTTATTCATTTTCGTCAAAAAGCTCGGGGTAAAAGTTGATATTTTTAAAATGGAAGCGGACAGTCTAAACATTTATTTATTTTTTTATTTATTTTTTTCTGGTAGTTTGAATGAGAGAAAAATACTCGTACATGCCTAAGGGTTTAGGATAAGGAAATTCCACCCTTGGGATTTTCAAAGGCAAATTTTCGGCAGAGCCTCGGGACAATTTGAAAACTCCTCGGGTGGAATTTCCCTACCCTACATATCTGAATGACTTACTGTATATGAAATATGAAATACATTAAGTTAAGACTACGAAATTAATAACTTCCATTCGAAAAGCAAAAGACTAATTCACTGTCCGAGACTAAACGAACAGCTGTCGGATAAAGTCGGACAGTAAAAAAAGTGGTGATATTTATTTTAAGCTTTTTATTTTTTGTAATTTCTTGATTTAAATCAATAAAAAAATATTTCTACTTTACATGAAATCAAATTTATATTCTCATACATCAAGAAATTACCTTGTTTTTGCGGGAGTGCTTATTTTTATGGTCATCTTCAAAATTCCCCGTTCGAAGGAACTTCGATCACGTGAAAAGCCAACTTTGGTCCGGGTTTATTCGTGTTTTTAGTCTGTCCCTTAAAACTAAATTTAGACACCCACAACCCCCATAATCACATTCAATGAAATGCTTCAAAATGTTACAAACGCACAACAAACACCAGAAGGCCCCATAGTACAGCTTTATTGTGAATTGTCCGAGATTACCCGTCTGTCCGAGATAACCCGGATTGCCCCTATTTCATGATAACTGAGGGTCTATCGGCCGTTGAAATATGAGATCTGTCATGCTTTACGGTTTGTCATGTTGTAGATTTGCATTCACAAGGTCGACAAATGCAAAACAATGGACTGGTGTCAGTCGGCTTGTCTTAATGGGAAAATCCAGTGTATATTCACCAAAAACTGAGGAAAGACACTTTACAATGTTAACGCGTGGTCGGTCTGGGTCACAGTGTTTATTAAATGCCTTGACGAAGAAAATACAATGTCAGTACGAAAACGACCAGGCAAAGGTTTGTCTGCCAAGGTTTCCAATACTCGTACGAGGATATAAAATACGACCATTTCAACGTAAAACTTTAAATGACGTTAGGTTCCATGTTTTAATGCCTGACTTTCCCTGTTTGATCTTACCTTCCTTTCGGGACTTTCTGTACATGTCATCAAAGGCAAATTTCAAGCCATTCACGGGAGCGAAGAACACGACGGCTGCTACTGTGGATAAGGATTTTGTGTTTGAAGACTTTTTACTTAATGCAAACAAGGTATGCAGAGCCACAACTCTAAAAAAAACACAGGGATCTGATAAAGCACTCTAAACCATTAATTATAGCCCTAACTGCGATAATGTAGCTTTCGACGAGAGATTCTTTTTACATATTGCTTTGTCAGACGAGGCTGGGTATTATTATTAGTATGTAGGCCTACTACTATAGCTCGAATTAACTCTGGCCCTGACACCAGACTTTAGACATTTTGACAGACTGAGACATCTAGCTACCTATCAAAATGACTAAGTACTCACTGCAAGCTTTCTCTCAAAGTTACAGCAAACATGCAGTTACCAGAATCCTTTAATATGTGTGTAAGGGGCTGTACATGTATTTGCAAAAAGGGCAGAAAGGCTCTCAAATTTTAAAAATTGAATATAACCTCAAAATGTCATATTACGTTTTGCTTGATTCTGGGACATGCAGGAATATGTAATGATGTAACCCTGGTAAATACTAAACGCAATATATCGCTTGGCTATAGAGAGCTTCTCTTTAGCTCGATCGGTTGAGCGTAAGACTAGTAAGCCAGAGGTCCCAGGTTCGATCCCTAGTGGAGGCAGTGATTTATATTTAATTAATCATGTGCTCCGTTACATTGAAAAGGTAGATCGTGCCTCAAAAGCAGCACTATTGCTACCACCGGTTGATTTTAAAAACTCATTTTACTGAATTTAAAATTAAACCCCTTATTACAAAACTTACAAGATCACAGTGGCAAAATTGGAATCATAGCGTAGATAAACTACATTCTATTAAACCTGAAATCGGTGAATAGGCCGAGATGAGGCTGTCGTTGCCTGTCTCCGGATGGGTCATTCATACATCACCCATTGCTATTTACTGAAACGTGAAGACCAGCCACAATGCATATAGTATGTCAGGAACCATTTACAGTAAAACACTTCTTAAAAGATTGTTTTGACAATTTGTATTTTGCCTTTAAGTTTGTTTGATGTTTATATTTTGGAATTGCTTTTGTCCACCATTTGTTGGCCCTAATAATGACTTATCCTGTGTTGTTGGCCCTAATGTCCTACCCTGTGTCGATTGGCCCTAATGACCTACCCTGTGTTAATTGGCCGTTAAGCATTTAAAAATAATAATAATTTCTCTTTCCATTTCCAGGGATTATTTACTGTAGCCAACTTACTAACATGTAGAAAAGTAGCAGAATTGGAAGATATCCTTACTCCAAAGGTAAGCAGAGTTTATTTTTTTTGTGAATCCTTTCTAGTTTCTACACTGGAATGACAATGTCATTTGGAATGACAAAGCGCCGAGAGAGCTAGAGCATGTAAAATATTTATTTGTTTCGTGCATGCAGAGGCTTTTAAAAAATTGAAGAGGGTTTAAATAATTTGCTTCAAAATGTCCGGTTTATCCTTACAACGAACATTTGTAAACAACATAATATACATAAAAGTTAATGTGAAGAGCAAATCTAACATTAGGCAAAGCCGGGTTTAACTGTCGAAGGCTGAACATTTGTCTGGGTTAAAATTTCGCGTTATACATTATAGGGATGATAAATCCTAGACAAATGTTATCATGTTTCAGGCGTACAGACAAGTACTACTTAACCATGAAAAGCTGACAGCAGAACATTACAGCGTCCTACGTTCCATCCTCGCAATGCAGAAAAAGCCATCTGTTGTTTACAAAATCCATGACACTGAAGTTGAGGTGGATGGTAAGTCAGAAGACTATTGTAAAATTTGATATTGCTGTAAGGGCTATAAAAAGGATAACTGGGAGTTAACTGCTACATGTACAGTCCCCTGTGTTCCTATAAATAATATATAGGAGGGAAGAACATGCTATAGTCCCCTGTGTTCCTATGAATAATATATAGGAGGGAGGAACATGCTACAGTCCCCTGTGTTCCTATTTGTAATATATAGTAGGCACAAACATGCTACAGTCCCGTGTTCCTATAAATAATATATAGGAGGGAAGAACATGCGACAGTCCCCTGTGTTCCGATTTGTAATATATAGTAGGGACAAACATGCTACAGTCCCCTGTGTTCCTATAAATGATATATAGGTGGAAGAACATGCTACAGTCCCCTGTGTTCCTATAAATAATATATAGGAAGGAAGAACATGCTACAGTCCCCTGTGTTCCTATAAATAATATATAGGAGGGAAGAACATGCTATAGTCCCCTGTGTTCCTATGAATAATATATAGGAGGGAGGAACATGCTACAGTCCCCTGTGTTCCTATAAATAATATATAGCAGACACAAACATGCTACAGTCCCCTGTGTTCCTATAAATACTATATAGTAGGGACAAACATGCTACAGTCCCCTGTGTTCCTATAAATAATATATAGGAGGGAAGAACATGCTATAGTCCCCTGTGTTCCTATTTGTAATATATATTAGGGACAAACATGCTACAGTCCCGTGTTCCTATAAATAATATATAGGAGGGAAGAACATGCTATAGTCCCCTGTGTTCCTATTTGTAATATATAGTAGGCACAAACATGCTACAGTCCCGTGTTCCTATAAATAATATATAGGAGGGAAGAACATGCTATAGTCCCCTGTGTTCCTATTTGTAATATATAGTAGGCACAAACATGCTACAGTCCCGTGTTCCTATAAATAATATATAGGAGGGAAGAACATGCTATAGTCCCCTGTGTTCCTATTTGTAATATATAGTAGGCACAAACATGCTACAGTCCCGTGTTCCTATAAATAATATATAGGAGGGAAGAACATGCTATAGTCCCCTGTGTTCCTATGAATAATATATAGGAGGGAGGAACATGCTACAGTCCCCTGTGTTCCTATAAATAATATATAGGATGGAAGAACATGCTACAGTCCCCTGTGTTCCTATAAATACTATATAGTAGGGACAAACATGCTACAGTCCCCTGTGTTCCTATAAATAATATATAGGAAGGAAGAACATGCTACAGTCCCCTGTGTTCCTATAAATACTGATTCTATTATGATGAACAACACATATTTCAAACAGAATGTGAAGATATGTTTATTTCAAAGTCAGATAAACATATTGAATGTATATTAAATGGGCGTTTGCCATTGACAGCTATTACCGTGTGTCTTGCCCAGGAACAAATAGCAAGAGGACAAGAAGGGACACACATACTACAGTCCCCTGTGTTCCTATAAATCCTATATAGTAGGGACAAACATGCTACAGTCCCCTGTGTTCCTATAATAATATATAGGAGGGAAGAACATGATACAGTCCCGTGTTCCTATAAATAATATATAGCAGACACAAACATGCTACAGTCCCCTGTGTTCCTATAAATAATATATAGCAGACACAAACATGCTACATTCCCCTGTGTTCCTATAAATAATATATAGGAAGGGAAGAACATGCTACAGTCCCCTGTGTTCCTATTTGTAATATATAGTAGGGACAAACATGCTACAGTCCCCTGTGTTCCTATGAATAATATATAGGATGGAAGAACATGCTACAGTCCCCTGTGTTCCTATTTGTAATATATAGTAGGGACAAACATGCTACAGTCCCCTGTGTTCCTATAAATGATATATAGGTGGAAGAACATGCTACAGTCCCCTGTGTTCCTATAAATAATATATAGTAGGGACAAACATGCTACAGTCGCCTGTGTTCCTATAAATGATATATAGGGGGAAGAACATGCTACAGGCCCCTGTGTTCCTATAAATAATATATAGGAGGGAAGAACATGCTACAGTCTCCTTTGTTTCTACAAATAATATATAGTAGGGAGGAACATGCTACAGTCCCCTGTGTTCCTGTAGAGGAGAGGAGGACAACCCTTGTGTTGTGTAACACTGTAACTACATTATATTTTATGTATGGTGAAATATAGAAAAATGCTTCATTCCCCCTTGTTGGTCCACCAACAGTTCCCAGGTCCGTCCTTTTGCCTGAGAAGTTTGTTCGGGACATATCTTCTACACTATTTCACCTGGAGTAGCAAGATCTGGTGTACAAGGACATCTTGGGGTGGCAGTGTGCAAGAAGAAACATCCTTAAATGACCTAAGCTGTTAAAAGGATGTTAAACAAAATTAAACCAAACCAAACTAAACCAAGCAAGAAGAAAGTCACTATGACCTCACTATGCTTTAAAATACAAAAAATGTATGTAATTTCAAAATTTATTGCAAAAAAATACAAAATCCTCTTGGTTTCCTTTCTTATGAAATATAATGTAATTATTTTTTCCTACAGTGTCTAAGGATGTGCCAGAGGTGTTGGTGAAGCTAAAGTTAATAGTTATGTTTCTCCAGATTCATAATGAAAAGGAAAAAGGGACTACCTCGAAAGAATCAGTGGGGATCATTGGAGGGTAAGAACAGACAGATTTATGTTGATGTGAATGGTCAGATAGGACATCAAAGTAGGGCTGCAAGGATCTATCATATCGCATTGTATTGTGATTCGTTCTTGTGTATTGTATCAAATTGATACAATTGATTTGTTTGCCTGTATTGCAATACAATAACATTACTTAAATCATCGATCAGTTTTTATCAAACTCTAAAAAGGGGAATTACACAGTATTTATATTTTTTTAATCCTTCAGTAAAGATGTGGTCCACTGTGCAGTCATGCCCAAGAGAACTAGAAATTATATGAAAATAAATTTTGATAGTATTTACATTTGATGTCTGATAAAACTTAATAAAATCCTGTACTCAATCATAATTTGAAGTTGAATTTTAAGCAGATATATGTATTGTAATCATCATACTGTGATATGTATTGTGTATCGTTGTAGCCCTACTTTAAACATCCCTGCAGGTAGGGCGTAAGAATTGTACCTGCTGCCCCCATTGCATGATCCTGAGACGCGATTAAATTTGGGATCTTATCATTTCTCTTCTTTCTAAACAACTTTCTTCTTCCTAATGTCTCCCTTGACGATGCCTCACTTTTGGCCTCTAGTTGAGCGTTCGCCCCTGTGAGGAAGGCTTTGGGTTCTGTCCTCTGGCCGCGACATACCAGAGTCTGTAAAAATGGTAGTTTCTACTCCTGCTTAACGCTCCTTAATTTAGGAGTGGGACGACTGGTTCGCCTGTTGTTAGTATAATGTGACCAGGTTATGTGTCCTGCTGGGTGTTTTCGGCAGTATGTTTCACTGAGGTAGCACTATAAAGTCGGCATCAATTCCGTGCTATCACAAGGAGACAAACACAAACATATCGCAGCCTCCCAAAACACACACGCATTCACTACACACATTCATCTTTCACACAGGGGAGGCCATCCTTAAATGACCATAGCTGTTGATAGGATGTTAAACAATACTAAACCTAAACCCAACCCTACTTTAAATAATACGTTACTATATTTCCCCAAGATAATTTCCTTTAGTATGGTTTGATTTTGGATTTTGGTGAAACTTGGCATGCATGTCCATTGTACAAAGGTTGAGGCTGACTTTGAAGTTTAGCAAAATATATGCATCTTATATAAGCAAACTGTGCTCTGATTTGTTGACGTTTTATTCACAATGACTTTGTCAGATATGACCGGATTTTGATGAAACTTGGTCAATATATTTATAATATACAATGACAATGACAAAGGCTAAGCTTGCTGCTATATGATTGGGCAACAGTTTTTGCACGATAAGTTGATAAAATTTGACAAGATTCTGATGACACGTGATAAATTAAAGGAATTGTAGATAGAAACCAGAATTAGACCTGCTGTATTCCACTGCATTATAAGAGGCACTAATGTGGTTTCCCTCGTTGTTAGCTCACCTGGTTCAAAGGACCAAAGTGAGCTTATGCCATACCGTGGTTTCCGTCCTTCATCCGTATGTCAACAATTTCTTCAAACAACTTCTTCTTCTTAACCACTGAGTCAAATTTAACTTTATTTGGTTGGAAGCATCCCTAGGTGGTGGGGATTCAAAATTGTACAAACACCCAAAGGGGGCTGAGAGACAGGACCAAAAGGGGTCAATTTGGCTATATTACTGTAAACGACTTCTTCTCTAGAACCATGCACTGGATATTAATCATATCTGGCATTCATGGGAGATGGGGATTCAAAATTGTACAAATGGAGGGGCTGACCCCACGGGGGGCAGAAGGGCGGGGGCAAAAAGAGTTATTTGGCTGTGTTGGTTTAAGTGACTTCTTCTCTAGAACTAAGCAATGGATATCAACCATATTAGACTGGTAGCATCCCTAGGTGGTGGGGATTCAAAAGTGTACAAATGTAGGGGCTGACCTCCAAGGGGGCTGAGGGGTGGGGCCAAAAGGGGGCAATTTGTCTATCTATTGCTTTAAACAACTTCTTCTCTGGAAGTAAGAGATAGATATCAACAGTATTTCGTTGGAAGCATCCCAAGGTGATGGGGATACAAATTGTACAAATGGTGAGGTTAACACCCCAGAGGGCTGAGAGTGGGATCAAAAAGGGTATTTTGGCTATTTTGCTTTAAACGACTTATTCTCTGGAATTAAGAGACGAGTATCAACTATGTTTTGTTGGAAGCATCCCTAGTTGGTGGGGATTAACAATTGTACAAATGGACAGGCTGATCCTCGGGCTATAGAAGGGTGGGGCCAAAAATAGTAGATAACTTTGAAATGGTTGTGATCCCTACCCTATAACCATATGTACAATTGCTGAGTATATATAGATGAATGCACATATGCTTCCAGGATGGCTCTGGGGTCTGGCCCCACCTTTAGAGACTTAGTCCCTGGGTCAAAACTTTGAAATGGTTGAGATTCCCACCCCAAAACTAAATATGCAACTTTTGGGAATAAAGACAAACACAATCATGATATCAGCATTGACCATTGGGTCTGGACACACCCCTAAGGACTTTGTTTCTGAGTCACAACTTTGAATCAGTTGAGATCCCCACACTATAATCATATATACAATTGCTGAGTATAAAGACAGGAATGCACATAAATTATGCTTTCACGATGGCCCCGGGGTCTGGCATGCCCTTGAAGGCTGAACTCGTGGGTCATAAGTTCAAAACTGTTGAGATTCCCACCCATGAAGAGACGATTGTAGTCATGATATTATAATTGACCCTGGGGTCAAGCCACAACCCTAGGGACCTAGTTTCTGAGTAACAACAGTTGAAATCCCCACCCCATAACCATACATACAATTCCTGGGCATGATAAATCTAATACAGATATGCTACATGGATGGGCCTTGGGGTCTGGGCCTATCCCTGGAATTTTATTTTGAGAATATTTCGCCATGATTGCCTAGATATCCAGGTGGGCGATACAGGCCCTCTTCGCCTCTTGTTTTCTGTGAAGAGGACATTGAAGTAACAAAACTTGAACTGCTGCTGCCATTGCAACGCTCAAAGTCTGTTTTCATTTCCTATATTTTCTATCTACCTTTTTTAACCCACCATCATCATGGTGGGCTATCCAAATCACCCTGCGTTCGTAGTCCGTCCTTAAACAATTCTTGTTATCGGTATTTCTGAAGAAGTATCAAATTTTATATGTAGGTTCCGCTTGGTCCTTAGCTACTTTTGAGACTGATCGGATAAACAACATGGCCGACAGGCAGTCATCTTGGATTTTGATAGTGAAAGTTTGTTATCGCTATTTCTCGGGAAGTATCATAATTTCTATATAAATACTGCCAGGGTGTCTTCTTTGAGGTGCAAGTTTTGTGCATTTCTTTTTGGGAAGACCTGAATGGAGTGGATCATGTCAGGTTTTAACTAGGGTTGAAGAATTAGAAATATAATATTTTATTCTGTTTTACATATTTCAAACATTGTCATGTTATATGTAGTTAAAATGTGCTGAAGCATTGTGTTAAATGCTGAGGAAATATTTCTTCACAGAATTATTTGGGCCACCAATATGTCATTTGGGCAAGTGCTTTAAATTTTTTACTTGCCCTGAAAAAAAAATCACCACTATCCTTTATTGTTCAGGTTTACTTTTGAAACTGATCAGTTAAACAAAATGGCCTACCAACAGCCATCTTTGATTTTTGACATTGAAGGTTAGTTAGTACTATTTCTCAGGAATAACGTGAGGGATCTTTCTCAAATTTGATATGTAGGTTCCCCTTGATCCCTCGTTGTGCATGTTATATTTTGAGACTGATCATAAAAACAAAATGGCTAAATAAAGGAAGAACTAAACAGATATTTCTCATATTGCAATGATCGATTCTATTTCTTTCACATCAAGTACTGTACTAGTAAATATGTGAAATGAAAACTCACTATGTAGGTTGGCTTTCATACACATCAGTGTTATGTTTAGATCAAAAGTTACCTCAAGGTGCATTTAATGTTAACATGACTCGATCAAACAGATTAGAGGAAAGAAGAGAAAAGATCAAACTGACAAAGAACTTATGAAGATGGTACAATGGTGGGCGCCAATATCCCTCTGGGATCTCTTGTTTTCTTACCTGCTCCCTTTCTGGTGTCTCTATAGGAACCAATACATCATTGAATCATATCATATCTTGAGTGCCGATGCAGCATGGCATACACCGATAGTATTGTGATACTTTTAAAAAAAAAAAAAGTTATGTAGGGGTTAACGCCCTCTTAGAGTGTGTATTGACCAATCACGCAAACTTCATTTTGGCATGCATTTCTTTTTGTTGTATTTATTAAACCGAAAAACAGAGTATTACAAAAATAAAAATGCAGTGTAACTCACTTAAAAACAAGTTAATTCAGCGAGGAATTTATACACTCAGGATTCGTTACATATTAAGGTTTGTTTCAAATTCTGCCGAAAGTTGTGATACATATTGTGACCAATATATATGCGATACAGACAGCACTATAATAGACCATATGGCCCTGGCTGTTGTGAGGGTGTTTAACCGTGATTATACAAAAACACATCAAAAGTAACCAATCAGGTTAACTTATTTCAGATTTATTTCTCTTTGCCTTGTAGCTTTGAGAGGGTGTACACGTCTAAGCTGAATGACTCCACGTGGTCCAAGGGTGAAGAGTTCGACATGAATAGGATTGAGCAAACAGGTCTAGCTGCTCTAGACTTGAAAAGTGACGACTATTGGCGAATTAATGGTATCACATTTGGTGTTAAGTCCAACAATGACTTTAAACTCAGTTTCGTATAAAGTGACATAGATGTTAAAAAATGACCTGTGAATCAACGGTAAATGATTGTATTAGCATGCCTGGTTCAAAGAAATCAATAGGAATGCTTAGGAAATACAACAATAATGAGTTCAGTATGTGTTTCTTTTATATTCTTACATGTTATACTTGTTTACCATGGTAAAAACACAGTGACAGATGTTGTGCCATGACTATTTCTTGATACCCAAGGGTTATGCTCACTTTTGCTCTCTGCCTCCCTGTAATATGTTAATGCAAAAATGAATGCACATGGCTTGGTATATTTGATTGGACTTGGGTAAAAAAAACCTGACCAGTCGCTAGGCTGATACCTTTGAAGATGACAGAGGAGCAACACTCTTAACTGTTTTGTGAACGAGAGATTTGGTTGATGTACATCAAATGATCAAACTAGTTTTTACTGAGCCTTCAATTTTGATATGACATATTCCAGGGGGGTAAAGATAGAAAATGAGCATAACCCCTGGAGTATCGAGGATGTGCGTGCCATGAGCTGCGTAGGTACAGCTAACTACCTGAGAAATCTCAGCTCCAGCATCAATCATCAACCACTGCTTTAAAAGATGTTGAATTATTTTTTTATGCAAAAAGAAGGTAAATCTTAAAAAATACATTGGTTTAATGACAATATTAAGATTATGTATACATTGTATATATGGTTTAATTCCTTGAAAGGAAGTCCTTAATAAAGGAAATATTCAATTTTATAGTTTGATTCTTTATTCAAGGATTGACCTTCATTTTGACTGCATATACACTAGTATGAATGCAGTTGGCAACGAACATTTTCTATGGTGCAAGTTAGTGGTGTTAAAATGTATGGAAGAGTACCTTATAGGTACTTTCTTTTGCAAAACATTAAGTTATCTGGTCGTCTATGATATAACCCTCCACCACTGGGTTTCAGGTTCAAGGCCTACGTTGAAAGGTCGCCAGGTTCTAGCCACAGGTCAGTGTTTTTTCTGCAGGTACCCCAGTTTTCCTCCATGATTATACGAGGAAGTGACTTATTCAAAATTAACAAGGCTTTGCACAAACCAAACAAAGTCAATATTTACTACACGATACGGCCATTTCATAGTTTAATACTCATCAGTTGTATTAACGCTCTAAGAATGAGAGCCCATGACTAATAGATTCCATACCTTGTGTACAATTACAGCAAAAGGAAAAGGTATAATATAAACTTCCTTTGATACAACATACCTTTTTCTATATCAGATCATTTTATTTTCCTATGATAAAGCAAATTTCTGGATGTTTCGTGTAATTTGACATCTTCGCTAGCCAAGGGTTCCGATTCGGTACGTATCGTACCGGATCGTAACCCTTGGCTAGCGAAGATGGTAATGTGATTGAACCCATCATATGCTAATGTTTAGAAAATGAAAATTTGTATCCATGCAGTAATCGGACTGATGTATGAATTACTATGTAGATATAGTCTATTCACAGAAAATATATGTTGATACAAGGAACAGTTTTATATTTTGATCAGGTTACGGTTGAAAATTAGTTCTAGTTGAGCACAAGATGACTAAATCGACGGGTATTCAATTTACACACACTGAACTGGAGTTACATGTATCTCCTAATAACCAGACAAAATTTGGTGATTGTTATTTTTTTTTTAGCCCACCATCATCTGATGGTGGGCTATTCAAATCACCCTGCGTCCGTGGTCCGTGGTCCGTGGTCCGTGGTCCGTCCGTTGTCCGTCGTCCGTCCGTCGTCCGTCGTCCGCCGTCTGTCGTCCGTCGTCCGTCGTCCGTCCGTAAACAATTCTTGTTATCGGTATTTCTCAAGAAGTACCAGAGGGATCTTTCTCAAATTTTATATGTAGGTTCCCCTTGGTCCTAAGCTGTGCAGGGCAACTTTTGAGACTGATCAGATAAACAACATGGCTGACAGGCAGCCATCTTGGATTTTGATATTGAAAGTTTGTGACCGCTATTTCTCCGGAAGAACTAGAGGGATCTTTCTCAAATTTTATATGTAGGTTCCCCTTGGTCCTTAGCTGTGCAGGGCAACTTTTGAGACTGATCGGATAAACAACATGGCCGACAGGCAGCCATCTTGGATTTTGATAGTGAAAGTTTGTTATCGCTATTTCTCAAGAAGTACCAGAGGGATCTTTCTCAAATTTTATATGTAGGTTCCCCTTGGTCCTTAGCTGTGCAGGGCAACTTTTGAGACTGATCGGATAAACAACATGGCCGACAGGCAGCCATCTTGGATTTTGATAGTGAAAGTTTGTTATCGCTATTTCTCAAGAAGTACCAGAGGGATCTTTCTCAAATTTTATATGTAGGTTCCCCTTGGTCCTTAGCTGTGCAGGGCAACTTTTGAGACTGATCGGATAAACAACATGGCCGACAGGCAGCCATCTTGGATTTTGATATTGAAAGTTTGTTACCGCTATTTCTACGGAAGAACTAGAGGGATCTTTCTCAAATTTTATATGTAGGTTCCCCTTGATCCCTCGTTGTGTATGTTATATTTTATGACTGATCATAAAAACAAAATGGATTAAAAGAAGAACTGAACAGATCTTTCTCATATTGCAATGATCGATTCTATTTCTTTCACATTAAATATTGTACTAGTAAATATGTGAAATGACAAACTCACTTTGAAGGTTGGCTTTCATACACATCAGTATTAAGTTTAGATCAAAAGTTACCTCAAGGTGCATTTACTGTTAACATGACTCGATCAAACAGATTAGAGGAAAGAAGAGAAAAGATCGAACTGACAAAGAACTAATGAAGATGGTACAAAGGTGGGCGCCAAGATCCCTCTGGGATCTCTTGTTTTAATATTCTTACATTATAACTGGACATATACTTTATAAGAACCATATGTATTACACGATAAATGATGTAACAGGTATTTATATAAACTGTTTTGGTAAAAGTTAGGGGGATGAATGCTCAATTGCTATTTTTTTTCACAAGTTGTAGTTTAAAGACCAAACTCATAATAACTACAACATTTACAACATTGTCTCTTTTGGAAGAAAAAATCACAAAGAAAAGGCATTTAATAATCTATTAAAGACACAGTGTACTCGCTGTTGAGTACATCTTTTTCCGGATATTGTAAAATCCGTTTTGTATGTAAGTGTTGATAATTCCGCTTTTGCGTTATGCCGGTTTGAAGTTTAGATTGTTATCATGACTATCCGACGAATATAAAATATCAAGTTAAATGCCAGCAAGAATTTTTGTTTTGAAATATAAAAGTCACTCGTAAAGCAGGGCAGGCTCAATACGTATACGGCACATCGTGATTTTGCGATATTTTACCGTCCTGAAAGTGAAAGTAAAAGTACTCAAGCGTCTGAAAGATAATGATGTAGAAAAACAAAGATGTCTGCGCCCATGAAATAATGCGTACGAAGATGAGGCGATGGTATTGTTAGGGATACTGCGGTTGATGTTAATTCAGCGTAAGTTAAATGCAACCAGTCGCATTGTTTGTCAGGACTTTCTGTCTACAATGGCAGTCGCCAAGGTTCGGACAGTATTGGTGGATCTTAGCGGTACATTACACGTCGACGCAGAAGAAATTCCAGGTTCAATAGATGCAGTCAACAGGTAGTGTACATACACATTGTGTGTCTTCTGTTTACCAGCCTCATTTGTGGTAATACATTTTGAGCATGCTGTGGCTATTGTCTCTCGTTTTCGAGCTGATTTCTTTCTGTAAATGTAAAAGGGAGGAAACTCTTTGTTTTCTGACATAATAAAGTGTTCGTACAGTGCACTGGTAGGTACATGTAGTATCATAGGACATCTATACAGTTAACATTTGTGAGATAAAATCACAGGAATATGAACTTCTATCAAAAATAATGACAGTAGTAATATTTAAAAAATATATATAATATTTTACGATTATTTTTAATTATAGACACAGCTAGAAGTTTGTAATTTGTGATAAAATCTATTAAAATTTTGTTTGATCATGCAAATTAATTTTGTCAAACCCAATCATTCAGAATCACTGAAATGCTTTCCATGAACGGGTATTTTGTTGAAATTTTTTCATTTTATTGGAACTTATAAAAAACAAATCACATGTACGTATTATAAAACAAAACACATGTACGTTCTAGCCAAAGTTTTCATTGGCCCTGACACCAGACCTAGCCATTTTGACAGATAGATGTCTGGTTTTCTGTCTGTCAAAATTTTAAAGTCTGGTGTCAGGGCCAGCGGAAACTCGGGCTAAATGTGCGTTCATTTGATAAATTATTAATTTAACATTCTATGATACTACAATACAATGTTTAATTTGTAATAAATTTGACTATCCGACCATCAGTACATAACTACTTGCACTCAAAAACGGGAAATGAAAAAGTCCCTAAAATATGAAGAATGAAAAACTATAACAAATAATTCCTATTCGAGTATGCCTAGAATAATGGCACATATTGACCGTTGTACACAACATCTACGTGAAATTGTATCAATCACAGAATTACCATCCTGGCATAATAAAACCAGAGTTTTTCCTTTACTGCAACCAACCCTAGTTTCACAAACTCTACACTTGCACTCAAAATCACAATTATATTTTGCCTGCTCTTTCCCGAAACACAGACAATTAAACGAAAATAAAACAAATTGAATGCCTATGAACACACAACTTTTGGTCTCAGGCTGTCCCAGTCAGGAGTCAACTTAAAATTTGTCACCAACACGACCAAGGAGTCCAAGCGGTGTCTACTGGACAGACTGACTAGCATTGGCTTTAATGTCCAGCCCTCCCAGATCTTCACTTCCCTCACAGCTGCCCGGCACCTCATAGAAAGGATGGAGGTCCGTCCATTCCTGATGTTAGACCGAAGAGCATTGGAAGACTTTGAGGGTAAATTAATCGGGTTTGGTTGATGAATTGGTATAATGTGAATGATACTGGTGATAGGCAATTGGTTTAAACTGGTTACAGTTCTTAAAACCTCAATTTATTTAGTAATCACTATTCCCAAAATTATTCATACTCTTAAAAAATCAATCTGTATCACCTGTCCATCATAACCCCCCTGTTAAATATTTAATGTACTGATATCACATGCTGTGACCGGAATTGGAGAACACTTGTATAGGCTTAAGCCTGTTCTCTAATACTTTTGGAAACAATAAAGTATCTTGAAATGAAATTGGTTTAAAATCATAATAAATGATTGATTTGTAATCTGAAGAAGTATTAACCAATTGATAATCATTTACAAAATTGATTTGTAATGGTATGGGACTGCAAGTTTGGCATTTTTTTTCATCATACCATTTAATCATTTAATACAACTCAAAGAAAATAAAAACACTTTCAATTTATACCGTACATTGCATACGTTTGAGTTCAGTAATGAACAAATTACATTGATTATGTCTTTTGCAATTGATACATGGAATCGGAAAAGGCAAACTGATCAATCTTCTATTATAATCAATCCTCAGCACATCACTAAATTATACTCATATTTATAGAAGACATATATATCAATACTCAATATATGTCATCATTGTGTCATCAGGTTTTTTTAGTGTGAATTTGGGCCTTATCCCTTTCACCACTATAGACTATAATGGACTTATCCAGACCATTACATGGTAGAGTTTATTTAAGTTACATTGGTATGAAAGGGTTCAATAAAGGCTCTTTCCCCTAAGATGGTTTCTGTTGTATTTTCCCAAAATCAATGCAAGCATCACTTTATTTTCCCAAAATCATGCTTTTTGTGGGTGATATTTTTCATAGTCACACGGCACAGGCCTCTGTGGAAATAAAGTAGAAAAATCTACAGTCATGCTTTATGGCAACATAACTTAAATGCTGTTGTTAAACTTCACAATGCATTGTTATCCTGAGATTGCTTGAATATCAAATAAGTGTTTTGTGTAACAGCTATTTATGTTTATAAACTTTATATATATTAAACAATTATAAATCAAGTTTTTTCAGACTTGCATAAATCATTTTTGTTGGTGCGGGTCTATGGAAACATGCACAGGGTCTCAATGCCCATTAACACATAATATTATGAGAATTCAATCAAGTTCCCACAAAATTCTTGTAGTTTTGACAAAGCTATCAATCTATAGCTTACAGAAAGAGATAAGGAGTGAAAAGATAAGATTTACACAGAACTAATTGTAACAGGAAAGACAATAGTATGCTTCCTCCGGCGGTCAAACCCACAGTCCTTAAGTTCCTAGTGAAACGCTCTACCACTGATCAGCTAAAGGGAAATTCCCTCTAGCTGGAAGCTGAAGGCGACCATGATCCTATGGGTTTTTCTTGTTATTTTGTTTTGCAGGGTCCCAGGGACACCCAGACCTGTAAGTTAGGAGTCCCATTCGGAAACTTTACCAAACCATGCTAATAAAGTTCTAGTATTCTTGATCATGTACATGTTTATGATGTATTGTGAAAACAGTGTCTCCTCATGTAAATTGTCATTCATCCATTGTTGTTTGGACTATCTATATAATATCATTGTTCATAAATAAAATACAAAAACAATCAAATACTGGTGTTAAACAAAGTATCTCAAGTGGATTATTTCTTGGCTTTTGTTTTATTCTGAGTAGGGCTGGACACGACCAATCCCAACGCTGTAGTGATAGGTTTGGCTCCAGAGGACTTCAACTACCAAACCATGAACAAGGCTTTCAGGTACAGCTAAAGTTGATAAGCCTGTCAACAATCTTGACCTTATGTATCATTGTAAGATATCCATCTGATCTGCTTGTTTCAGGTTTAACTTTTTTCGTTACCGTGATTGTAATTTAGATTTTGACAAAGCTCGCTTCTCATCTACATCATAAAATGAATAAAGCTAAACTGTGACCGAATCTAGCATGATTTATTATCATACTGTACTCTGATTGGTTGAGTTTAGTTCACCTGATCCAAAGGAAAAGTGTCGGCTTTAAATGCTGTAGCACTGCGTCCGTCCCTCCGTCCGTTGTGCCCATTACAAAGACGATTGATGGGTTTCAGCTTTTAAAATATGATTCCCCTGATGTGCTTGTTGGATTTACTTACAAAGTAATCTGATGATTGATGTAAAAATAACTTTATTTTTGACACTGCAATCTTGAATGTATTTCAAATGTGTGTGTGGGGGTTGGGGGGTGGGGGGTGGGTTAGCCTTAACTCCAATGCATATTGAGATTACTCACAAATGCTTAGCATTAAGAGAAGAATTACATTTTTTCTGGCACCAGGTTGGACCAGGGGTTTAAAATGGATCCCCAACCTATAAACAGACATGTGTTTACTAGGCATGAAAGAGTGGATAACACTCGTGCTACCAGGATTGGACCAGGGGTTTAAAATGGATCCCCAGCCTATAAACAGATATGTGTTTACTAGGCATGAAAGAGTGGATAACACTCATGCTACCAGGATTGGACCAGGGGTTTAAAATGGATCCCCAGCCTATAAACATGCTACTAGGATCGGCTCAGGCCAGGTCTTCCCCAGCCACATTTACTGAAGTCCCTTGGTCATAAATTGGAAATGGAGATCTTTACTAATTACTATAACTTAAAGTTCGTCCTTGTGTTGGGAACTGGGGATTAACTGTTGAATCTAGAAGGAGTGTAGTTGTCCTGGGGGGCCAACGATCAGATAGGTGAGCAGTTCAGGCCCTATTGGCCTCTTGTTAGGGCCCCGTATCTGAGATACAGGTGCCCTATAGTAATCACCTTGTCTGTCTGTCTGTCTGTCTGTCTGTCCGTCCACAAATTTTGTTCCTGGCTGATAACTTTAGTATTTATTGACCGATGTACATGAAACTTGGTCAAGATGTTCAGTTCACAAAAATAAATATTGAGGTAAAAAGTCAAGGTCATTAGGTTCAAAGGTCAAGGTCAAATTTGGCATCTTTTTACTGATCAATATTTTGTTATGACGTTATGAAGCAAAGTTGATCAGGATTAAACAAGGAGTCAACTGACCAAAGGTCAAGGTCATCGGGTCAAGGGTCAAGGTCAAATTTTGTAGCTTTTCACTGGTGAACATTTCGCTATGACATAATGAAGCAAAGTTGTTCGGAATTAAACAATCAGACACACTGAGGTAAAAAGTCGAGGTCATAGGTCAAGGTCATTATAATCAAATGTCAAGGTCAAATTTGGCATCTTTTCATTGATGAACATTTTGTTAT
Source organism: Mizuhopecten yessoensis (assembly GCF_002113885.1). Classification (NCBI taxonomy): domain Eukaryota; kingdom Metazoa; phylum Mollusca; class Bivalvia; order Pectinida; family Pectinidae; genus Mizuhopecten; species Mizuhopecten yessoensis. The sequence goes on from NW_018407089.1 coordinate 148,502, forward strand.
GACATGATGAAGCAAATTTGATCAGAATTAAACAAGGAGTCAACTGACCAAAGGTCAAGGTCACTGGGTCAAAGGTGATGGTTAAATTTTGTACTTTTTCCCTGATGAACATTTTGTTATGACATTATGAAGCAATGTTGTTCTGAACTTAACACAGAGTCAACTGACCCTAGGGCCAGGTTATGCGGTCCAAAGGGTCAAGGTCAAGTTTTGTATTTTTCGCTGAAGAACATTTTGTTATGATATTAAGAAGCAAAGTTGGTTGGAATTAAAGAATAAGTCAACTGACCAAAGATCAGGGTCATTGGTTTAATGGTTAAGGTCATTTGGGTCCAAAGGTCAAAGTGTATCTCTGACTTTGACCCTGGCTCTTGATGGAGGAGGTATATAAGGTGAAATAAAACAAATCAAAGCTAACAAATGATTATTGCTCCGGTATTTACATTTCAAGCAAATATGGAGGTGGAAGGAAACAAGATTCACATCATAGTACATGTAAAATGTATATTTTGCTTCCTTCCGATTCTTTTGGAAGTTCAAATGTCAAACGCCAAGCTCAGCTATATAGGCAGATTGCTTCTTGATGATTATGGGGGATATATATTGCCACAAGACGGGGCCCTTACTGACCTGTCAGTGTTCTAGTCACAAATATTGACCCTCCTTCAAGATTTGTTTTTTATAACATATTGCTGTGTAAGGTGTTATATGGATTAGTTTGTTTGTAGTGCTTTTGTTTATATAAATGTTGTCGGGACATTTTCAGACTGATCATGGATGGTGCTGCCTTGGTGGCCATTCACAAAGCAAGGTATTATAAACGTACAGATGGCCTGGCTTTGGGTCCAGGTATGTACTAACAGTCATACAACAATTAACCATATAATTTCCACTTCTCCACACTTAACAGATATGTCTCCTGTTAAGACGCAAAGAGATCAGCTTGTCACCCCCTAGGGGGAGATAGCTTTGTGCAGGGTAACACACGCTAAATTGTGTCATCAAAAAAAGGTGAATGGCAAACATTCTTATGCCGAAAATATTTTTGTTTACAAATATGACAACTGTCAGTTGAGTTTTGATTGATATAATTGGATTGGAGAAAAATAATCATCCCCTACCTTGAGGGTAAAACAGAGAAAGCTTGATCCAACCCTCGGGGTGATTATGTGGTTGTCTAACCGTTGGCAGTGCCTCGGGTCGGACACCATATAATTCATCTCCAGGATTGGAAATTTCTGTCACACCCTCAAGTTGGGGGAAGATTTTATCAGTCCGTCCATCAAAAATGATTGCCTGGTTAGCTGCAGATTGCTTGGTGAAATTGTGGAGACATATATAGGATGACAAATAGTGTGTTGTGTAACATCATCATGTCTGTAACACACACACACACACACACACACCAAAGGTCATAGGTCAAATTATCTTCTGGGCCATAACATCTGACTCTTTGAAGGTAAATCACTTAAAAAAATCCGGGGTATACCGGTAGTTAAAATAAAAAACAAAAAGTGAAAATCTGAAAATCAAGATGGGTGCCCACTGCCATATTGGATTCATGAAAAGCCACAGTTTCTTTTCTGCAAAAATACGTCATCAGCAAATGTAATGTATTTATTCCTTCATTGTGGGTTAATGGTAAAAGGCAATATGGCAACTGCCCCCTCCCCCCGGGTTGGTCAGGCCACACATCCTCTTCTGTTCAGTTTACAAGGCTCATAATACTATATACAATCACCATTGGGCCCCATTCAATGACATTTTCATGAGTAAAATTTCAAAGTGGGCTAATAAAATATTTCAAAGTGGGCCCTGTTCCTCGGAATTTATCACAGTAGTGAAGGGGCTTATTTACACTCAAATACAGTCAAGGTTTGAAATCATGAGAGTCCTAAAATGATGAAACATACACTGCTGAGTCACTGGATTACTCAAACAACTCAAATTTAGAGTCAATCAACATCTACTGTGGTTTCTGATTATCAGAGAAGAATGTTGTCTGTTGTCTTTTTAGATTGTGTTAATTCTACTTGTTCTGCCAGGCCCGTTTGTAACAGCCCTTGAGTATGCTACCGACACCAAGGCCGACGTTGTTGGGAAACCAGAGAAATCTTTTTTCCTTTCTGCCGTTGAAGAATTTAAATGTCAGCCAGAAGAATGTGTCATGATTGGGGATGTAAGTTGTGATTATTTCCTAAATTTCATAGGTAGCATTGTGACTGCTGAAGGGAAACTTTACTTTCTTCTTAAATTTCATGTTTATGTGTGTAGCCTAACTATAGATAGTTTCTCATATATCCAAACATATTAATTTCAGGTCCCTAATTTCATGCTATAAGTATCAATGATTGTAGAGGTTAATGATAATAAAGTAGATAAAAACTTGGTTATTGTTGACAACAGTGGAAGGCCAACATACATGTATATCGTTGCAGGCAGTTGAATCAATGTGATTTAAAGTCTGGTTTGAATTCATCTTGTATCACTGCATTTACTGACCTGGACCTTTCTCTCAACAGGATGTGCGGGATGACATAGGGGGTGCCATGGCAACAGGCATGTTTGGAATCTTAGTGAAAACAGGTATGTCTGAAGTCCCAAGGTATATACAGGTGTGTCTGAAGTCACAAGGTATATACAGGTACATTTGTATGTCAGAAGTCCCAAGGTATATACAGGTATGTCTAAAAGTCCTAAGGTATATACAGGTATGTATGAAGTCCTAAGGTATATACAGGTATGTCAGAAGTCCCAAGGTATATACAGGTATGTCAGAAGTCACAAGGTATATACAGGTATGTCTGAAGTCCCTAGGTATATACAGGTATGTCTGAAAACCCAAGGTATATACAGGTATTTCTGAAGTCCCAAGGTATATACAGGTATGTCTGAAGTCACAATGTATATAAGGTATGTCTGAAGTCCCAAGGCATATACAGGTATGTCTGAAGTCCCTAGGTATATACAGGTATGGCAGAAGTCCCAAGGTATATACAGGTATGTCTGAAGTCACAATGTATATACAGGTATGTCAGAAGTCCCAAGGTATATACAGGTATGTCAGAAGTCCCAAGGTATATACAGTTATGTCAGAAGTCCCAATGTATATACAGGTATGTCTGAAGTCCCAATGTATATACAGGTATGTCTGAAGGCCCAAGGTATATACAGGTATGTCTGAAGTCCCAAGGTATATCCAGGTATGTCAGAAGTCACAAGGTATATACAGGTATGTCTGAAGTCACAATGTATATAAGGTATGTCTGAAGTCCCAAGGTATATACAGGTATGTCTGAAGTCCCTAGGTATATACAGGTATGTCTGAAAACCCAAGGTATATACAGGTATGTCTGAAGTCCCAAGGTATATACAGGTATGGCAGAAGTCCCTAGGTATATACAGATATGTCTGAAGTCCCTAGGTATATCCAGGTATGTCTGAAGTACCAAGGTATGTACAGGTATGTCTGAAGTATATACAGGTATGACTGAAGTCCCAATGTATATACAGGTATTTCTGAAGTCTCAAGGTATGCCCAGGTATGTCTGAAGTCCCAAGGTATATACAGGTATGTCTGAAGTCTCAAGGTATGCACAGGTATGTCTGAAGTCCCAAGGTATATACAGGTATGTTTGAAGTCCCAAGGTATATACAGGTATTTCAGAAGTCACAAGGTATATACAGGTATGTCTGAAGTCCCTAGGTATATACAGGTATGGCAGAAGTCCCTAGGTATATACAGGTATGTCAGAAGTTCCAAGGTATATACAGGTATGTCTGAAGTCCCAAGGTATATACAGGTATGTCAGAAATCCCAAGGTATATACAGGTATGTCTGAAGTACCAAGGTATGTACAGGTATGTCTGAAGTCACAATGTATATACAGGTATGTCAGAAGTCACAAGGTATATACAGGTATGTCTGAAGTCCCAAGGTATATACAGGTATGTCTGAAGTCCCAAGGTATATACAGGTATGTCTGAAGTCCCAAGGTATGTACAGGTATGTCTGAAGTCCCAAGGTATATACAGGTATGTCTGAAGTCCCAAGGTATGTACAGGTATGTCTGAAGTCCCAAGGTATATACAGGTATGTCTGAAGTCCCAAGGTATGTACAGGTATGTCTGAAGTCCCAAGGTATATACAGGTATGTCTGAAGTCCCAAGGTATATACAGGTATGTCTGAAGTCCCAAGGTATATACAGGTATGTCTGAAGTCCCAAGGTATATACAGGTATGTCTGAAGTCCCAAGGTATATACAGGTATGTCTGAAGTCCCAAGGTATATACAGGTATGTCTGAAGTCCCAAGGTATATACAGGTATGTCTGAAGTCCCAAGGTATATACAGGTATGTCTGAAGTCCCAAGGTATATACAGGTATGTCTGAAGTCCCAAGGTATATACAGGTATGTCTGAAGTCCCAAGGTATATACAGGTATGTCTGAAGTCCCAAGGTATATACAGGTATGTCTGAAGTCCCAAGGTATATACAGGTATGTCTGAAGTCCCAAGGTATATACAGGTATGTCTGAAGTCCCAAGGTATATACAGGTATGTCTGAAGTCCCAAGGTATATACAGGTATGTCTGAAGTCCCAAGGTATATACAGGTATGTCTGAAGTCCCAAGGTATATACAGGTATGTCTGAAGTCCCAAGGTATATACAGGTATGTCTGAAGTCCCAAGGTATATACAGGTATGTCTGAAGTCCCAAGGTATATACAGGTATGTCTGAAGTCCCAAGGTATATACAGGTATGTCTGAAGTCCCAAGGTATATACAGGTATGTCTGAAGTCCCAAGGTATATACAGGTATGTCTGAAGTCCCAAGGTATATACAGGTATGTCTGAAGTCCCAAGGTATATACAGGTATGTCTGAAGTCCCAAGGTATATACAGGTATGTCTGAAGTCCCAAGGTATATACAGGTATGTCTGAAGTCACAAGGTATATACAGGTATGTCTGAAGTCCCAATGTATATACAGGTATGTCTGAAGTCCCAAGGTATATACAGGTATGTCTGAAGTCCCAAGGTATATACAGGTATGTCTGAAGTCCCAAGGTATATACAGGTATGTCTGAAGTCCCAAGGTATATACAGGTATGTCTGAAGTCACAAGGTATATACAGGTATGTCTGAAGTCACAAGGTATATACAGGTATGTCTGAAGTCACAAGGTATATACAGGTATGTCTGAAGTCACAAGGTATATACAGGTATGTCTGAAGTCACAAGGTATATACAGGTATGTCTGAAGTCACAAGGTATATACAGGTATGTCTGAAGTCCCAAGGTATATACAGGTATGTCTGAAGTCCCAAGGTATATACAGGTATGTCTGAAGTCCCAAGGTATATACAGGTATGTCTGAAGTCACAAGGTATATACAGGTATGTCTGAAGTCCCAAGGTATATACAGGTGTGTCTAAAGTCACAATGTATATACAGGTGTGTCTAAAGTCACAAGGTATATACAGGTATGCCAGAAGTCACAAGGTATATACAGGTATTTCAGAAGTCACAATGCATATACAGGTGTGTCAGAAGTCACAAGGTATATACAGGTGTGTCAGAAGTCACAAGGTATATACAGGTATGTCAGAAGTCACAAGGTATATACAGGTATGCCAGAAGTCACAATATACAATATTGACTGTAAAACCACAGTAATTTATATCCATTAGCATTAACAAACATTTTTTTATAATTATCATTTTATTCAGATTTTTGATCAATGCACAATACATGTACAATAAATAGCAAAACATTCACTCATTTGTATACTCACACATACATACATAAACCTATATCTGTTATGTCCATATTTGTCAAAAGAGTACATACATTCTCAGGATTCTGATATTTATCCACACTAGCTCAAACTTACATACTCATTTCCGTCTATTTTTACATTTCAACGTTTTATTGTCCACATATACGCATCCACCCATCCATGTGTCTGACATATATGTCTCAATCGTTCAGAGCTATAGCATTAACAAACATCATTACATGTATATCACTAATAGTACCGTAAATTTGCGGGTATAGCGTAAATTTGCGGGTATAGTGCGCAGGTACGTTTTTGGGGTCAGATTTGGGGGGGGGGGGGGGAAATATTTGGAAAAAAAATGTGGAAAAAGAAATTGGAAAAAAAAATTCATAAAAGTAACCGGTAACAAACTGGAAAAGTAGAATCAAAGGTAGCTTGGTGTTTATAACGCCGATTGATAATAAGTTTATGGTAAATTATATAAATGCTGATGTTTCTCATGAATTTTCTGTTCTGCCCAATGCTATATCAATAATTAACCCTTTCACCACTGTAGACCATAACGGACTCATCCAGATCTATGCATGGAAGAGTTTAATAAAGTTACTTAGGGATGAAAGGGTTAAACCTGATTATTTTACAGTGAGATGAACCATAATGTTGAAAAATCACCAATTCAATCCAATTCAATACCACTTTTGTATAATAATGTGTCTCTTCTTTACATGATCATCAGGAAAGTACAGAGATGGTGATGAAAACAAAATTGATCCAAAGCCGACCTACATCGCTGACAATTTTTCAGGAGCTGTGGACTATATTTTACAGAAGTTGTGAAGATATTTTGTTTATATCTCCAGATTCCTAATTATTATTGCTATATGGAAGACAATCCATTATACATTGAGAAAAGTCAATGATACAGAAGATGAACTTCAATGGAGTATAATATATACATGTATTAATTGAGTCACAGATCATTTTGAATTGAAGAATGTATTGAGGACATTTCCGATGATTTATCCGAAATATGGTTCAGCAAGGTTTTTTTTATTTAAAGTACGAACGTTGTTTGCCTGTTCATCACATGCCTCAAGAATCCCTTTCAGTGACATAATGTGTCAATAATGAAAAATGAGACAACAGAAAAGGAAAATTATTTGCATCCATCACGCTTCACATATGAGATTAATAATATTTCAAGTCATAAACACACGGATGGCATGGACCATTTTAGAATCAGACAGACACAGAGTGAAGCACTTCAAATACAAAATAACATACACACAAATTTGATTTCAAATTCAATGCATGTGATATTTAATTTCAAGTAAAATCGACATCATCAATACTCACATAGTTCAGAATTTGATGAGATAATTCATTTGTAGTTGAATTCAGTAGTGTGATTGGTAACAGAATCACAGACTTGCTGGGAAATTACCTAGGGCTATTTTCAGTAGCTGTCTGTTACACTTTTCTATTTATAGGTCGAGGTCTTTAACACTTTTCTATTCATAGAACGAGGTCTGTAACATATTTACAGACTCGTCACATGACGTCGCTCCTCCAGTCAGAGCTGGGAATGTGCACCAGTCATATAATAAATTTACATGTATATCGGGTATTGTCTCATATTATTGTTAAAAGATGTGATGATGTTGATACATAACATATCACCAAACCAAAATATATGAAGGTGTCTTCTGTATATCGGGAGTTTCGCCCCGTCAAACTTTCGCCTGTAAAATCCAACCTCGCCCGGTGTTAATTTCACCTTTTATGTTGTTGACTACTGTTTGCTGTAATCATAAATCGCCCCCATTCCAGACGGCGAAAAAAGACAAAAATTAAACTGCAGCGAAAATTTCCCCAATATACAGTATCTGCATAATAAACATTTCTGTGATTTAACACTTGCACTGCATATCAGTGATAAAACTTGTTTGAAGAGATTATGCTAGAGATGAACTTTTGTCAGATTATTCTTTGAAATCAGATATGTTCGTGGGGTCCAAATTTTGTGGTTTCACCAAAAAACACAATTTTGTGGATACATTAATTCGTGGATTATAAGTACCCATACATACGAGGAAAAGCTTTATGTCAAATCTGTAACTATTTCGTGGACCTATGCATTTGTGGATGAAGAGTACCAAAGAAAGCAACAAAATTATAAACCCCCACAAACATTAGCTGTGATTTCACAGTACCTTTCTGGATTTTTGGATATGTTGGAACCTTCTAAAATGAAAGGATACAGTGTGTTGTATAAATGATATGTACTATTACAAATGTGTTGTATAAATGATATGTACTATAACAAAGGTGTTGTATAAATGATATGTACTATAACAAATGTGTTGTATAAATGATATGTACTATAACAAATGTGTTGTATAAATGATATGTATTATAACAAAGGTGTTGTATAAATGTACTATAACAAAGGTGTTGTATAAATGATAAATGATATGTACTATAACAAAGGTGTTGTATAAATGATATGAACTATAACAAATGTGTTGTATAAATGATATGTACTATAACAAATGTGTTGTATAAATGATAAATGATATGTATTATATCAAAGGTGTTGTATAAATGATATGCACTATAACAAATGTGTTGTATCAATGATATGTACTATAACAAAGGTGTTGTATAAATGATATTTACTATAACAAAGGTGTTCTATAAATGATATGTACTATAACAAAGGTGTTGTATAAATGATATTTACTATTACAAATGTGTTGTATAAATGATATGTACTATTACAAATGTGTTGTATAAATGATATGCACTATAACAAAGGTGTTGTATAAATGATATGAACTATTCATAAATTACTGTGTGATGTAGGCAGAATGTGAAATGAGTTAGAATATGGGAGGAGAAATGTGTGACAAAACAAGACGTGTTCATGGTATTAAGAGGTTATCATATGACCATTTCCATATCCAACTCTGTATCGGCCCGATACTCCCATATCTGGATAAGAGGCTGGACGCCCAAGGGCGGATATTGGTTGGTCCCAGATATGGCCTATGTACAGCTAGCAATGTCATAGATACAAAACAACCCTCATCACTAACAAGTACATGTATATGAGAAGATTGTTTACCATTGATATGTATTTATGTTATGTTTAACCCTTCACCCCTATGTAACTTTAGTAGACTCTACCATGCATTGACCTGGATGAGTCCATTATGGTCTACAGTGGTGAAAGTGTTAAGTAACTGAACAAATCTTGTTTTCATACATTTTGTCTCTATGCTTTCTTTTTTAGACTTACCCTTAACCTAGAATAAAAGCTACATTGAAACGTGTGATAAGACTTTGCTTTCAGTCAGCTTTTTGATGTTTAAAGATAATGGTTCGAAATTTGATGGCTCATCAAAGTCCATACAGGCCGAAGCTATTGGTACATATATAACTGCTACAAGTTCAAAGTTGTTCAAGTAGAAAAAAGCTGAATAAGCAGAGCGACACTACATGTGTAGTAGTATGAAATCCCAAATTTTGCAAAGGTCCAAATTGAAATGTAAAATATGTGGGGCATATTACGGTGTGGTGCTCTACATTTATCTATCTGCAATACTGTGTCAAGCTGATAACTTTGTAACCTTTGCTTCAATTCTTATTAAACTCAGATGGATTATTGCCCATAACCCAAGGTTATATCCACAAGGTCAAGGTCACTGAGCATCAACATTGTATTCAGGCCATAACTTTGAGATATTCAGGATCTGTATCCTTCTTCATAGGAATGTTGTCCATAGTCAAAACGTGTACTTTGAGCCAAGAACAGGCTTTCTCATTTATCTGATGTGCTGTGACATTTTACTAGCAATTTCGGTAGTCTGATGTGTATGTGTCCGTGACTTTGAACTCATGACCTTGGCCTAGCGTTACACTAATTCTTGGATCTGTGTATACAAAAGTCGATACGGTTTAGATATAATCGGTATTTGATATAGTTGGATGTGTCTCGAGCCTTAACTTTTGACCTCATGACCTTGGCGGTTACGTCAAAATGATTCAAAGCGTACAATATTTTAATGTTTAGTTTGTTTGTGTTTTACGTACTATTAACAGCTATGGTCATTTAAGGACGTGCCAGGTTTTGGTGGTGGAGGAAAGCCCGAGTTCCGGAGAAAAAAACACCGACCTACAGCCAGTACCTGGCGACTGCCCCATGTAGGTCTCGAACCTGCGACCCAGTGGTGGAGGGCTAGTGGCATCAGAATGTCACACGCTTTAACCCTCAGTAATTTAGGCCCCCAACATTTTGCCCCCACTTGATTTCTTATATTCTTTTGCCGTATGTAGATACATAAAGTTACCTAATTAAATGACAGATAAATGTCACAGGCGAATGTAGTTTTGAAAATGATTTATGAAAGTGTACAGTGTATAAGATTACTGTTATTTTGATACTAAATATGTCTTATTGGTATATTTGAAGTAAGCGTAGTGATACTTTTAATAAGAAAAACATGCAAAAGTTTCAAAAAATTTAATATATAACAAACATTGTCAACTTGCCTATATAAAGTTACAATGGTATTCTATATTTTATACTTCTTAAAAAACTTCCCATACATATATTCTGTCTACAGAATCATTATTATGTAATATCAAAACCGGTAAAGTACATTTGAGTATATATTCTACCAAAGTAATCTTTCCTCTGGAGAACTACTTAAGGTTATGATTGTGTTATAGACAAAGATATGAAATTATATAAAAAATAATAAATAATATTAATATTAAAACTGGTATACACTTTATTATACTCCCCACAAAGAAGTTAGGGAGGAGGGATATTAGAATCAGCCTGACCGTCCGTAGAAAACGATTGTCCGGACAACTCCTTCTAAAGTAGTGGACCAATTTCAACGAAAGTTTCCAGATATGATAACTAACACATGCAGTGCAGTTCTGGTTTATATAGGAGCGGGGATATGAGTTAGTCTTTGGCTTACAGTTCTTGTTATAATTAATTCTTTTGGTTTATTGCCATTCATTAAACAAAATATGAAGTAGTGTTATATTAATTCATATCGTTAACTCTAAACAAATAAACCAAGGAAAGATACCCTTGTCGGACTCTCCATACAGAAATAGTTTTAGCACATTTGATTTGTGTGACCTTGAACGAAGGTCAAGGTCATCAACGTTTACAAAACTTAAATCCAATCACTTTACAAAACAACCTACTTAACAAATATCAAGACCCAATCACCTTTGGTCATGAAGAAACAAGTTAAAGAAAAAGTAGGAAGAAAGCTCTGTTTTTCTTTTTTTGAATCAAAAGTGTTACATGACAAATTTACCGGTTGTCATTTTTTGAAATTGCTGATTTTGAAAAATATTATTGGTAGCCAATTTTTACTAAAGTATGATAAAAGACTAGTTTAGAACTATTTAAATTAACGTGTAAAAAATGGAAATTTTCTCATTAGTAATAAAATTTCACATATTTTTCTGCTTTAATCTTCAATAAAAAGAAAAAATCTTTCTTGAATTAATGTAATATTCGGTATCAAAATTACAGTTGGAATATGATGCACACGATGATGATACAATTTCATAGTAATTATGTCATTTAAATGCTCTAGGAGGAATTGTATAACCACACCTTTAACAGTCAATGAGGTCCCATTTATCATAAAAGTAATTCTGAAACTACCTGTTCCTGATTTAAGCTTCCTATACCCATACCTTTTTGGATTTATTTTGTTTTGAAATTCCAAGCGGGGGCCGACGCTAATGTTTAATCTCCATAGGCGTTGACCCTACCTTTTGACATTTGGTCATGCGCAAAAATAGTTGACAAATCTGTACAATAATAATCAATACAAAAAGAACTAGCTGCCAACTTTTTCCAATGTGAGTCGAGTGTTACAATATATCCAGGATTCGGTCTATTGACGTCACATGTTTTTATCGACCCTTTAATTGCACGCATGGAGAAAAAGTTTATGTGCTTACCTTACAATTGATAAAGAGGTATTGGTCATGTTACACATAATGTTCCTCACTGTCTGATGTGGAGACAATGACCGTATTGCTTACCTTGTTCTAGATCGATATCCGTCCTAAACGCTTCTATATGTATACTAGCGGGGAAAACAAGGCATAAAAGGAAGTAATATAAAACAATAAATTCAAAACTAAGAATTTCATTCAGAATTGTAAAGGATACATTTCATCAAAGATCAACGCATTCAAAATGGTCAAACAAACACCTATTTCATCTCCAGGGTACACTAAAGACGAAGGTAATCCTGAGCCAGTTCACACCGGCTTGTCCATTGTAAGCAGTGATGCACGTATTGAAGCGACGCCACATAAATCAAACAAGAATGTTTATAAAATGCCACCCCAAGTGCCAACTACTGCAAGGGAAAGCTCAGTCAATGCCACCGACGAAGTTGATTTAGTCGACGTTGCATCTCATCCCATACGTGCGCGATGGGCGAAAGGACAGGTGATACTGCAGGCCAAGGCAGGCAACACATCCACATTCCGCTGATTAGGTCCCTAGCATCAAAAGAGTCTTTAAGACCACCAGAATGCATATGTTCAAGTCGCATATTAATCAGCTTCAAATCAGCGAACACATTAAGGCAACTTCTTGCGGGAACCGAGTCAACCATTGCACGTATACATGTATAAAGTGTCTATTGGTGAGACAGGTAGAGTCTTGAATAATCGTTATTTAGAAAATTTCCACCCAGTTCAGTCTCCTCAGAAGTGATCCAGCTCATTCCTATCGAAGCCCCGGGTTACTCGATCAACTTGGATAAGTCCCGATACTGGACAGGGATTCTGTGTAATTGGAATGTGGGATCCGTGAGTTCACCTACTTCCGTCGACCCTCAACCAGAACGAGAGGTGCCGGCTACTAGGTGTCTTCGACTCCGTCATGTTTCCGAAAGATCTCGGGACCTCGGGTAACGACATCTGGCGAGTCTAAGTGGTACTGTGGAAATGGTTATACATGTACTTACACATGTACGGATGACCTTTAATTCTAAGCTAGGATCATCACCGTTGTTTTAACTTCTTGTTATGAATAACAGCATCTTCACTTGTTGGAATGTAATCAGCAGGTGGACGTCTCTGTATACATTTATGTGGAACAAAGTACACGAAAACGATGGCAGTAATATTTGTATTCGTTTTAATATTTTGTAATCAAATTTTAGAACATGTTTATGCAAAATACATTCGTATTTATTGCATAGTTATTTTGTATCAGTAATAAAATGCAGGGGAATGCATTACGATGATAAAAAAGTATGTCGAATATTGTGTATTACTCATCGTAAACACACTGTGTACAACAGTGGAACAGAAGCAGGGCTTTATCAGGGTAAACGTACCCTGCGACGAAATTGGGGAAAATCTTCGACACAACAGCCATTTTGGGAAATTTGGAAAATCATTGTAACAAATCTAAATACATGATCTTTGATTGTTTAACTTTTATTTAAGCCAGTCTTTATGAAAACATGATCATTCAGTTTTTCCTACTTACGCTGCATTTTGAGAACTCGGTCACGCGGTAGGAATCTATTAATTTTTTTGTATATGTATTAATTTGGGAAAATTTCCAAATGGTGAATTTTAAAGGGGTAAATTCGGAAAAATACACGCTTTTTCAAAAGGGAACAGGTTCTTTAAACAGACTTAAAAAGTACCCCGATAAACCCCTGAGAAGGCATGACAAACTTCACATCCACAACTAACGTAGACAGTATCCAACATTTGTATCGGAACAAGGTCGAATATAATACTTTTACCCTATGAAATTCTTCACATTCATATTGTACAAAGTAGATAAATCTATGTGAGGAAAATGGTGATGATTTTTGAAGAAAATTCTCAGGCTGGGGGGGG
>NW_018407089.1:162442-335120 GCF_002113885.1 Mizuhopecten yessoensis
ACACCCCGGCCCCCGCCACTGCATCATTCATATAATATGTAACAAACTACAAACGCACTGCTATCGTAGAACACAGTACATAGCTTAACAACCCCTCAACAATCATATCTGAACAGATACCAATATTCTAAGACACTTTTACACATCTAATTAAACTAAAAGAACTTTTTTCTATAACACTTGTTAATTGTTATTGTTAAATAAAGTAGTTTAAAAAGAAACTTAATGGTTGATTCCCTCGCATGCGTACAATATGTGTATGCATGACCGGTGTGAAATCATTGGAGGACGACATTCTCGACGGACTTCTCTGTTACAAGATGTCATGAAACCACAGAGAAGAGAGTATATAGCACTTGAACTGTAGGAAATGTAGTACACATGTTGCTGCTATTGACGACATCAGTCTAAATACATATATGCAACATTTATACAGTATGAAATGCACTATACTACACACTTTATCAGTATAAACTAAAACCTTTTACACGGTAAATAATTTATACAGAAGGAAATGCACTTATACTACACACTTTATCAGTATAAACTAAAACTTTTTACACGTTAAATCATTTATACAGGAGGGATGCACTATACTACACGCTTTATCACAATAAACTAAAACTTTTTACACGTTAAATCAATTATACAGTAGGAAATGCACTACTGCACGCTTTATCACTATAAACTAAAACTTTTTACACGGTAAATCATTTATACAGAAGGAAATGAACTATACTACACACTTTATTAGTATAAACTAAAACCTTTTACACGGTAAATCATTTATGCAGAAGGAAACGCACTATACCACACGCTTTATCATTATAAACTAAAAAAAATCACGTTCAATCAATTATACAGTAGGAAATGCACACTATTACACATTACCAAACACTTATACTTACTACACTGATAGTCATATATACGATAGATACAGCACTACACATAAGCTACTTTGGTTAAAACCATTCAGAATGAAACATTTATACAGTAGGCAATACACAGAAGGCAGTCCACTTTATTACACACTTTATTACTGTAAACTAATACTTTACAAATTTTAAGTCATTTATACTGAAGATTATACAGAAGGAAATGCAAATTAGTACACATTACAAAACACTTGAACATACTTCATTGTTAGTCATATATACGATATATACAGCACTACACATAAGCTACTTTTGTCAACACCAGTCAGAATGAAACATTACACACTTTATTACTGTAAACTAATACTTTACAAATTTTAAGTCATTTATACTGCAGAGAGTACACTACACATTTGCTACTATTGTAGATATCATTTAGAATAAAACATTTATACAGAAGGAAATGCACTACACTACACACTTTATCACTAAAAACTAAAACCTTTTACACGGTAAATCAATTATACAGTTGGAAATGCGCACTATTACACATAACCAAAAACTTTCACATACTTCATTGTTAGTCATATATACGATAGATACAGCAATACACATAAGCTACTTTTGTCAACACCAGTCAGAATGAAACATTACACTTTATTACTGTAAACTAATACTTTACAAATTTTAAGTAATTTATACTGCAGAGAGCACACTACGCATTTGCTACTATTATAAATATCATTTAGAATAAAACATTTATACAGAAGGAAATGCACTATACTACACACTTTATCACTATAAACTAAAACTTTTTACACGGTAAATCAATTATACAGAAGGAAATACACACTATTACGCATTACAAAACACTTGAACTTACTACACTGTTAGTCATATATACGATAGATACAGGACTACACATAAGCTACTTTTGTCAACACCAGTCAGAATGAAACATTACACACTTTATTACTGTAAATTAATACTTTACAAATTTTAAGTCATTTATACTGCAGAGAGTACACTACACATTTGTTACTATTTTAGATATTATTTAGAATAAAACATTTATACAGAAGGAAAGACACTATCATACACACTCATTGCTATAAACTAAAACTATCCACATTTTAGATCAGTTATGCTACAGAAAATACACTACTTTTGTCTTAACCAGCCAGCGTTAAACAGTTATACGGTAGGTAATACACCTTGATTCACACTCATTGCTATAAACTAAAACTATCCACATTGTAAACGAGTTATACTGCAGATACAGCACAACACATTTTTTTGTCAACATCGGTCAATAACAAACATTTATACATAAGGCAATACACTTTAATACACATTCATTGATATTCATTAACACAGTAAATCATTTATACTGTAGGAAAAACACTAAACACTTGCTACTATTATCAACACCGGTCTGTATAAAACATTTATACAGTAGGAAATATACTTTAATACAAACTTTATAACTATACACTTATACTTTGTACACTGTTCCTTTTTACAGTAGGTATAAGTAATGCACTACACATTGTGCAACTGTTGTCGAAATCAGTCTGAATACATATGTTCAACATTTATACAGTAGATACAGCATACACAGATCATGTTTATATACTAATACTTTGTGTATAGTTGATAATATATACCGTTATGGTAATGCATTAAACATTTATACAGTAGATACTGCATACATAGATCATGTTTATATACTAATACTTTGTATACAGTTGATAATATATACCGTTATGGTAATGCACTAAACATTTATACAGTAGATACTGCATACACAGATCAAGTTTATATACTAATACTTTGTATACAGTTGATAATATATACCGTTATGGTAATGCACTAAACATTTTCCCACTTCTATGGTCAACACCAGTCCGTATAAAACATCAATGCAGTAGAAAATACACTATTATTACTATACACTAATACTTTATACGCTGTTCATCTTCCGTACAGTAGGTATTCAAAATGCACTACAATTTGACCTTGACCCATGACCTTCGGACCTGAAAAGCAATTGTCTAAATCAGTCTGCATATATATGTTCAACATTTATACAGTTGATAGTGTAATACATACACAATAATTTTACTACTAATGCTGGCACCAGTTTTCAGACATAATGTATAAGAGAACATTTCACTATGGCAAACTTTCGACGGTAAATTCCATAAACGTCCAGTATTAACTTCGACCTCCAAATGAGATTTGCCCACCGGAAACCAACAATTTACCTTATTGACAGCCTTTGGTTTGTCGTGATATCATCAATGGGCGAAGAGAACATATATGTATCGTATTCGGAACTCTTGGATTTTAAAAATAAATAATTGTTCACAGAATACATATAAAATAGCCATTCTAACACGATTTGTTTGCAACGCGTGTTTTGATTGGATACGGACCATGTTCTAATCTGCGATCGAATCATGATCCTTGTTCTTACCTCCATTTATTACTGAAACGTTCGTTCCATCCGAGTGAAGACATCTACTTAGATCCGAAATCAAATGAAACATTTCACACGTGTCGTATGCATTGACACAAAACTCTTCACAAATCTATACAAATAATCGCCAGTATAGCCACTCAATACAACGTACCAACGTACTAAATACAATCTACACAATCATCACTCTTTTATATTGTTTAAGGTTTTAGTCCTCGAAAAGGCCAAGGTCAAACGGAGGAGAGGACCACGGATGAAGGATCCACTTTGGAGTGCTATCTTAACGAAATGTTATAACTTGGAGAGAACATCATTTCATTACATCCGGTCACACCATAATGACAATCGGTTACGTAAGTCCTACAACAAGTAATATATTACACATTCATTATTGATGCATTATGATTTACTTTGTACATATTTACTATCACTTAAGGTTGTATGCATCATTTATGCAAACGGCAATGCACTCTACATATAAACCAATAAGAGCAACTTTTGTTACATATTCACTAGTATTGCAGAATTATTGTAAATGTAATAAACTCTTAATATTTCCCCTTTTGTAGTGTACAAACTCACAACTACAGCAGACACTTCAAGTGACGCAGTTTTTATGTTTATATTTACTTTTTCGAAATCTGTGTATCTAACAGAACTTCAACTACGCTTATTATTCAAGATTTAGTTCAAATATGCTATATGTTACACAAACACTATCAACTATTGTAGGAAGCAAATACAAAATGTTTAAAGTAGAAATGACGAAGTACGTATTCGCTATTATGAAAGATTGTCATAATCATTTAAACAAAAGGTAATAAACTCATGTGACACAATAGATGCTGCAACGCNATTATTATACACTCACACCGCGGGAAAGTACTATGTATAACTATTGTCAATTGGTGAAATAACGTTTACTGCTGCCGACATTATTATACACTCACACCGCGGGAAAGTACTATGTATAACTATTGTCAATTGGTGAAATAACGTTTACTGCTGCCGACATTATTATACACTCACACCGCGGGAAAGTACTATGTATAACTATTGTCAATTGGTGAAATAACGTTTACTGCTGCCGACATTATTATACACTCACACCGCGGGAAAGTACTATGTATAACTATTGTCAATTGGTGAAATAACGTTTACTGCTGCCGACATTATTATACACTCACACCGCGGGAAAGTACTATGTATAACTATTGTCAATTGGTGAAATAACGTTTACTGCTGCCGACATTATTATACACTCACACCGCGGGAAAGTACTATGTATAACTATTGTCAATTGGTGAAATAACGTTTACTGCTGCCGACATTATTATACACTCACACCGCGGGAAAGTACTATGTATAACTATTGTCAATTGGTGAAATAACGTTTACTGCTGCCGACATTATTATACACTCACACCGCGGGAAAGTACTATGTATAACTATTGTCAATTGGTGAAATAACGTTTACTGCTGCCGACATTATTATACACTCACACCGCGGGAAAGTACTATGTATAACTATTGTCAATTGGTGAAATAACGTTTACTGCTGCCGACATTATTATACACTCACACCGCGGGAAAGTACTATGTATAACTATTGTCAATTGGTGAAATAACGTTTACTGCTGCCGACATTATTATACACTCACACCGCGGGAAAGTACTATGTATAACTATTGTCAATTGGTGAAATAACGTTTACTGCTGCCGACATTATTATACACTCACACCGCGGGAAAGTACTATGTATAACTATTGTCAATTGGTGAAATAACGTTTACTGCTGCCGACATTATTATACACTCACACCGCGGGAAAGTACTATGTATAACTATTGTCAATTGGTGAAATAACGTTTACTGCTGCCGACATTATTATACACTCACACCGCGGGAAAGTACTATGTATAACTATTGTCAATTGGTGAAATAACGTTTACTGCTGCCGACATTATTATACACTCACACCGCGGGAAAGTACTATGTATAACTATTGTCAATTGGTGAAATAACGTTTACTGCTGCCGACATTATTATACACTCACACCGCGGGAAAGTACTATGTATAACTATTGTCAATTGGTGAAATAACGTTTACTGCTGCCGACATTATTATACACTCACACCGCGGGAAAGTACTATGTATAACTATTGTCAATTGGTGAAATAACGTTTACTGCTGCCGACATTATTATACACTCACACCGCGGGAAAGTACTATGTATAACTATTGTCAATTGGTGAAATAACGTTTACTGCTGCCGACATTATTATACACTCACACCGCGGGAAAGTACTATGTATAACTATTGTCAATTGGTGAAATAACGTTTACTGCTGCCGACATTATTATACACTCACACCGCGGGAAAGTACTATGTATAACTATTGTCAATTGGTGAAATAACGTTTACTGCTGCCGACATTATTATACACTCACACCGCGGGAAAGTACTATGTATAACTATTGTCAATTGGTGAAATAACGTTTACTGCTGCCGACATTATTATACACTCACACCGCGGGAAAGTACTATGTATAACTATTGTCAATTGGTGAAATAACGTTTACTGCTGCCGACATTATTATACACTCACACCGCGGGAAAGTACTATGTATAACTATTGTCAATTGGTGAAATAACGTTTACTGCTGCCGACATTATTATACACTCACACCGCGGGAAAGTACTATGTATAACTATTGTCAATTGGTGAAATAACGTTTACTGCTGCCGACATTATTATACACTCACACCGCGGGAAAGTACTATGTATAACTATTGTCAATTGGTGAAATAACGTTTACTGCTGCCGACATTATTATACACTCACACCGCGGGAAAGTACTATGTATAACTATTGTCAATTGGTGAAATAACGTTTACTGCTGCCGACATTATTATACACTCACACCGCGGGAAAGTACTATGTATAACTATTGTCAATTGGTGAAATAACGTTTACTGCTGCCGACATTATTATACACTCACACCGCGGGAAAGTACTATGTATAACTATTGTCAATTGGTGAAATAACGTTTACTGCTGCCGACATTATTATACACTCACACCGCGGGAAAGTACTATGTATAACTATTGTCAATTGGTGAAATAACGTTTACTGCTGCCGACATTATTATACACTCACACCGCGGGAAAGTACTATGTATAACTATTGTCAATTGGTGAAATAACGTTTACTGCTGCCGACATTATTATACACTCACACCGCGGGAAAGTACTATGTATAACTATTGTCAATTGGTGAAATAACGTTTACTGCTGCCGACATTATTATACACTCACACCGCGGGAAAGTACTATGTATAACTATTGTCAATTGGTGAAATAACGTTTACTGCTGCCGACATTATTATACACTCACACCGCGGGAAAGTACTATGTATAACTATTGTCAATTGGTGAAATAACGTTTACTGCTGCCGACATTATTATACACTCACACCGCGGGAAAGTACTATGTATAACTATTGTCAATTGGTGAAATAACGTTTACTGCTGCCGACATTATTATACACTCACACCGCGGGAAAGTACTATGTATAACTATTGTCAATTGGTGAAATAACGTTTACTGCTGCCGACATTATTATACACTCACACCGCGGGAAAGTACTATGTATAACTATTGTCAATTGGTGAAATAACGTTTACTGCTGCCGACATTATTATACACTCACACCGCGGGAAAGTACTATGTATAACTATTGTCAATTGGTGAAATAACGTTTACTGCTGCCGACATTATTATACACTCACACCGCGGGAAAGTACTATGTATAACTATTGTCAATTGGTGAAATAACGTTTACTGCTGCCGACATTATTATACACTCACACCGCGGGAAAGTACTATGTATAACTATTGTCAATTGGTGAAATAACGTTTACTGCTGCCGACATTATTATACACTCACACCGCGGGAAAGTACTATGTATAACTATTGTCAATTGGTGAAATAACGTTTACTGCTGCCGACATTATTATACACTCACACCGCGGGAAAGTACTATGTATAACTATTGTCAATTGGTGAAATAACGTTTACTGCTGCCGACATTATTATACACTCACACCGCGGGAAAGTACTATGTATAACTATTGTCAATTGGTGAAATAACGTTTACTGCTGCCGACATTATTATACACTCACACCGCGGGAAAGTACTAAGTATAACTATTGTCAATTGGTGAAATAACGTTTACTGCTGCCGACATTATTATACACTCACACCGCGGGAAAGTACTATTTAGAACTATTGTCAATTGGTGAAATAATGTTTACAGCCAACATGCACTGTACTCATTCAATACTACTGCACGCAGTATAAATCCAGATACAATAACAAATAAACTCTACATTAGCAACCCTTCTGTAAACAATGGATCAGTTACACAAACGGAAATATAATGTATATTAGCTTATGTACACTTCATGAACACAGTGACTAAGGATTACATTGGACACATTCACCGCTATTGTAGATCTGTCAATTAGCTGTCAGAGCTAGTCAGCTTTCAGGAAATGACAAATAAAACATCAGGTCATAGCACGCCTACCTATTTTGGTTAAGTGATATAAATATGAATTTATTACATTTTTGACTTTTCCTTAACTGTATTTAATTTGTGATCCATTGTCTTCGCAAACACAAACATGTACAATAGATATAAATGACAGTATTATAAGTGAGTAGTTAATTCATTCCAGATATAGACAGATGTTCTGGATATGATAATAATAAAAACAGAATACCGAAATGACAAAAAAAAACATAATTCGAAGTCAAAATCGATAAAACAATGGCAAAACAAGAACAAAACATGAACAAAACACAAATTTACAAGCAGAGCACTGAAAACGTAATAATAATAAGACCAAGTGTTTCGGAAGGGTAAGATTCCTTTGCTTCGTCGATCCCGGTAAAGTTAAAATAAAATGTCACTTCTTCACACCGAGAACTCTGGTACTGACAAGGCACACTAATGAGCATACGCAAAAATCTATCGACCTTCATTTCATATAAAGAAATATCATATTTCCTTATTAGATCATGATTGCGCCCATAAGCAATAATGTATAATGCATTCTATTATAATCCCTTCAAACCTTTCTGAAGTGAGGTGGTCACTGACAATTTGACCGTTATGATATTGTTTCCCTGACAAACATTTCCTAGACCTCATTGTCTTATGCCTGTAACAATGATGGCAATAATGTTTAAATAGTGTTGGAATTTTATCGATAAGATCACGCAAGCTTATCAAGTAGCCTAATTTAAATATTGTCAAATACACATTTTCAATTTAGATTATGAACTCATTGTCAAATGGAGGACCTAAAAGCGAAGAAGAACGCAACGCAAAGAAACAGGTGATTGCACATTTAAAATTGTTACAGATACAGCAAGTACAAACTGAGTAACACTGCATCATACATCTGTTTCGTTCTTATACCACTATATTAAAAATATTTAAGTTTTAAGTACAATCCTGTGTTAAGAAGAACAGGTTTCGTCTGAGATCCGCTTCAATAAACGTACAAAACTAGTGTATAGGTAGCTAATCACTTTCTGTTTCAGACGCGTCATCACGCATTCCTGGATGGGCGCCCATGGTGTGTAATTTAAGATGGTTCTTCATAAGAAAGCTTTTGTTACATACGGTACAGCTGTACTGTCGCTCCCCCGTGTGGTACTGTAAGTGGACTGACAGTCCGGCCCGTGTTCGAAATACGTTGTGACAAATGTGGCAGGGAAATGGCTTCTCCCCTGTGTGTAACGTTTCATGCTTCTTGAGCCGTGATTTAGTGGCAAACATCAGCCCGCATGTAGAACAGGTTTTCTTGTAGGATGTAGACCCATGCATTTCTACCATGTGCCTTTGACGGTCGGGAACAAACGTGAAGGTTTTCCTGCATATCTTACATGCCCACAGACGATTGCGTTTAACGTCGGGTATATTTACTCGAGGCACGTTGGTAAACTGGTTGTGTTTAATGTCTGGGACATTTACCTGTGGCACTATGGTAGACTCTACTACATTTTTGGCCATACGAGAGGACAGTTTAGTTGCCCATTGTACCGATTTGACACGTGCATTGACACGTTGTGCATGTGTCGAACTCATATGACGTTGTTTTTCCGACATGGACTGAAATTGTATGTCACAAATTGAGCAAGCATACGGCTGCTGAGGATGTACAACCGCTATGTGTCGCTGCAGCCTATCTGGCGTGGAAAATGCAGTAGGACACTCCGGACATTTGTGGGACTTAGTGTCATGCTTCTGCAGCACGTGCCGGTTGAGGGCGTCTTTGTTGCCGAACCTACCCTGACAGATATCACACGTGACTTGTCTCTCACGATGAACGATCCACAAATGCTTTTCCAGGTCGCTGGATTGTTTGTACATAATCCCGCACACACAGCACTGGTTAGTGATGGTATACTTTGCAGCGTGCATAGTCTCAACATGTTTATGGAGCAGTTTTTTCTCCTGGAAATATTTCCCACATACTGAACATGCAATGCCAATGCCTTCCTTTTCGTGTAATTTTAAATCGGTTTCAAACATATCGTACTTATTGCCATGGTGGATCTTGTTGTGACAATTCAGCTCTTCTGTGGTGGAAAAATCCTTACCACACCCATCGCACGTGTGTGCGTTATTTTCCCTCAAGTGAACAACTGTGTGTCTGCGAAGACACTCAAGAGATGGGAAGTGCATGTTACACTGTACGCACTTGTGCGGAAGGTCATCGATGGTCCCACTCACGGTCGTTGTCGGTGCCCGAGCCCCGGATGTACATGCCCCAATCTTGTCTTCATATTCCGGTCCCGTGTCTCTGTTAGATTCCTTGTTCAAGGAAGCCTTCGTATTGTTTTTACCATTTGTCATTTTCATTATTTTATCCAGGGAAATGTTTCGGTTGTGGGCCGTTTCCATGTGTCGTTTCAGGTTTTTCATGCATGTGTATCGGTTGCCGCAATCATAACAACGGTATGGCCGTGTATCCTTGTGTATTTTCCTATGTTCCGTCAGTAGGTTTGTGCGCGTGAATCCCTTCCCGCATATGTCACACACACATTTCCTATCCTTTTCGCACTGTATTTTGTGATCTAAAAAGGCTTTACGTCCTGCAAAATCTTTACAACATATAACACAATTGTCAGTCGTGCCATAACTGTGTGTATTCTTATGGGTTTTGAATGTCCCTATATTGCTGTATTTCTGACCACACACACGGCATTTAAACATTGCGTCCTGGTTGTGCGTTAACAAATGTTGCCGGAGGCCGGCAGGCTGCTGGAATGTCTTATCACAGACATGACATATGTACATCATCTCGCCCTCGTGGAGCTTGTAATGACGCTGTAAACTGAACAAGGCCAGATATTCTTGGTCACATATGTTACATCTGTACAAATTCTTTTCCAACACTTTCATAGATTTGAACAAGTCAGCATCCGCCCGAGATTTTATATCCGTGTTTTCTGTTTTCATGTGCGATCTACAGTGTTCACCGATTTCCTGAAGACTTTTGAAGCTCTGTTTACAAATATCGCATTTGTATACACGTACACCTATCTGTTCATTCGATCCATTTTCGTTTTCCTGTTCCTGTACATTATCGCTTGTCTCTTTATTTTCTACATCAGCCGTAAAATGTTGTTTTTCCGCAACTGACGTAGGTTTCGCATATGCCAGCAATTCGCTGTCACTTTGGATGCTTTTATCGACAATATTTACATGTTGTTTATCAGTTTCTATATCTTTATTTTCAGTTTCTTTGTTAGGCAAGACAGACGTTTCAGTAAAGCTGGAGTCCGAATTTAAATTTTCGTGTCGTTCATTTTCATCACGTTCTTTTCCTAGTATCCTCTTTTCGTCATCAGTATTTGAATTTGGAACGATGTCGTCGTCGACATCCGAGCCATCCTGTACATCTTCTTTATGAGTTATACAGTGTTTTGTCAGTTCCTCTATGGCTGAGTACTCGTCATTGTATATATCACATCGATAGGGGAGGGACTTCCCGGTATGTGCTTTCCTGTGACGCACCAGACTACTCAGGGTCGGGAACTCCTTTTTACAGGGATGACACATATGTGACGATGTGACTTTGTGTGCACTCCTGTGTGCCTGGTAAGTCCAAACATCACTAAACACATCACCACACATGTCACACTGGTACTTTTGTGAGTGTGTCTTCAGATGGCGAAGCATGTTTGTAGTAGAGAGGAAGAGTCGAGGACAAAGACGACACTTGTACCTCATCGTTCCAGTCCTCAAGATAACAGCAGGATTGACACTATCCTGTAAGGAATTCAGTAGTGGGGTTTCATTGTTCCTGTTTGCGTTAGGTGAAGTACACGATGGTTGACGAATTGTCTCACGTGTAGAGTTGTCTGGATGCATTTGCATGTGAATCCTAAACTCCTGACTGGAGGAAAATTCCCGGACGCATATCAAACAATGATAAGAAGACTTGTGTACGCCATTTAGCTCCGTTGCCAATTTTGGAACCTTTGGTGAAGAACTTTCCCTATTGACTGTGTCGTCAGTAAACAGTCGTTTTTGCGATTTCTCAGGAGCATACCTAGGATGCGCTAACATGTGAATCCTAATTCCTCTGATTGTTCTAAACATGCGTTGACACGTCAAACATTTGTAAGGGAAAGGAAGGTTGGAGTCTTCACATTGCCTACAATTTTTACCTAGTTCGAACGAAGACTGGAATACTCTGTTACACACCAGACATTTGCATGGCCTGTCCCGGGGGCCTGTTACTGAAGCTGACAATGTTTCTGATGATGAAGATAACGAGGTGTGACCGGGTGGTGATGGCCAACTCGATACCATGTTGTCCTCATCTACCTCTCTTCCAGTGCTGCTCTCGTTAGATCGAATCCCTTGCCGATCACGTTGAGAAATAGGACTATTTTTGTCTTCCATGCATGCAGTCTTGGTATTTAAATTTAATACAGTCTCGTGTTTACTTTTGTAAGTTATATCTCCACTGTCGCTTGTCTGTGATTGCTGCTTAGACTCATGACCAATATTGCTGTGGGTTTTATTGACGTGAGAATGGAGCTGATGAACTGTGTAGAAAGACATTCTGCATATAACACACCGGTAGCGATGAGCAGTTGACAAATGACTAGTGCGTTCCTCCCCGGTATGATAATTGCTATGTAAACGGATACCGTAGATTGTTCCGAAAACTCTATCACAAAGCAGACACTTGAACGGGCTGTCCTCTGACGCGGTCTTATCACCACAATTGGTGTGGATGGAGTTATGAGCGCTGCGTAGTGAAGCACTCATAAATTCCATCCCACATGTAGTACATTTATACAGACCCTTAAACTTCGAATGAAACTTTGTCTCGTGTAAATGTAGCGAACGAGATGTTCGAAATACTTTGTGGCAATCTGTACAGTTGTAATGTTGAGCTTGTACGAGCAATCCCTCTTTTCTATGGTCAGTGGGATGCATGCTCCTATGATGCACGTCCAGCCCATGTGCAGAACCAAACAGACGAGAACAAATTCTACACTTAAACAGTGATTTCAGAGTCCTAGAGGAATTGTCGCTTTCACTGGATGCGTCGTTTGAACCAACGCGATTTGGCAATGTCATTATTCTATCATCTTTAGATACAGAGGGCTTTGATATCGAAGATGATATTAGATTTGTATTTACATTCATCCTGGGGATCTTAAGACCAGAAGTAGATGTATACTGAAGCTTACAATTTAATAATCGAACAAGAGTTTTGTTGTTTTCATTCGTCTTTTGTGCGATGTGATGATTATTTTTTTCTACATCCGAATTGAATATCTCATGAGATTCATTTCTGGTGTTCTCAACTTGTGTCGCTGTTTGTGTGTTTGTCATCGGAGTGTATACACCAGAAGGAAGGTCCTCCAGTAGAACTGATCCTGAAATGTTACTATCAAGTATACGCAATCTGCAGATATTGACTGTCGGTGATGTGACATGAGTATGACAATGGGAATACAGCGCATCCTCTGATAGGTACACACCTGCGCAAGCACCACAAGTATGCGTTGTCGTGCCCGGTGAAACGACATGGGGATTACTAGTAGTAGAAAGTAGCGGCGTTTCTGGTGCTAGGGCCTCCTTGCCACTAGTGGTAGGACTGATCGAATTCAGTGGTGACTCGCTGTCCGCTGAACATGTAGCAGACCTGTCCGTCAACAAATGCACCCTAGAATGACCCATAAGTTCCGATGGTACACAAAACGAGAGGCCGCATCTGCCACATTTGTATAACTTAATCGAAGTTACCGCACAACCATTCTGAAGTGTGTCATTTGGCCTAGTATTGTTACGGGGCGATACATGTGCATTCGTCTGACTACATGCATTATGTTCATCCACTTGTGTCTCTTTTTCACTGGTGTGTTGTTTCTTATGACGCTGATGTTCAAATTCAGAATCAAATGTTTTCGCACATATATTGCATTTCAAGACATCTCGAGACACATCCTTTGTGTTTATACGAACGTTATCAAGCTTTAAAAGGTCAAATATACCAAGGCGTTCTTCTTTGGCTGGTTTCGAAATATTCTCAAAATTCTGTTCTAGAATATTATTATCTTTACTTTTCATGCTCAAAGTATTAATCGTCGATATTCCACCTTCAGCTGTACACGAGTCACTATCACTCTCTGGTGATGACGTTAAAAACGCCATTTGAAATACATTAACACGTTGTGGCGTTGTCGGCGTGTTCTCAGTTTTAGATCCAGGAGCCTTGTCACTAGCAACGTGACTGACACAGTGATTGTGGAAGGAAAGTATCGAATGGAGCACATTCCCACATATGTCACATTTATACAAATTCTGATCATCTGCATGTTTGGAAATATGGTCATTCAAGTCAACAATATCCTGGAACGTGTCTTCGCAAAGTCCACACTTATAAAGACCTGAATGAAGTTTATCTCCGTCTCTTGGAATATCTTTACTAACTGAAGATATCAGCACCTGTTCGAGATCGTTGTGAATGCCGATGTTGTGTTTTACTGATGGATTATGGGGGTCTGTGTCCTGTTCATGTGGATGTGGTTGACAGCCAGTTTCACATGCCTGGGATTCCGTATCATGCTCTAGTGATTCTGGGTTACTTTCGTGTGGTTCTATATCAGGAGAATGAGTAAATGACAGTTCTGCGTTGGCAATCTGAGACTTTGTATTGTGGGCGTCAATATGACGTTGAAGGTGTTGGAGGGTGGAAAATTCACTGTTACACTCTCCACAGCTAAACGTGACGCTGCTAGTCGGACTTTGTCCCGGGAAGTCAGACCCCAGAAGGTCATCGTCCAGCAAAACGTCTTCTTCATTCAAGAACTCCGAATCAGCCAAAGTATCATCGTTACATTGGCTGTTTTGTCTCATCATTGCTGTTTCTCCTGTATTTGAAACCTGAGCTTCATTGTCTTGATCAATAATGTTCTCAAATATATCATCATCAACATCCTCATTGCTATTCCAATTTACAACAGACTCGTTGCTATCCGACTGCACGGGGACTACTTTAGAAGAGTTGATGTGCATTTTGGTATGCGTCAGGAGTAGGTCTAGACGCTGGAACTGATCTCCGCAAATGACACACGGGAATGATCTCCCCCTCCAACACATGTTCCGCTGCCTGTGTCTACGCAGACTTGATATGGCAGTATATTTCATGCCACACCAGCTACATGCGATATCCAGCAGTTTAGTGCCCCAGTGTGTTTTCCGATGGCAGACAAACTGCTTTCTGTCTCTGAATTTCTTACCACATATGTCACAAATATATAGAGCCTTTGTCATATGTGTGAGTTGATGAACCTGGTAACTCTGTACGGATGGAAACTCAACTTCACATGTTTGACACTTGTACATGTTTCCGACCTTGTGGTGATCCTGCATGTGTTTGTCGAACTTGCCCGAAGACCGAAACGCCAGGTTACACACTGTGCACCTATTTGTTCTCGCGTGTGTTTTAATATGTAGAAAATGGGCCTGTTTACTATAGAAATTCCTGTGACACAGCATGCACTTGAATTCCGATATCCAGGCATGGCTTCCAGCCTTGTGTCTATCTAAGTTGAACTTCCTTGTAAACATCCTTTTGCACTTGTCACATTTGTGCATTGGACCTTTATGTATGATCCGATGTCGCAACAACAGGAACGAACTGGTGAAAGTTTCATCACAGATATCGCATTCATAAGGCTCTATCTTACCCTCTGTACAGCGATGACGTGTGAACTGATCGTGTTGTCCGAAGGCTTTTAGACACTTGGAACACTTTTCGACAATTTCGGATTCTTTGTGTCTCTTCCTGTGAAGACGGCAATAGTGTCGTACAGAGAAACACTTCCCACAAAATCGACATACACATACACTGGCAATATTTTGTATACTACTGCGGTCCAATTCGCCTTGTTCCTTTCCACCTCCGACAGTATCATCCGCAGTGTTGACATTGAAGTTATTGCCTCTATAAATACCCGATATTGACACGACAGAGGTAGAGCCACTTGGGTGCACATGTTTTCGAAGTTTCTCATGTTTCACCGCGTCTGGAACCTTTTGTCCATCTCTATTGCTGCCCGAGAATGACCAATTCGCCGATGCAGGTTTTTTAGTTATTTTGCCATTGCTTGAAGAGGTAAGGACTGCCACTGGTCCTTCTGACATGACTGGGTGGTGTTTTGTTTTATGATTATTTAGTTCAATTGCGTTTTTAAACCTGATCCAACAAAAAGTACACTTATGAGCTGAAATTTCACCAGCATGTATATTTGTTACATGAGCCTTGAGGTTCTCGGGGCGACTAAACTCTAGTCCGCATAGTTTACATGTGTGACGAGCATCTCGGTGTATCGACTTTTCGTGCCGCTGGCAGGCTTTTGCATTATAGAAGCTTTTTGGGCATTGCCCACACTTAAAAGGCAGTTTTGGACCAAGATATGTCTTCTTGTGATTTTCGCTTCTATCCCTTTCTGTGGATAAGACAGCGCCACTTTCTTTAGACAAACTTTTTTCCGACATTTTCTTATAATGTGTTTTCCTATGAACGGTGAGTTGGTCCACAGATAAAAACCTACGCTTGCAAATATTGCATGCATGTGACGGCTCAGAGAAGTGTTTCCTGACGTGTTCTTTTACCATATCAAAGTTGTTGAATTTGCTGCCACAGAATTTACATGTGAAGTGGTCATAACAATTGTGAAACGACCGGTGTTTCCCTAGACTTTTAGTATCATTGAATACATTGTTACATACATCACACTGGACATAAACCAATTCGTTATGGTTCTTTTTGTGTTTTTCAAACGCCGACTCACCTTCGAAGTACTTTTTACATTGTTCGCACTTATAAGTTTTAATTCCATGTTCATTTTCTTTGTGTAAGCGAAGCCGGTCTTTCCGTGAGAAACCCTTTTCACAAATATTACACTTATTGGGCAGGTCGCCCGAATGCGTGTTTAGGTGGAAGTGAAAATCTGTACTCTTCTGGTACATCTTCAGACACATACTACACTTAAAGGGTTTAGGTCCTGTATGTAGCCGAGTGAAATGGTTATATGGTTCGCTACAAACCCCACATCGGGGGACTTCGTCATGCTCGTGAGTTTCTAGATGCGTAGATACTTCAACGGCATCCTTAAACTTGGCTCCACATATAAAGCATAACAGAAAGATGTCGGCTTGGAGTAAGCGTGCATGCGTCCTCAGATGTGTGGAGTACTCAAACGAACGATCGAAGTATTGTCGACACACGTGACATCGGTATGGTGGGGTCTCTGAAACAACAATTATTTAAAAAATATATTAAACTGTAATGCAAAATGTCCATCTATATAACATATAAAATTGCATATAGAGTTATATTCATATTCCGCATTTAATAAAACAGTGCTTTTACTCTGTAGCTCTGTATCAGAACATGGAATGACGTATTTCTCAATAGTAGTGTATGCTCTATGTACCCATTCATTAATCGTTGAAATAGGTGGATGTTTGTTAAAATGTTTGCCCCCATTGAAATCAAACGTTTTTTAAACAGCGAAATGCGCGTCGCTATGTCAGTTAAGTTGCTGATGTGGTAACGATGGTTCGCGGACAATGATAATGGTGCTTCGCCACGTTACGATCATGATTTGTGATGCAAATTTGCAAAATGGCTACTGCTTAATATACAACAGTGGTAGGACAACATGATTAGGATAAGAAATATTCTGCAATACGTTAATATTTAGGAAGTCTTCATTACAAAAAATGAAGTAATTTGCATGTATTGTGTGACGTGCTTCAAGTATCAAAATTTGTGGGGGCTTTAATATCACAAACTTGGCTTTCAGCTTTTGACATGATTAAAAGCGGACAGAATTTTTGAAAGTTTAATTTTAAAAAATCAGAAGTAAACTTATCCAAAAATCTATTAAAATATCTAATTCAATATCATACCTAAAAAGCATCACACCTTGGTTAAAGTTTTTTTTATTAAAATGTGCAGGTAAAGCTAATTTTACCTTATAATAATTACATTATACACATAGTCTGTTACTGTAAATCATATTCCGTCTTTTCGTATTGCAGAGTAATCTGCTCTTGTGAGCAGGTATTGATTGTCACGTCATTTTTGTGTGAAAGTAACGTCATCAATTTTTGAGAAAACAACGTAATTTTCTCACACAAACCTTGGTAGCAGTATACAGTAGAGGGCTGTTGCCATTGGTGATATTTTTGTTAAATGGCTAACCCCTGTATAATGATATGTAAAAAAAAAAAAAAAAATGTACTAAAATTGGCATAGGCATGATGAAGCGGGCTATGTGAGCTTCACACTTGTAAAAAAAAAACAGGATTTTTTGGTTCGAGAATAAAATGTTGGCCATAATGAAAAGCTAGCTTTACAGGAGGTAAAATTTTGACAACAGCACACCACTCAAAATTGCAAAATCAAGTTTTACAACTTTACTGGGACCCAGATAATTCTGCAACCAGGTAGGTTATCTTAAATTTCAGACATAACTTAGGAAAGAAAATACTAGTATCAGCGGTCAAATTTTGGGTCAAAAATAGCATTTTTTGGCATTTTTTGGTAATTTTTGATGTGGTAACCATGGTTTTCACACAAGTGACATACATAGAAAAAAGAGGTTTATACACTTCTCAGTACTTTATATGTATTGTAAATGTAATGCAGTTTACAAATATATATACATGTATACATGTGTTGTGTAGGGTAAATCAGCTGTGTTTACATTTCCTCGACATGTGCCTTGTTTATCAGAGTCGTGCCATTTCTTTTGTATACTGCTACCCAATGACATCACAATCAATACCTGCTCACAAGAGAAGATAACTCAGCAAAATGCAAAGATGGAATACATTGCACATTTATATTAGTTTTCGCATAAATTAGATATTTATCGCGACTTTTGTTTGTTTCGTTTGTGGTTCTACTTTCTCACAATTTATCATGACATTTTTGTCAGGCAGAGTACGACACTACCTCTAAAAGTTGCAAATTCTGCCAATTCAATTTCACCTCAATAATCTGGTTTGAAGTTAAGAATATGTAATTAAGAACCTTGCAATTATTGAGATTTGAAGAGTTAAATCATCCGTTAAATAAACATGCCTGTTCAAACCCAAGAAACAACACACATTTGGGGAGTCGAAAAGACACTCTGGAGGGTCTACTGAAAACCTGTAACAAGTATTTTACTAGGTCTATTTCAGTGACAACTCTTCAGTTGATTGTGTGATGGTCTAATGCTTGATATACATGCTTTTATGCAAACAAATATATCGGTATATCGTGTTTTATTGGGATAACATACAAGACCTTAAACTGTGAATATGTCTAGTCGGATAGTCTAGTTAAATGATTGACATGATGCTGCATGTCCGTCAAAACTGGAAATAAGATTTTTAAATAGGCCTGGTTGAAGAGTAAGCACAAGAAAGTTCATTCCTGAGATTTTGAAATTTCCGAGAAGGGTTAAATGATGGACATCACAGTTCTAGAGTATTTTCTCTAGTAACAGCATATTAAATCGCCTCCAGCTTTGTTGTAGGGTAACAGATGTAATAGACATCACGGTTATTGAGGTCATATGTCTTCGCCACAATTTAGTTACTGAAAACGTACATGTATTAGCGGTTATTTTATTTTAGCTGTTTTCGCCGCTTTCAATATTGTGTTTTCATAACGACTGCGCCAAAGGAAGTTCCTAAATATTGTTTTTCTTTACATATTTTGTTGATGCGCTAATTTATCAAAGTGCTAAATCTGTTACAATTTGATAAAGCGCTAAAATCTGAGTAGGCTTGAATAAAATATGATGCTAAAATAAGATGTGTTTACAGTATGAGTGACAAAAGGAATACTTTATTGCACCATCTCTCTGTCAAAACAATGACATTCCATCTGGTCACATTGTACTGACAACGAGGTAACCAGACTCCTCACCGACTCCCATTTAAAGCAGAACTTTAAACTTTAATCACTTTAGTTTATCTCGGTCATGAGACTGAAACCATGACCTTCCCCGCCTACATATTTCGTCCGGTAGTTATATAAGAAAACAGGCCGTAAACTATACAGAAGTAATGTATCTTGTAACAGCGTCAGACAACAGAAACTAGCTGACCACCAATCTCATGTATATTGGTGCCTTACAATACATAGACGTTTCTAGACTGACTGAAGGGTCAGACAACAAGATACATGGGAGATAGGAAATGATAAATAGTAGATAGGCTACCATATTACATCAACATACAACGGTAACAACAAGGCGTAGCTGACCGGCCTGACACAGGTTATCGTTCACGGAGGTCGGGAGTCACTGTTGCATTGTGATACTGTCACATTATCGTGTGTACATATAAACAACAATGCGTAGCTCACTGGCTTGACACAGGTGTTCGTTCAAGGAGGTCGGGAGTCACTGTTGCATTGTGATACAGTCACATTATCGTGTGTACATAGAGCGAACAATGGACAACGGCATCTCAAACTTTAATCATATCTTGCATCACTTAATACTGACAAGAAAAGTTGTATCGAGATGTAATGGGATGGCATGTAACGGTTTGTGTATAACGTAATGGTATGCGGTAGACACTTAAAATGGTGTTTTTGACTTACTGTTGGAAGTAAAGAAATATTCGTTGGTGATGAAAGTAAGAAAATGGTTATTGTGAATAGAAGTAAGGACATTGGGGGAAGGGGATGGAACTAGGGAAGTGTTTTGGTAGAAGGGTTAAGCTTTATAAAGGTTAGGTAAGTAGTTTTTGAAACCAGCCAAACTGGTGAATATTATTGAAGTCTTTAACTTCCTTTAATTTTATGACTGGACATTAGAAATATACTTGGCGTAAATGACGGGGTTGTATTATAAGCGAGATATGATTAAGTGTTGGAGTGTGGGTGCAGGGAGTAAACAAGGTTTGAAGGTAATAAAGAATGAATGGGTAGGATAATTTTGTTAATGGGTACGAGTTGGGTAGGCGTGTGTTATTTTGTCAGGTTTAGTGTAAGCAAATTGTATCGCATAGTTAACGCCTTTTGACTAGACAATTTTGATGTGTATAATGACCAGGTAGAGACAGATAAACAATGGTAGACTGGGTTTTATGTTCTATTTTGAGGTTGAAATGCTTTGTTGTAAACGAAGTCATGCAAGTAAATAGTGGGACTAGTCAAAAGAATGAAAGTTATTTGAATAAATGTATGCATACGTATCATATCATCATCAGACAGCTTGTAAATGTGGTGGAGACATGCTAAAAGACAAGAGATTTTTCATTATCAGAAAATAAATAAGTATCGGATATGTGTTAGTGCCACAAGAACACGTGTAAATATCAGGGGACCGTGTCATTATTAGAAAATATATGAAAATATACCAGGATATATGTGTCAATGTCAGGAACTGGTGTCAATATAAGAAGATATGTGTGAATGTCTTTAAATGTTTCATTATCAAAAGACATATCAACATCACAGATTTGGTATTATTATGGTCTTGTCCCAACATCAGTTATTAAACACGTGTCAATATCAGAATTAAGATGTCAATGTACCTCTGTTAGGATCAGAGGAACATGTCTTTACAGAAGACGTGTCTAGGATCAGAGGAACATGTCTTTACAGAAGACGTGTATAGGATCAGAGGAACGTGTCTTTACAGAAGACGTGTCTAGGATCAGAGGAACGTGTCTTTACAGAAGACGTGTCTAGGATCAGAGGAACGTGTCTTTTCAGAAGACGTGTCTAGGATCAGAGGAACGTGTCTTTACAGAAGACGTGTCAAGGATCAGAGAAACGTGTCTTTACAGAAGACGTGTCTAGGATCAGAGGAACGTGTCTTTTCAGAAGACGTGTCAATATCGGGGAAACTTGTTATTAAAAGATATATGACAATATCACAGGATACGTGTCAATGTCAACAAGAACTGGTGTAAATATATAGGTTTGTGCCCGAAATGTTTAATTGATCAGAATACGTTATCACAGGAGACATGGTAGTATCAGTGACTGGTGCCAACATTAAAAACACGT
The DNA here is from genome assembly GCF_002113885.1 of Mizuhopecten yessoensis. Classification (NCBI taxonomy): domain Eukaryota; kingdom Metazoa; phylum Mollusca; class Bivalvia; order Pectinida; family Pectinidae; genus Mizuhopecten; species Mizuhopecten yessoensis. The sequence continues at coordinate 184,440 of NW_018407089.1, forward strand.
GTCAATATTAGAAAACATTTTTTTAAAAGACGTGTCAATATCATGGGTAACGTGTCATGATTAGAAGGCGTGGGTCAATATCACAGGTCAATATGTGTCAACATCAGGTGTCAATATCAGGTGTCAATATCAGGTGTCAACATCAGGTGTCAATATCAGGTGTCAACATCAGGTGTCAATATCAGGTGTCAACATCAGGTGTCAATATCAGAAAACAAGGTTGTGTGTCAAAATAAACGATGGTACAGACGTGTCAATATCACAGAATGTGTGTCAACATTAAAAGACAGGGTCATGTGTCAATATAATTGACATGTGACGGCACGAGAAGACAGCTGTCAATATCAATATCACAAGTGATGTAGCAATATTTGGAAACCTGTATCAATGATACAGAAAATGTACAGCAAGAGAAGACAGTTGTCAATATCACAAGTGATGTAGCAATGAAACATGTATCAATTAAACAGAAAATGTCAATATATTATTGGACTAGTATTAATATTTAATGGCGTTTGTCAATATCAAAAAGGCACGTGTCAACATATTAATATCAAAAAGACACAGAATAATATTATGTGTCAATGTCATGAACTTGTGTCAAGTTTAAATAAAAGTTTCATTATCAACACACTTGTCAATATCATAGGAGACGTGGTTTCATCGGCGACTTGTGCCAACATCAGTAACACGTGTAAATCATCAGAATACAGGAGACATCTTTTCAGCAGACGTGTCAATATCAGAACACAAGGTCATATGTCAATATAAATGACAGGTGACGGCAAGAGAAGACAGTTGTCAATATCAGAAGACGGGTCAATATCACAAGTGATATAGCAATACTAGAAATATGTATCAATAATACAGAAAATGTCAATATAATTGGACCAGTGTAAATATTAAAAGGCATCCGTCAGTATCAAGGTGACATGTGTCAATATCATTATCCATGTGTCAACATAATAATTTCAGAATACACGTGTCACTGCCAATAACAGGTGTCAATATCAGAAAGAATGTGCCAAAATGATATGTGTCAAGATATGAATATAAATATAAAAATAAGATATAAATATAAAAATAATATATAATTATAAAAATAAGACTCTTGTCAATATTACATGACAGTGTTGAATATTAGTAGACATGAGTCCGTATATTGGAGACATACAAAGCAGGTGTCCTGGTGCACTGGACTGCAGGTATACACATAAACAGACGTTGATGGTATAAAGGATGGCACAATTCTTGTGTCCTCACATTAAAATGGAGAATAGTAACCTGATCAAGTTTCATGAACGGTAAAAGTGTTTGGGTTCTTATTATTGTCATTGTAAAACATTTCACTAGATGCTTTGGAACCGTGATGCATTAAATTTCACCGTGTTTACATTCAAAATAGTTGGAGCAGAAGTTAATGTTCCTTAACAATAATGTCAAGCAACATATAACTTTTGTACTATATTACTACTGAAACATTACCGAGGTTTACTGCGAAACTGCTTAAATGTCTTTATATTAAGTGATGTTTGTATACAGGTACAAAACACTTACTTTTATCGCTCGGTTTGTTGTCCTCCGGAGCGACGACGTCAACATATTTCTGACCAGGAACGTCGCTTGTTGAATCCTCCTTGTCTTCACCTGACTCAACATCTGGTTTATCAGGACTGTAAAACGTCATTTCGTTTCCCTCACACGACTCACTCATGACGTCACTACGATGTCTGACGTAGATGTCATACACTTTATCCTAGAAGAAGGCTGTGATGTCGCAAAACATGTTTGCTACGTGTTATAACGTCGATCAGGTACGTTACATCCTGGTGATTCGTGAAGCTCCCGACGATTGATAAAGATGGAAGACCGTGTTCTATAGTAAACAATGCCCAGCTTTGCTTTCATACCTGAAATTAAACATAAAATGTTAAACGCATTAGGAAATATCTAGTTTTATTTTCCCGATTCCCTCTTTGAATAATTCAAATCTAACAAACACTGGCGTTCATGGTGCAAACATGACTCATTAACAATTGGCCATAGAATAAAAATAACAAACGATCGATGGTGTACGAACAGTGTATAGTCTAAATAACTCAAAACACTTTCGAAACACTCAAGACAACATTTAACGTGACCCTGTTCTATTCAGGGTTATTTCAATTACACTTTTAATTCTGGTCATAGTCACAAAAGAACGTCAGCATGCAGATTCTGCCACGTAAAGTGTCATTATATGGCCATTGGTAAAGGATGCATGTCCATTCATTGGTGTCGGAATAGATACAGATGAAAGGACAAGACTTAAGTGTAGAAATATGATACGGTAGGGTTGAACTTCCTGGTACAGCATTACAATTACTGGGCAGTATAGAAGCGTTAAACGTCTGTGAAACGGTCGAAAATGTTTTGATAGAACACAAGACAAAAACACCTGGAAAATTCTTATTACAAGCTTGATTATTATAACGTACCTCTGTGTCACAAGAATAGCACTACTACCGTGTTCATGTTTGTTTCTTATAAAAAAGGTGCTGACTATAAATGTGTGTATCTCCCTTGATACATCAATAAGAGGGGAGTCTTTGTGCATATGAACTCGTACATGACCCTTTTGCGGCCCCCTGTGCTTTGATAGTTTTAAGTCTACGACTAAAATGTGGGCTGTTAAAATTAAATTGATCGTATGTGTGATCAATACGACAGTTTTAAAGAATTCAAGTCAGTCGATCGGTGGATTGTATGCCGTTCCTCCCTTTACAACACAATGGAGGCAGTGGTCTGGTTAGCCATCGCTTACAGAAGAATGGGTTTTTAAAACACACTACTGTATAGATGGCCGTGTGTTCTAAAGTTGTATATGGTTCAATATATGATCATTATAAAAACTTTTGGAAGCTTTACTGCATTCTTCAACTATGTATGATGAATGGTATTAGGTCATGTGTGTTTAATTAGTGTATCATGTTGGTTCTTAGATATGTGATTTTAGCATTATTTTGTTTTAAATTAGGATAATATTCTAATGAAATGTAAATATATCTTTGAAAATGTTTAGAATGTTGACTGCTTGATTCGCTTGTTCAAAGTTTCGTTAACCTAAACTTTAACGAGTGTTTATAAAGAAAGCTTTTAGGGCATTTTTCACTTACAAAGACGTCAGAAGAATCAAACTGATCATCTCATCGTAAGATGAGAAAAACCTTCAATATCTATGTAACATCATTTAGGACATAAACGGTTGTTAGGAGATGAAGTTTTATAAATCAAGTCGGGTGGCACAGTGAAAAGGCGGTTGCCTTCACCAGAGTGGCCTGGGCTCGATCCCCGATCAGATATGAGAAGGTATTCAGCCACTCTCATGGTCCGACCACGTATGATTTCCCAGGGTACTCCGGTTTCCTCCCACATTAAGACACTCTACACTCTAGGCCATCACGAGTGATTTATATAAGTTAGAAAACTTGTTTCACAATTGTTGTAGAATAAATAAATAAAGATTATATTTAATAGACACGCCTTCAACATTGTAAATTGTTCTAGAGAATGCGAACCTCGGGAGATATTGATAAAGTAATGTATGAATTAGTGAATTTATGTTGTCCTCCCAGTGCCTACGTCATTGCACAGTGTCTGTGGTTATACAAGGAAGTATAAAGTGTACATGTCTTTCCGTTTAAAACGGGAAAACCCATGATATTACAGAAAGTCCACGATAGTGTTCTTGTCCAATATCTCATATATTATAATCAGGTACACTAGTTACATGTATACATGTAGGTTATAATATATTTAACTGAAAAAAGTACACTCAACATTACTCTCTGAATAAATGTTAAATTATCTTGCCAAAGGAAACAAAGCTAACAAAACAGTGTCAATACGGTATAAAAATACAACATCTGTCACATTTAAATAATTTCGCTTTATCTGCCTGTCCGTTCTCATCATGCTATCTTACATTTACCTGTCCAAATTCTACCTGTAATATTTAACTGTCCATACCCTACTTGTAATAATTACCTGTCTATTCTCTGTTATATTTACCTGTCCACTCACTATCTGTTATATTTACCTGTCCACTCACTACCTGTTATATTTACCTGTCCATACTCTACCTGTTATATTTACCTGTCCAATCTGTACCTGTTATATTTACCTGTCCATTCTCTACCTGTTATATTTACCTGTCCACTCGCTACCTGTTATATTTACCTGTCCATACTCTACCTGTTATATTTACCTGTCCAATCTGTACCTTTTATATTTACCTGTCCATACTCTACCTGTTATATTTACCTATCCATACTCTACCTGTTATATTTACCTGTCCATACTCTACCTGTTATATTTACCTGTCCATTCTCTACCTGTTATATTTACCTGTCCATACTCTCCCTGTTATATTTCCCTGTCCAATCTGTACCTGTTATATTTACCTGTCCATTCTCTACCTGTTATATTTACCTATCCACTCACTATCTGTTATATTTACCTGTCCATTCTCTACCTGTTATATTTACCTGTCTATACTCTACCTGTTATATTTACCTGTCCATTCTCTACCTGTTATATTTACCTGTCCATTCTCTACCTGTTATATTTACCTGTCCATACTCTACCTGTTATATTTACCTGTCCACTCACTACCTGTTATATTTACCTGTCCATTCTCTACCTGTTATATTTACCTGTCCATTCTCTACCTGTTATATTTACCTGTCTTTTCTCTTCCTGTTTTATTTACCTGTCTTTTCTCTGTTATATTTACCTGTCTATTCTCTGTTATATTTACCTGTCCATTTTCTATATACAGTCTTGTACATGTTATCTTTTTCTGCCAATCCTCTGTTTAATATAACAAACCGCTCCCTACCTTAGATGAATGCCTGACCAACCTTTCCCTTACTTCATTTCCTGTATTATATGTTTACTTGTCAATACTCTACCATATATTGACCTGTCTATTGGACTCTACATGCGATATATATACCTAGCAATCCTCTGTTATACTTGTCTATATATGTTTACCTGTCCCACCTCTCCCTGCTGTACATACCTGTTAATGTCACATGGTATCAAACCCTGTACATGTCCACATTGTCCTCCACAGGTTAACACTGAGTATGAGTAACGTCCGCCTTGTGTATTTGTTGTTAAATCCTGCCAGTCCTTACTCCTGTATATGTCTAAAGTCATACACAACTACCTCCTGGGGAGTGTGTAGGGGAGCATTATACAGTCAGGGTACACTGACAACATACACAAGGACATCCAGCTCCTGTCTGTGTGAGCTATATGATATAATCTAAACACTGATAGCTGGGTCAGATCCTGGTCAGGTCCCTGTTACTGTGTGGAATGTTTACTGAATACGGGATGGTTCTTTAAATATATTCCACTCAACAGTTACACATTGCTATATATACATATATGGACATTCCCAAAAGTTCTTCCCATCTAGTACATTAATGATATATATATGTACATGTACAAGTGTTGTGTGGACAGTTGAGAGGTTCGACTTCAGTTACTGAACATGAACCCTTTGTAATACATCACAGGGATTCAATATGTACATGTATGTGGAACATTTGATATGATATAACAAAAACCTTTTAGTAAAGTTGATACCTGGTTTTCTCTACCTGAGAAAAAAAAAATGACCTAGGACGAAGAAATGGCTAACATAGTTTTATCATAAAATTATATCTTTTTCAATATCAAGGAATGTAAGTGTGTAAACTGCAATAAAAGAACACAACACACTGAAATCATTGACTTTTTTAACAAATTGCAATGCTTATCAATCTTATTTTAGAAACACCCAGTCAACCAACCTATTTTTTACCAATCTGTCGATATAATTTTGTATCGGGAATCACATGACACAGTTCCAGCCAATCAGGATCTGAGGTGTGAAAAATGACATTTTATAATAAATTGATACACATATATATATATATGTACAGCTATTTATTATGTACAGCTATATATATTTACCTGTCCCACCTGTAGTACATATACCTGTTAATGTCACACGGTATCAAACACGCTCTCCCCTTTATATGATGTATTTACCTCAATATGTACAATGTTTATGTGAGTATTAAACCTTAACCCTTTCACCCCTATGTAACTTAAGTAGACTTTTCCATGCATTGATATGGATGAGTCTATTATGGTCTACAGCTATTGGTGAAAGGGTTAAAACCATGAAGTATCTATTATTAAAGACAGATTATATTAACTAAGTCTATTCTGTCAACTTGTAAACAGTAAAATGTTGATAGGAAGTCTACAAAATTTGTATAATAATTAAGACTGTATATACAGACTTGATAAGCATTGGGAGAACCAGGAACTTCTACATAATTATAGATCTGAGATATGTTAATGATCCAAGTAATTAAAGGTCACATTCATCTATTACACATTGCTGATAAGTCACAGCACTGTGTTGTATCTTTGAACAAGATACTTTACATATATTTGAACAAGATACTTTACTCCGCTTGTTCCAGTCTACTTAGCTGTAAATGAGTACATCTTTGGGCAGTGCTAGAATTGTTGAATGCTAGCTGTGAGTGCCAAAATGGCAATGTTCTCGAAGTTCATGACGAAATCCCCTTCCAAGTGTTTCATAGGCTGCGACCAAGAACCGATGGTAGACCTAGGTCCATTGTGGGCAAGTTTTGTAACAGGAGGGATCGTGAGAAGGTTATAAATACAGTCCTTGGAAAATTGGCAGATAAAAAACAGTTCTCTGTGTATGAACAATTCCCCCCAGAGATCAACGAACGGAGAAAAGTTCTTTATCCAATGTTCAAGGAGGCCAAATGGCGAGGACAATCAGCATGTCTTAAGGAGGACAAATTATATATAAATGGTCAGCTTCAGCCATCCCCTCAACTTAGGGATGTAAAACAAGAGGTTCCACTAATCGTAATGAACTTTGTAATTCTACCCTAAAAGTCACATTTTTAAATGTTTGTGGTCTAAAGTCAAAATTGATTCTAACAACATTTGAGCAACTTATTGTTTCATTTGATTTACTAGTTTTTCTAGAGAGTAAAACTGACGAATTAGATGTTCTAAAGTTACCGGAAGGGTACTCATACTATATTTAACATCGATCTAACTGTAAAAGAATATCTGGTGGTATTGTTATAGTCAACAAGAAAAGTATTGAGCACTCATTAAATTTCCCAAAAATTAATTCTGAATATGTACAATGGGTAATACTGTCAAAATCACTGTTAAACCTTGATTATGATATACTTCTGGGTAATGTATATATCCCACCTGAGACTTCCAGTTCCAGGTACTCAACTGTTGATGGTTTTTCTGAGTTAGAGCGAGAAATGATTAATTTTTTGTAATGACAATACACAGGTAGCGTTAATTGGAGATTATAATTCTAAGACGCAACAGAGACCAGATTTTATTGAACCAGACAATAGCCTTGTTGATGTACTAAATATTGATGAAAATGAGTATTTATTTGATGTAATGTATGACTTCGAAAAATTAAATGTAATTAATATACCTCTAGTTAGGTAAAGTCAATGTACTTCGAGAGTGAATAATTTTGGAAACAAACTAATCGAGTTTTGTCAGCAAAACAATATTTATATTGCCAATGGTAGAATTGGAAAGGACCAGTATATAGGAATAACTACATGTAATAATTCATCATTGATAGATTATCTTTTGGTATCTTGAGAATTATTCCGTTGTATCAATGAATTTGAAGTTTCTGACTTCGATCCTGTGCTCTCGGATGTGCATTGTCGCATTGAGTTTACCATTTGTGGGTCATCGATAAATGGTAACAAAGTATACGATCTATCTAATGCAAACATAGTAAATGATTATTATAAAAATTGGAAAAATGAATTAAAAAAATATTTTGTAGATTATATTATTAATGAACACAATGAAAATAGGGATTCATTAAATAATGTATTAGATTGATTAGTTAATAAACCAACTGACCAAATCTCCCGAGCTGAAATAGATGATGTTATTCACAAAATTAGCCATATTTTTACATCTTCCGCTTCTAATATATTTGGTAAAAAACAAAAATGCATTAACAAGAATAGGAAAAGAAACAACAAACCACGGTATACTAAACAATGTGATAAGTTAAGGAAAGAATTCCATGTATCGAAAAAGGAATATAGCAGGGTTGAGAATGAAGTAAATAGGAAAAAGTTGAAGACAAAAAAAGTAAACAATATGAAAAAGAAATGAATAAATGTTTCAAAAAGTATCTTAACAGTATGGAAGATAACATAAGAAACTCGGTTAAACACGATCCAAAATATCTTTAGGAAATTTTAAATAAACTATCGGGTAACGATCAAACAAATAAAGTTGATCTAACAATACAGAAACTGTTTAGCTATTTTATAAACCTTAGGAGGAGGAAGACGAGATTTTAATTACTGATATACATGACAATGCAATATATCAAATATTAAATGACACAATAACTGAAGATGAAATTAAAGAAGCTGTATATAGATTAAAGAGTAATAAGGCTGGTGGTGTAGATGGAATTGTAAATGAACATATTAAACATACTCTACAAACATTTCTTCCAGTTTATTCGATTTTTTTTAATATTGTACTTAACACAGGTTTAGTCTGACAGATTGGACAGTAGGAATTATAAAACCTATCTACAAAAACAAAGGTGATAAACAGGATCTTGATAATTAGAGAGCAATCACATTAGTTTCATGTCTAGGCAAGTTATTTACATCTATATTTAATAATAGATTAACTGTATTAGCAGATGAAATTAATCTTATATCACAAGTACAAGCCGGGTTTAGAAAGGGGTATTCAACCACTACATATTCTTATCTCTATATAAACAAAAACAAAAACAAAAAGCCGGTTTATGGATAAAAATGCAATCCTTTTCACTAACAGGAAAAGTTTTCAAAGTAATACATAATTTATATGAAAACACAAAATCTTGTGTTCATAATGGAAATGATATATCTGAATTTTTTATGTGCAGTGTTGGTTTAAAACAGGGCGAAAAATGTGTTACCATTTTTGTTTTCTATATTTCTAAACGATTTAGAAGAGTATCTTCAACAAAATAATGTACGTATCATGTTTGCAAGAAATTGACAGTTTATGTGAAAATAACCTTGGTATGTATGTGAAATTATTTGTTATTTTATATGCAGATGATACTGTGTTGATGTCAGAATCACCTGAAGGTTTGCAGAATACACTTAATTGTTTTCAAAATTATTGTGAAAACTGGAAATTGACTATCAATACCAAAAAGACAAAAATAGTAATTTTTGAAAAACGGAAAAGCAGACGGCGATTTAATTTGACTCTATTTGATGATCCAATAACTCGTGATGATTCTTACCCTTATCTCGGAATATTGTTTTATTATAATGGATCATTCGTTAAAACAAAGAAACAAACAGTTAGCTAACCAGGCAGAGAAAGCATTGTTTGCAGTGTATACCAAAATAAGAAATATTCCTTTATCCATTGACTTACAACTTGAATTGTTTGATTCGCTAGTATTTCCAATTTTACTCTATGCATGTGAAATCTGGGGATTTGAAAATGTAAGTATCCTTGAAAATATTCATCTGCAATTTTGTAAGAAAATTTTACATAATCGAACTAGTACACCAAATTTTATGGTGTATGGCGAACTGGGCAAATTTCCATTAGAAATAGAAATTAAAGTTAGAATGCTAATGTTTTGGCATAAATTTAATAACAGGAGGAGATAAGCTATCTAGTGTATTATATCGCCTTATACTAAAAATGCAAGAAAATGATACTGCAGAATGTAAATGGCTTGGATATATATAACATCATTACTTAATAACACAGGGTTTACTAATATTTGGATATTACAAAACACATGTACAATGAATAGATCACTCTTCAAAAATTTGCTTAAAAAACGTTTATGTGATCAATTGGTTCTCTACTATTGACTCTTCGTCTAGTGGACAGTTCTACTGTATCTTTAAAAACCAGTTTAATTTTGAATCATATCTAGTTACGCTTAATTCCAGCAAACGTATAATTATCAGCAAATTTAGAATGTCGAACTTAAAATTACACATTGAAACTGGTAGATGGGTTGGTATACTGTACCACATAATAATTGTAATTGTTTGCTATGTAATAATGGTATTGGGGATGAATACCACTATCTTTTTCAATGTAATAATGCTACGATAACTAATTATAGACATAAATACATCGCACATTACTTTTATATCAATCCAAGTTTAGCTAAAATGAGAGGTATATGTTTGAAATTTATTATCCAGAGTGAGCTACTTTCTTTAAAATGTAGAAAACCTATGTATTTCACGCTGATTATTGTCATACAGTTTCAGTTTATTCTAAAATTGCATAAATTTGTTATTTAGTACCTTTATATGCTTATAATCATTATCATTCTTGAATGAGTTACTTTAATGTGTATTTAATATAATTATTCATATGTTACAATGAACTTAGTAACTGTATTACCCTGTCTGCCGTGTATGTTGTTTTGAATTTTTGACCTCTTGTTACACACCCAAGTGTGTCAAGAGTGTAATAAAGAAACTGAAACTGAAGCTATATGCTCCCCAGGGAGTTGAGAATTTAAAGATATTGGCTGGTTGCAAAGGTCCTATAACAACGGGTAATAATTTGTGAAACGCTTTGAGACGACCTACAAACTAGGTTGTGATAAAGCGGTATATAAGAACCATGAGTTATTATATTTCCTTATTATAAATGTTAAGGAAATATATTCAAATCCCTGTGTCATATAAATAACTTGGCAAGAGTCCAGATAAGGAGTGGGAAAAATACACTATCACTACTTGAACAGGTCCGCTCCAGTGTTGATCACTACATACATACCTATGTATCAGAAAGTGTCAATGACTCGTGATATCATGTGACTTCAGCAACACAAACAACGAATCCTGCGTCATACTGTCGTGTCAGTTAGTTTATCATCTGATTGATGATTTCATGTGTTAAAGTTTATCAGTAAAAAAATATAACATAATGACGTAAATTTGTTAAATGAAGTTTTCTTATGGTGTCAGGATTGAAATATTAACGTTTGAGTGATTAGGTTTTTCTCGAGAACCACTGAGCACTGTGCGGGTTCAGTCTATTTCAAAGGGAAATATTCTCTTTCTCTATGTGAATGAAGTAAGATGTTTTTGATGATTTTCACTAGAGTACCGTGTGTTTTTGATGAATTTCACTAGAATACCGTGTGTGTTATTGATGAATTTCCCTAGAGTACCGTGTGTTATTGATTAATTTCTCTAGAATGCCGTGTGTGTTATTGATGATTTTCACTAGAGTACCGTGTCTTTTTGATGAATTTCACTAGAGTACTGTGTATTATTGATGAATTTCACTAGAATACCGTGGGTGGTATTGATGAATTTCACTAGAATACCGTGGGTGGTATTGATGAATTTCACTAGAATACCGTGGGTGGTATTGATGAATTTCACTAGAATACCGTGGGTGGTATTGATGAATTTCACTAGAGTACTGTGTGTTATTGATGGATTTCACTAGAGTACCGTGCGTTTTTGATGAATTTACTAGAATCCCGTGTGTGTTATTGATGATTTTCACTAGAGTACCGTGTCTTTTTGATGAATTTCACTAGAGTACTGTGTATTATTGATGAATTTCACTAGAATACCGTGGGTGGTATTGATGAATTTCACTAGAATACCGTGGGTGGTATTGATGAATTTCACTAGAGTAATGTGCGTTTTTGTTGAATTTGACACTAGAGTACTGTGCGTTTTTGATGAATTTACTAGAATGCCGTGTGTGTTATTGATGATTTTCACTAGAGTACCGTGTCTTTTTGATGAATTTCACTAGAATACCGTGGGTGGTATTGATGAATTTCACTAGAGTACTGTGTATTATTGATGAATTTCACTAGAGTACTGTGTGTTATTGATGGATTTCACTAGAGTACCGTGTCTTTTTGATGAATTTCACTAGAATACCGAGTGTTTTTGATGAATTTCACAGAGTACCGTGTGTTTTTGAAGAATTTCACTAGAGTACCGTGTGTTATTGATGAATTTCACTAGAATACCGTGTGTGTTATTGATGAATTTCACTAGAATACCGTGTGTTTTTGATGAATTTCACTAGAGTACTGTGCGTTTTTGTTGAATTTCACTAGAGTACCGTGTGTTTTTGTTGTCACTACCCGAGTTCTCGATGTGAGGAAGTGACATTACTTGGATTTGAATTAGATTTACATGGCGGGGATCATCGGTTAGGGAGGACATGTTTACCCTTTTAGAACACCTGTTCTCATTCTCCTTGTATTTTTTCAAGGGTCTCCATGTAAATTTGTCCTTTGTTCATATTGTGCCCTAGTTTTATATTGAGTTTGAGTTCAAATTATGTTTTTGTTGACATTCCGGTATTCTATTTTTGTTTGTGCTCAAGAACCACAGTACTGCAATATAATGTCAGTATCATGCTTATAAACTTCAAGAAACTTTGTCTTTCGTTCATTTAACCCTTTCACCCCTATGTTACTTTAGTAGACTCTACCAAGCATTGATCTGGATGAGTCTATTTTGGTCTACAGTGGTGAAAGGGTTAAAAATGTCTTCCCACTTGTTTTTCTGTACTTTTAAGCCTTTGTTTTTGGTTTAACATTCCCAAATCAGGTAAGGTCATATGAAAACAGGTATCCAGGGAAAAAACTGTTAGGTCATTCCAATATGGCTGCCACACCAAACTGTATATAAAATTCAATAATGCATGCCTTTAGCATTAAACAATCCCTGTCACAAAAAAATCCTCCTCCAATATTTCTCAAACATAATTGAGGTACATGCACATTAAATTTCAGAGAGAAAAAAATCAGTAACTGATGAAAAAACTCACTTTTTATATGTTCATTTTCCAAGCTGAATAAAAGTCACAATTCAGGAAAAAAATCATTTAAACTTGTAAATATCATAAGGTCTGGAGATTCGTTGGTCGAGAAAAATTGAAAGTGAACAAGGCTGATTGAGGTTGGAAAAAAGCTTACAAAGCAAGTGAGATTTTACCTGTACACCATTCACCACAGGTTCTCACTCAGGTAATCTGGCTTGACTTGTATCAAAAGTCTTGTTAGCTTTATGAATTATTGTAAAATATCCAATCAAAATACATGTCATCATTCTCTCACATTTTTCCCCGACAATAGTCACTACATGGATACTTCAGGAATGCATGTACAGGTATTTTTTTCCATTGATTTCATTATACATTGCAATTTTGTGCCACTAAAATTCTGCATTCAAAAGTTACTTTTCAGACAAAATCAACAATATTTTCGACAAATCATTTCTGCAAAGGTAATTATTGACATTGTTCTTGACATGAGTATACGAAGCGACTTCAATACTTTATTCATTTTGAGGAAAGTTATGAGCCTGTTACAAAATATATACACTTACATGACGCTGTATGAAATACCTTAAATCAGAACAGAGAGGTGAGAAAAGACAATTTAAGGAACCTGAATTTTAATAACAACATTAGAGTGCAATTAGAAATAAAAATTCAATTTGGTAAAACTGATAATCATGATCATTTTAATCTAAAAACTCTATTAAATGGGTGTTTAATATACATGCAGCACTGATATCAACATATCCATTTTACAAAGTATATCTGACTATATTTGTCAAACTAATAGACTTGATATGTAATCTCACTCACAGCTAAACTTTACATTGAAAGTGATACTATTATTTATAGTGTCATAATCATTCTGCTAATATAATAAGTATTGATACTGGTGTATTTACATTTTGTACATCTGTCTTCACAACATCTCTGGTATTCGGCTGGACTGGAAATTTATGCATGTAATGTTCTATAACCTGTTCTAACTATTTCATAGTTAAATGAATATTCTATAGTGCTTTTTTAAATAAATTTTAAGAGAATCAACTCCAATAATATATAATAATAACTACATTTTCCTATATGAATCGATATCATATTCTGAAATTTTACAAAATGTTTATTTCTTGGTAACTTATACACAGGGACTTTTGGGCCTGTATCCCTTTGATTTTATGTAGGATGGGTTGTCAACAAATGTACATGATTTATTTAATTGTTAATAATCAAAACATAAACAGAAAATGATTGAATAAAAGTTGAAAATTTTCATTTCACAAGCTAAATTGGCGTTATCTCCCCTGCACTGTTTAATTGGATTGTTATGACAGAATATATGTAATGTTTGTAAATAAGTTTGGAAAGGACTTAAATAAGCCTAGCCGGATGTCCAATCCAATTGACATATATAAAGTCAATAAAATCTGTTGAAATTGAAAATCCCCATTAGGGCCCAACCCCTCCAGCCCCTGGGGATGGGACAGGATCTCATTTTCTCATACCATCTAATTGTCATCTGGCATCATAATCATTCCAACCAAGTTTGAATAATTTCCTGCTGAAAATGGACAATATATACCCAAAAGTGTTATTTCCCTATATAAACTATATAGTAAATTTTACCCCCTCCCCAAAGGAGAAGGGATGGCCCAGGAATACTGAAATTTACAATTTAAACAAAGCCCCTGATGATCTTTTTATACATGCAGCGAAATTGACTGTAGTACCTTTGAATTCGGAGTAGAAGATTTTTGAATTATTGGTTAACTTTCCCGTTGGGGCCTGCTCAGACCCCCAGGGGTAGGTATAATAATTTTACAATTTTGTAGCCTCATTTACCAAGGATGATTATGACCAAGTTTGAAAAAATTCCATCCACGTGAGCAAAGCTCAGGTGACCTAAAAAGAATGTTAAAGCTATTTTTCTATTTTCCCTATTTGGCCCCACCCTGTTGCCCCCAGGGGGTTCAAACTGTCCAATTATACAAATTGATTTCCCTTTCAAATAGGATGCTTCTGTTTGAATTGGTCAAAATACCTTCACCCCAACAGAAGAAATGGTATATTAAAGCTATTCCTCTACATCCCTTATTGGGCCCTGCCTCTCTGTCCCGAGGGAGGTCAGACCCACCGATTATACAAAATTGGTTCCCCTTCACCCAAGGGTGCTTCATACCAAATTTGGACAAAATCCTGTCACACCAACAGAAGGAGAAGGATTTTGAAGAATTTGCTTTGTTTCCCTTATTTGACCCTGCCCTTCTGCCCCCAGGGGGTCCCCACTCACTGTTTTTACAAAATTGAGTCTCCTTGGCCCAAGGATGCTCCAGACTAAATGAGGATAACATCCCTTTATCCCTATTGTAGAAGAAGGATTTTAAAGGTTTTACGTCTATTTCCCCTATTCGGCCCTGTCCCTCTGCCCCCAGGGGGTCCACATCCACTGTTTATACAAAATTGAGTCTCCTTGGCCCAAGGATGCTCCAGACCAAATTTAGTCAAAATCTATTTGGCTGTTCAGGACTAGTAGCGTTTTAAAAGAAAAGTCGACAGACGGACAATGGACGGATGGACGGAAGGACCATGGTGAGCGAAAAACCTAATAGTAACAGACCTTCATTGTGTACTTTACATTGTGTACATCTGACACTTCGATTTCAATAATGAACCAATTGTATTGATTAAAGAACCTACAGTCATTATAACTGGTAGTGACAAACTGATCAATTTATTATCTTTATCAATTAGATTTGAACTGAGACCCTCTGAACTCTTAGATAGATGCTCTACCAATTGAGCTACCTTGTCATCGGCATTCAACCCAGTCCAGTTCCGCTACACAAGAAAATCACAACAAGCCACGCAAACATCAAAATGGCCAACTGATTACTGCCTGGCAAACTCCAATCTGCATGGCACTAGTGTAACAGCCTTATATAGGGTTAAACAAAAAAAAATTCCAGCACCCAGTTTGGGTGGCACCAAGGTAAAAGAAATCTCCACCCATTTACAGTATATAATGGCAGCTAGGCCTACATAGGGTTGTACAAGATGACGGTGACAGATCCACCCATTTAGTGTATGATGGCAGTTCAGCATTACATAGGGTTGTACAAAATGACTGTGACAGATCCACCCATTTAGTGTATAATGACAGCTCGGCCTACATAGGGTTGTACAAGATGACGGTGACAGATCCACCCATTTAGTGTATAATGACAGTTCAGCCTACATAAGATCCACCCATTTAGTGTATGATGGCAGTTCAGCATTACATAGGGTTGTACAAAATTACTGTGACAGATCCACCCATTTAGTGTATAATGACAGTTCAGCCTACATAAGATCCACCCATTTAGTGTATGATGGCAGTTCAGCATTGCATAGGGGTGTACAAAATGACTGTGACAGATCCACCCATTTAGTTTATGATGACAGTTCAGCCTACATAGGCTTGTACAAGATGACGGTGACAGATCCCACCATTTAGTTTATGATGGCAGTTCAGCCTACATAGGGTTGCACAAGATGACTGTGACAGATCCACCCATTTAGTACATCATGACAGTTCAGCCTACATAGGGTTGTACAAGATGACGGTAACAGATCCCACCATTTAGTTTATGATGGCAGTTCAGCCTACATAGGGTTGCACAAGATGACTGTGACAGATCCACCCATTTAGTTAATGATGGCAGTTCAGCCTACATAGGGTTGTACAAGATGACGGGGACAGATCCACCCATTTAGTGTATGATGGCAGTTCAGCCTACATAGGGTTGTACAAGATGACGGAGACAGATCCACCCATTTAGTGTATGATGGCAGTTCAGCATTGCATAGGGTTGTACAAAATGACTGTGACAGATCCCCCCATTTAGTGTATAATGACAGTTCAGCCGACATAGGGTTGTACAAGATGACGGTGACAGATCCACCCATTAAGTGTATGATGGCAGTTCAGCCTACATAGGGTTGTACAAGATGAAGGTGACAGATCCACCCATTTAGTGTATAATGACAGTTCAGCCTACATAGGGTTGTACAAGATGACGGGGACAGATCCACCCATTTAGTGTATGATGGCAGTTCAGCATTGCATAGGGGTGTACAAAATGACTGTGACAGATCCACCCATTTAGTGCATAATGACAGCTCGGCCTACATAGGGTTGTACAAGATGACGGTGACAGATCCACCCATTTAGTATATGATGGCAGTTCAGCCTACATAGGGTTGTACAAGATGAAGGTGACAGATCCACCCATTTAGTGTATAATGACAGTTCAGCCTACATAAGATCCACCCATTTAGTGTATGATGGCAGTTCAGCCTACATAAGGTTGTACAAGATGACTGTGACAGATCCACCCATTTAGTGTATGATGACACTACATAGGGTTGTACAAGATGACTGTGACAGATCCACACATTTAGTATATGATGACAGTTCAGCCTACATAGGGATGTACAAGATGACGGTGACAGATCCACCCATTTAGTGTATGATGGCAGTTCAGCATTGCATAGGGTTGTACAAAATGACTGTGACAGATCCACCCATTTAGTTTATGATGACAGTTCAGCCTACATAGGGTTGTACAAGATGACGGTGACAGATCCACCCATTTAGTGTATGATGGCAGTTCAGCCTACATAGGGTTGTACAAGATGACGGTGACAGATCCACCCATTTAGTGTATAATGACAGTTCGGACTACATATAGGGTTGTACAAGATGACTGTGACAGATCCACCCATTTAGTGTATGATGACAGTTCAGCCTACATAGGGATGTACAAGATGACGGTGACAGATCCACCCATTTAGTTTATGATGGCAGTTCAGCCTACATAGGGTTGTATAAGATGACTGTGACAGATCCACCCATTTAGTGTATGATGGCAGTTTAGCCTACCTAGGGTTGTACAAGATGACGGTGACAGATCCACCCATTTAGGGTATAATGACAGTTCAGCCTACATAGGGTTGTACAAGATGACGGTGACAGATCCATCCATTTAGTGTATGATGGCAGTTCAGCATTACATAGGGTTGTACAAGATGACTGTGACAGATCCACCCATTTAGTGTATGATGGCAGTTCGGCCTACATAGGGTTGTACAAGATGACTGTGCGGATCCACCCATTTAGTGTATGATGACAGTTCAGCGTACATAGGCTTGTACAAGATGACGGTGACAGATCCACCCATTTAGTATATGATGGCAGTTCAGCCTACATAGGGTTGTACAAGATGACAGTGATAGATCCACCCATTTAGTATATGATGACAGTTCAGCCTACATAGGGTTGTACAAGATGACGGTGACAGATCCACCCATTTAGTGTATGATGACAGTTCGGCCTACATAGGGTTGTACAAGATGACTGTGACAGATCCACCCATTTAGTGTATGATGACAGTTCAGCCTACATAGGGTTGTACAAGATGACGGTGACAGATCCACCCATTTAGTGTATGATGGCAGTTCAGCCTACATAGGGTTGTACAAGATGACTGTGACAGATCCACCCATTTAGTGTATGATGACAGTTCAGCCTACATAGGGTTGTACAAGATGACGGTGACAGATCCACCCATTTAGTGTATGATGGCAGTTCAGCCTACATAGGGTTGTACAAGATGACTGTGACAGATCCACCCATTTAGTGTATGATGACAGTTCAGCCTACATAGGGTTGTACAAGATGACGGTGACAGATCCACCCATTTAGTGTATGATGGCAGTTCAGCCTACATAGGGTTGTACAAGATGACTGTGACAGATCCACCCATTTAGTGTATGATGACAGTTCAGCCTACATAGGGTTGTACAAGATGACGGTGACAGATCCACCCATTTAGTGTATGATGGCAGTTCAGCCTACATAGGGTTGTACAAGATGACTGTGACAGATCCACCCATTTAGTGTATGATGACAGTTCAGCCTACATAGGTTTGTATAAGATGACGGTGACAGATCCACCCATTTAGTGTATGATGACAGTTCAGCCTACATAGGGTTGTACAAGATGACGGTGACAGATCCAGCTATACCTACTTAAGCATAAGACAAAGGAAAGGGAAACGACAGACCAATCCACCAAGGCAGCAATCCGACCCATCTTCAACATCCCAGGGGTAACGCTCACTTCATCCCTGGCATATCATGTCATGACAAAATGGAAAGATCTGTACATACCAACTTGTATATGATACAAGTATAACAGTGTTGTCCTTTGATGTACATAAAAAGAAATGCATTTCAGCGTAACGGTAAACTTGACTAATTTTGAAGTTGGGTGATGTTCCTCTGTAATCCTTATGGATAGGAACAAGCCTAGCTATTGGTCAGGTTTTCTTTAACCTAAGTTCAATAAAATTGCTAACTGTATATGTCTTCCGTTTTGTCAAGACATATTCCAGGGGTGCAGAGAACTTTAGAAAGTATAAGTATAACCCCTACAACTTCAAGGATGAATCCACTCCTCCAGGGTGTAATAACCTGACCTAAGGTCAGCACTTCAGGTATAACAAGATAAAGTATACCACCCACCAAAGATACAGCAAGAAAAAAGGGATCTCCACCCACCTAGGGTGCAGCAAGCATAATACTTACAGACCTGTAGAAGAATCTTCAGAATAGAATACAGTAATATGTAATTACAACATAAATAGCTATGCATTACATATGGGGCAAGGAGGTAATTCCAACAGTGTAGGAGGGTATATAAAACAGGATTTTAAATCAATAAGAACCGCTGTGTATTTAATTTGTGAACAATTGACTGCCATGGTCTTTTTCATGTGGAATTGACTGGTCAGAAACAAATAATGAAAACTAGATGTCACTCGAAGGGAGGTCTTCGTGAATACCCCCGCTTTGATTGATCAGGAATTGGTGGGAGTGATGGGCATGTGGATTGGAAGAATCAAGTGAAGAGTTTATATGCTGCAAGTATTTTCACCGAAGGTAGTTTGGTACTAGACAACGTTACGTATATACATGTACATGTATTTAGCACATGAATAGGTTTAAGATGAGGGTGATTCTGGGAGTCAAAGTAGATAGGTTGAAGGACGCAGTAACCACAAAGCAGGAGATATGCACCGCAAACCTTGCAAACCTTTCAGACGTTAAGTCTCACGTTACGTAGGTCAGAGGTCACAGTGACCTACATATGGTACGCGAACACCTGGACAGACGGACGAAACAAACACTAGATACCCCCGACGTCATCGAAGCGGGGGTATAACAACAGAAATATGAATTTATTTTATTAACAAATTTTAAGCATGCAAGTTTTAAATTTGATGTTCAAAGTTTCAATTTTGGTCAAATTTTTCGTGAAAAATGCATCAAAGTAAACTTTGATTAATTCTATAAAAAAAAAATGAAATCTATCAAAAGTGTAAACAGATCAGCATTAAAAAATAAATTTCAAACAGAATTCTCCATCACTAAACTTTTACAATAAGTGTCATTGAGATGCTGCACTCAAATGGTAGAGGTCATTAATGGTAATGACTGGAATGTTTTACCCAGTGACTTAAAGAAAACAGACAATTTTACCACTTTCAAACGAAAACTTACTAAATACTGTATAGCAATGTCTTAGATTTTAACTTGTTTCTCCATGTAACCAAAACTTGTAACTTTCTAAATAGACTTCTTATCTAAATTATATTAATATTTTAGATTATGCTATATTAGCGTATAACTATGTCAATTTTTATTGTTTGCTATATTAGCATGTATGTATATTAGGCATATGCCATTTAATTGATGAAATACCTTTGCATGAAACTTTATGCATTCTGTGATACTCTTAACTAAGATAACTGTGATATAACCTTATATATGTCGATTGCATCAATATATATGTAACTTTTAACTAGCACATGTATTTTACTAGCAAGATTACCATGTTTATTTATATATTGATTGCGTAAATATGTTATTTTATCTAACACATGTATTTTACTAACAAGAGGACCATGTGGAAGATTAGCCTTTGGCTAAACATGTATTTTATCCTCAATCAATAAAGTTTATAATAGGCTGTAATAATGTTCACAACAAGCATTGTACATTTCCTTCCTTGATGTACAGTTCTGTTTTGTATAGGCTTGTATGTGGCATAGGGTTAAACACAATCTACACTGACCTACTTCACTAACTATGCAAGTTATTATCAGTGTTAGTCTGTCGAGTACCTTTCGCTCCACAGGGAAGTTATTTACAACTGCAGGTCTAAACAGGTAGATCTACGTATTGCCGCAGTAATGGGCGTATCCAGAGCAGATATTTGTTGATATTACTAACTAGTCAGCAGCATTGTCAAATTTATCCGAACATTTGACTTTTAGTTTTGATCAAACTTTTACAATGTCCGCAGGAAAGTTACAGATTTATCAGCAAAGATAGAGGGAAGCTCATCATGTGATTGTGAATCCCAGGGCAGGATAACTATATAGACAATGTAAGTGAACCTTCTGAAGTGTGGAACGGTAAACCTGGAGACATCATCACAGTAACCCTGTGACATCAGTGATCGTGAGGTGGTTATTCTATAGTGTTTTACATTACTTTAAGTTTAGCAAACATATACTACTGGGTGGGACAGTCAAGTCAAGTTTTCATTTCTTATTTGTGAGTATTTACTGATAACAATATATCTATACAAGAACAACAAACATCTTTAGGATTTCAACAAATAACTAAGCTTTTTATCAAAATGGCAACCCCTATAAGCCAAATGCATCTCCGTATCAAAGGTCAAACGACATGTATTTACCACAGGGGAAGACAGCTAGACTTGTATTGTGAAACATGTCAGGAACTGGTTTGTCAAAAATGCCTTTCTTCTAATCACAAAAACCATGCAGTTTGTGAGCTAAGTGAAATCACCCATCAGGAGGAACCCGACATTAAAAACTTTATAGACAGAACAGAAAAACATGACCTCGTACAAATTGGGAAATACATCAACTCTACTGATACGCTCCTTAAAGACAACACCAGTAGTTTTGAGAAGCTGTCACAAAAGTTAAAAATGCAAACAGAAAAATTAAAACAAGAGCTGGACATGCTTACAACACAGACACTCTCTCTTTACCACAAAATGGAAGAGGATAATACCAAGCTGATAAAGAAATACAAACAGGACCTGGAGGTGTACGAGAAACAACTCAAAAAACAAATTCATGAATGTAAAGCAGCTCTCCAGCGTGGTTCACACATACAGATTTATGATACATTTTGTGAGATCCATTCTCCTACACCCAGTCTCCCTGTAAAACCTGTCCTGGGTACTGCCAACTTCACTCCAAATGAAAATCCTCAAGATCACTTGAAAGAAGCCTGGGGAAAAGTTATCACCTCAGGTCAAGGTCAAACTTTAACTGACCAGGATCGGTCAGTCTCAACATCTGATGATCTGGGACAACCCTCTACACAACAACAACAGTCAGGAGCAAAAGTGAAGAAAGCAGTGACAACATACAAACTACTGCCACAGACCAAAGTAGTGGAGGAGTGGGAGTCTTCATGTTACATTAGTTCTATATGTCCCACCACTGATGGTCAGATGTGGACCAAGTACAGTGACACATTAACTCTCCTGGACAGGAAGGGTGAAGTAAAACAGAAGGTCAATCACAATGTCTACATCAATGACATCAGTCTGTCACCCACCACACACACACTGTGGGTCTGTGATGATAACAACAACATCATGGAGCTGGTATCAGGACGACTGACACACAGATTCAGTACCAAGGAGTATCCCATGTGTATATGTGTTACAGCCAGTAACCATGTCATTGTAGGGATGATCAAACACATCTCCAAATTTACCTCAGATGGTAAAATGGTGTGTACTTCTATGGCTAAAGGGACTGTGAATCTATTAGTGTGGTTTACTACTATGGTTAAAGGGACCGAGAAACCATTAGTGTGTTCACCACACAGGATCTCGGAGTGTCCTGTCACTCACAATGTGGCAGTCGCTGATTTCAGTCGTGAAAGTGATGGTGGTGATGGAAAACGACATGTTGTTGTAATGGACACTGATTTCAAGGAGCTGTTTGTATATAGAGGTGACATCCCCAGTACATATAAACCAACACCATCAACAGTAGGTAAACCATTTAACCCCCATGGTGTGGTGTATGACAGTGTGGGGAACCTGATCATAGGGGACGGTGACAACTTCAGGGTCCTTCTCATCAGTGGAGGTGGTGAGTTCCTCAGGGTCATACACACTAACACAGGCCGTACAGACGCTGTAGGTATAGACAGGGAGGATGTCCTGTGTGCAGTGTTTGGGTATAACAAAGTCAAACTACTACAGTACAGCAGTGTGTGACACCTGTAGCCAAACAACTAGTATATCTAGACTACAGATTGGGTGACATTCACAGGATTATAAGTAAAATGTCTTGACTACATACTGTGTGACATTCACAGGAGTATAAGTAAAATGTCTAGACAACAGATTGGGTGACATTCAAAGGATTATAAGTAAAATGTCTCGACTACAGATTGTGTGACATTCACAGGATTATAAGTAAAATGTCTATAATACAGATTGTGTGCCATTCCCAGGATTATAAGTAAAATGTCTAGACTACAGACTGTGTGACATTCACAGGATTGTTTTTGAAATGTCTAGACTACATATTGTGTGACATTCACAGGATTATAAGGAACAGGTTTATACTACAGATTGTGTGACATTCACAGGATTATAAGTAAAATGTCTAGACTATAGATTGTGTGGCATTCACAGGATTATAAGTAAAATGCCTAGACTATAGATTGTGTGACATTCAGAGGATTGTATGTAAAATGTCTAGACTATAGATTGTGTGGCATTCACAGGATTATAAGTAAAATGTCTACTATAGATTGTGTGACATTCACAGGATGGTATGTAAAATGTCTAGACTACAGATTGTGTGATATTCACAGGATTGTATGTAAAATGTCTAGAATACAGAGTGTATGACATTCACAGGATTATAAGAAAAACATCTAGACTACAGATTGTGTGACATTCACAGGATTGTATGTAAAATGTCTAGAATACAGATTGTATGACATTCACAGGATTATAAGTAAAACATCTAGACTACAGATTGTGTGACATTCACAGGATTGTATGTAAAATGACTAGACTACAGATTGTGTGACATTCACAGGATTGGATGTAAAATGTCTAGAATACAGATTGTGTGACATTCACAGGATTATAAGTAAAACATCTAGACTACAGATTGTTTGACATTCACAGGATTGTATGTAAAATGACTAGACTACAGATTGTGTGACATTCACAGGATTGGATGTAAAATGTCTAGAATACAGATTGTGTGACATTCACAGGATTGGATGTAAAATGTCTAGAATACAGATTGTATGACATGCACAGGATTATAAGTAAAACATCTAGACTACAGACTGTGTGACATTCACAGGATTGTATGTACAATGTCTAGACTACAGATTGTGTGACATTCACAGGATTATAAGTAACACATCTAGACTACAGATTGTGTGACATTCACAGGATTATAAGTAAAACCTCTAGACTATAGATTGTGTGACATTCACAGGATTATAAGTAAAACCTCTAGACTACAGATTGTGTGACATTCACAGGATTATAAGTAAAACATCTAGACTACAGACTGTGTGACATTCACAGGATTGTATGTACAATGTCTAGACTACAGATTGTGTGACATTCACAGGATTATAAGTAAAACATCTAGACTACAGACTGTGTGACATTCACAGGATTGTATGTACAATGTCTAGACTACAGATTGTGTGACATTCACAGGATTGTATGTACAATGTCTAGACTACAGATTGTGTGACATTCACATGATTGTATGTACAATGTCTAGACTACATATTGTGTGACATTCACAGGATTGTATGTACAATGTCTAGACTACATATTTTGTGACATTCACAGGATTGTATGTAAAATGCCTAGACTACAGATTGTGTGACATTCACAGGATTGTATGTACAATGTCTAGACTACATATTTTGTGACATTCAGAGTATTGTATGTAAAATGCCTAGACTACAGATTGTGTGACATTCACAGGATTGTTTGTAAAATGTCTAGACTACAGACTGCGTGACATCCACAGGATTATAAGTAAAATGTCTAGACTACAGATTGTGTGACATTCACAGGATTATAAGTAAAATGTCTAGACTACAGATTGTGAGACAATCACAGGATTATAANGACATTCACAGGATTGTATGTAAAATGTCTAGACTACAGATTGTGTGACATTCACAGGATTGTATGTAAAATGTCTAGACTACAGATTGTGACATTCACAGGATTGTATGTAAAATGTCTAGACTACAGATTGTGACATTCACAGGATTGTATGTAAAATGTCTAGACTACAGATTGTGTGACATTCACAGGATTGTATTTTTTTAGACCAAATGGGCCTATACAACTAAACTACCAATCAACTGTTTGCAAACAAAGTGTGACCTTTAAAGTGGATTGTATATAAAATCACTCTATACCTGGATATAGATAATCAAAGTTTCCATTTGCTTAAACACACCTGATAGATACAGGTTAAATATTATTTTAGAGTCCATAAAATCCGCAGAAAAACACTTTACAATCTTTCTGCACAATATATATGATAATTGGGAAAACTGACTGAGAAGTAGGTCAAGGTTATTCATTTGAACAGACTTGATCTCACTTACTGGTAAATTATGCATTCTGCCAGCCTTATATACTGACCCTGGGCTAATTGATTATTGACATATATGTCCCTTATGACCTTGAAAGTAGGCTAAGGTCATATATATGAGAGAACTTTATAGCACAGTAGTACTACTGGCCGATTATCAGGACCCGGGGTCTTTATATAATGGAACTGAAAAAGAGGCTTCTTGTAGTTATTTACTTATTAAAGTCCATGTTGACCTTTTACACTCCCAAAGTTAACCATAAATTCACCGTAACACAAAAGTTAGAAGAAAAAGATTGTACATTGCTGGTCTTTTTAACATAACATGTATTAGAACTCCATCACAGGAACCTAATAGGAAAATATCAGGACCCTAGCCCTATATGTTACTAAAGAAGAAGATTTACATTACTTAATGTAAAAGAAATAGAACCGATCATTGCAATAGGAGAAAGAACTGTAAAGTACTTCCTGGGAAATAGTGATAATATTCTTGAAATGTCAAAATCCAAGATGACCCCAAGATGATGATGGTCAGCTAATATAAATCATGATATCCCAGTAATTGATCTGTGTCCGTTATTGTGTTAATTCTGGATTGTTATCAGGAATACTGACGGTTCTGAATAAGAACCAACCAGTTTACGAGGGATGATGTCAAGTTTGGATCGGCTGAATTACATCGAAACAACTACAGTCACACAATTGTTAGCAGCCCTACGTTTGCCCAATGTCGCACTGAGGTTATGAAAAGTACACAGCATCAGTTGGAATGAGACGGAAAAGGCAAATTAGCACACAGAAGTGATCCAATAAATGACACTGAAATAGACATGCTGTAGAATTCTTGTCAACTAGGTTCAAACACACCTGACAGCTTACTACAAACACTGTGGTTTTATACTTGGTCTCCGGGGCTCGGCAAAACATAAGGACATGTGTTGGGGTGATGTTACTCTTCAAAAAAATGGAGTTGTTTATTTTGTACATAAGCATTTTATTTACTTGTGTGTTGTACACTATTTTGAAATATGACAATCTGTAGAAATTGATATATGCTTGGATTATCAGGAAAGTTTGATTGGAGACATGCACAGTATTGGTGTTTTCTATATTCTGTTTCATCTTAGATGATGGGACATAAATGAACATGGACTTGTATTTTGTATTTTGTACTTAGAAATTTATAACAAGTAGCATAATCATATTCTTAATGTATTACAAGAGGCCCAATGGGCCTGAATCGCTCATCTGGTATTAATCTCACACTTGTTATCTTAAAAGTGGACTAAAATACAGCTACAGGCAGAATATCAGTGTTTGATTCATAAGAACCTATTAAAAGATTTAAACATATGACTTTGAATGTTCAACAAGGACATTAGGTTGAACAGAGTTTATTGTCTTCCAACCCAGCATGCTTCTGGGAAAATATCATTACCCTGACCTTTTGGTTAGAGTCAGAACAAGTCATTAAAAGATTTAAACATATATTAACAACTGTGACCTTGAGTATGGGCGAAGGTCATTCATTTCAACAAACTTGGTAGTCCCTCATCCCAACATGTTAATGGCAAAATATCATCATCCTTGGCCTTTTGCTTATTGAGAAGAAATCGTTTAAAGGTTTGAAACAAATTTGACCCCTATGACCTTGGATATATATGTCAAAGTCATTCATTTGAACAAACATTGTAGTCCTTCATCCCAGCATGTAACTGGCCAAATATCATGATCCTAGGCCTCTTGGTTATTGAGAAGAAATTGTTTGAAGATTTTAACACATTTGACCCCTGTGAGTGGATCAATGTCATTCATTTGAACAAACTTGTTGGCCCGTCATCCCAGTATGCAAAAGGCCCAATTTAAGTACGTACCTGGGGAATTTTTGGTTATTGAGAAGAAGTCGTTTGAAGATTTAAGATATTTGACACCTGTGACCTTGAAAGTGGGTCAAGGTCATTCATTTGAACAAACTTGGTAGCCCTTCATCCATGCATGCTACAGGCCCAATATCAGTACCCTGGGTCTTTTGGTTACTGAGAAGAAGTGGTTTGAAGATGTTAACACATTTGACCCCGGTGAAAGTGTGTCAAGGTCATTCATTTGAACAAACTTCGTAGCACTTCATCCCAGCATGCTACAGGCCCAATATCAGTACCCTGGGCCTTTTGATAATTGAGAAGTCGTTGTTTAAAGGAAAATATTGACGTCAGACGCACTCTGCACCACGGCATAATTAAGCTCACTTGCCCTTTGGGCAGGTGAGCTAAAAATGTAGGTGAAAATCAAAAACTGAAATGAACAAAGGGCAATAACTTTTGCAAAAATTGTCGAATCAAAGTTCTTTTCATGATCATAATGTATATTAAGTTTCAAAGAAATCCGTCAAAAAATGTAAGAGGAGATCTCCGGATAAAAAATAAAATACTGAAATGAACAAAGGGCAATAACTTTTGGAAAGTTATTGAATCAAAGTTCTTTTAAGGGAGACACAACTCCATATCATGATTATAATATAAACCAAGTTTCAAAGAGATCGGTCGAAAAATGTAGGAGGAGATTGCCGGATAAATAAAAGTTTACGCCAGACAGAAGATGCCATACCATAATACTCCCGTCAAATTTGACCGGGAGAGTGTGAAATTTTTCATTATTGGGTAATTCTAAATTTACTTCAGGCAGTGGTACTGTCCGTGGTGGAGTATCTGGTATTATAGCGATAGGTCTAAATCCGAATTTTTCAGTAGTTTTTGAAGTCGTATTCCAAAAGACGGGATCAGTTTCTCATTTCGTTTTAAAAGCTGTGCATACTTTGGATAAAATACTGAATGGAAAGCTGGGTTTCTGGATTTGATTTTAACTGATAAGCAAACTGTTGACATAATTTTGTTCTGCTTCAATGCAGAGGCTTGCGGCTGGTGATGTGCGAAAAGCTCCTAAAACAAGATGAAGCCCCTGATGATTAACTGGGTCAAGCATCTGCAATTATGACTTGCGGGCTGACCTATATATATATATATGTATATATATAATGGAACCATAGTCAAGCTGTGAACGAACAAGTGAGCGATATTAAGACCACCAGCACATCACAGTCTATGTTGGTATGAGGATGGTGTTTTGGTTTCTATTGCTACATGATGGTGTTTACTTTAGTGTAGTATAAGTTTGGTTTGCAGAATGCATGTTTGTTTATTGAGCCTAGAGTATCCACCAGGTCTTGTACGGAACTTGTGTTGTGGTTTGTCGTGTACATAATACATATCATGCTGCTTTGCGTTGTATTTTCTCTGTCTGGTTAATTTAGTGTGTGTTGTGTGGGTCCCATATAGAAAAGCAGTATTCCAGTTTGGGTCTGACTATTACTTTGTGCGTATGTTCGTTCATATGTTGTGAGCTGTAGGAGTCCTGAGGTGATTTGTTTGTGTAGGAGGTGATGTTGTTGATGTGAGTGTCCTGTTTAAGATGGCTCTGTAGTGTTAACCCTAGGTATCTATTGGAGTCTACTTGTTGTAATATGTGGTTGTGTAGTTTGTAAGTACTTTTAGTTTTGGTGTGTTTGCTTGATGTTGAGATACTGTTGCACTTGGCAGTGCCAAATTGCATGAGCCTGGAGTCTTGCTCCAATTTTCCTGCTGTGTCCACATGTCCTGTTGAAATTTTGCAAATCTACATTTCCGCATGTCAAATTCCTGAAAGAGTTGTCTTTTGATTCCAGAAACAAAAATTTAATCGGACAGAGAGAATGACACACAGACAGAATGACACTGCAACTGCTATATATAGAGCACACCCATCTCCCAGGTGCTGAGCCCTGTAACAGGTGGTATTCAAACCCTGACCTACAATCATAATACTGTTGCTCTAACTAAAATAGCTACCTGATCAGCAGCAATCCCTTTAATTGACAAATGCCATTACAATTGTCGCAAAATGAAATTAAAGGGAGGTTACTGTATGTTAGCACTAATACCGGTATTAATACCCGGTCTCTTCTGCCCTGGCCGGGTATTAAATAAATCCCATGCCCTGTAATGGTGCAAGAACGGGGCGATTTTAGCATTAATTGACAGCCCACGGGTTCGCACTCCTCCACTGGTTTGTAATATGAACTATTTCTGTAGATCTCCAACGTAACTTGAAGTTAATTATAAACTAATTACCAACGCAATTCTCAGTACAAACTCTGTACAATTGACATTAGAGATTCATGGCGTTTCTTGTTTATAATTTTTATGTGGATGTTACAGTAAAAAGTATGAATCACCCTACATCTATCAGCTTATCTTTTTATTTATATTCACTTAAATTCAGAAATGGTGGGGCCGGTGTTTTTTTAACTCCCTAAATCTACACATTTTAAAACCATTACCATATGGACACGGTCCTATATACACATAAACAAAGCCACTTTGTACATATACCTAGACAGCAGTTTTTCCTCACCTGCGGCAAAATTCAGGTGAATGGGAGCTATATACCAAATCGATTGCAAGGAACAAAAACTAATTATGCCTAAAATGTCGTTAAATTATCAAATTCACGTTAGTAATGCGCGCAATCGAAATCTGAATTGACAGCCATGTTGGAAAGTTCGTCTGTCTTCCGATATAGGTCAGATGTCTATATATGGGGTACAGTCGTTTCGGTACCTGGTAGTTTCGGTACTTCAAAAATAAGAGGTTTCATACTTTTTGTAAGTAGTTTCGGTACCTGTATTTAAGTTGTTTCGGTACTTCCAACAATTTTTTCGGTACTTCGTTCATTAGTTAATAAAAATTTCTCATTTGTTATTTATTGTTGGTTGTTTCAAGGATGTGTAGTGGAGGGATTTGCAACTCCAAGTCCAGTGGCGAACACTTATCGTCGCTTTTGTGTTTGTTCACTGGACCGTGAAGTCATCGAGGGCCTACTCTGGCCGGTCTGCGCTTGCGCGCTAGTGTCAGGTTATACTCGCACTTGCTTCCGGTGTCATGTCAACACATCGTTTAATCAAAGTGTTTTGATTGCGGTTTTCCAGGTTTACTGGGCTGTGTATTAGTAGGTCTTCATTTTCTGTCTTGGGATGATGACAGATTTAGAACACTTACTTGGAGAGTTTACAGAATATAGTGAGTCGGACATTTCAGACGACGATTTTGACAGGGATGTGTAGTGGACTAGTACTCAATATATTAAATTGTACACCCCTGTAATCGCCCAGATTCAGCAGTCAAATAAGTCGGCATACAGTTCGGAGTATCATTAAATAAAAATTACAAAAATAAAATTGCTTGTTTGTATTACGTGCCATTTTCATTAGACCATTTCCCACAAGTGTCCCGGATTGGGTATCGTCCCAGATTGGGTACTGCCACAGTACTGTAGTGGTCAGTTTCCAGACCAATAAAACAAAAACACTGATATACCACAAATAACACCTGCAAAAATTACTCATCTTTTCAATTTATTGTTATCCCACGTTTGAAAAATGGTGGAATATAGGCCTATTGGAAGAAAATTTGATCTAAACAGCGAGATGACAACATTGTTTCACTGAAAATGACGCCATTTCCGACGCAAAGTGATACAAACATTAGCTCTCTTTGAAACAAAAATAACACAAATTAATAATAATTCAACGCCATAAGATTACCCCCTTACAAAATTAAATTAATTAAGCTTTCCATGGATATACTTCATTCTAATGTAAACCATTCTGTTGAAGAAGAATTAGAAACACAACTTTGTTGGGTTAGCAAAACAAAATCTTGAATCTCAAAAAAAAAAAAACGTTGACGTTGAACACAGTCACAGAAAATGAAAAAATATGGCAATAAATCAATACATCGGGTCGTGTGACACCATTTACTACTTCCACCAGATGTAATATAAACAACCTACAACAACAAGATAAACAAACAAGAGGCCCATGGGCCTTAACGGTCACCTGATATATATTTATACAGAGTGTTGATTTTGTTTTTAACATGAAAAGAAATATTATTCAAAGTGACAAAAAACAATAAAACCACCTTATTCAAGCATACAGATTTCAGACTAAAAAGTATTTGAAACAAGCACCTCTGATTTTAAACAAGGAAAATGAAGAAATTTTAGCACACTGACTCCTTTGAGCTCCACCCTACAGCCCTTGGGGGTAGGGCTGGCTCAAAATTTCAAAGTATCAAACTGTCAACTCAAGGTTATAATTCCAATCAAGTTATTAACATGTAATTTTTCAAAGAATCATTTGCCATTATAAACCATAATAAATTCCCCCCTCCCTCCTTCCCCAGGATGTAAATGTGAGACCCTAGGGTCATAAACCTCAAGACCCTTCCATCTGTGAAGAGGATTTGATTCTACCATATCTGGGTCTTGAGAAGAAGATTTTTGAAATTTCAGTCAATTCAACCCTTTTTTGCCCCACCCATCAGCCCCTGGGGGTCAGTCAGGGCTAATATGTGCATACTATCAAACTGCTACCTAATACTGATAATGCTAACCCAAATTGAATTACTTCCAATGGAAATTAAACAAATGTTGGTCCAAAATGTGATTTCCCTATATAAACTATAGTAAAGTTTACCCCCTCCCCAGGGGGAAACGTGAGACCCCAGGGTCAAGAAATTCACCATTTTGGTAAAGCACCTTAAGACCCTTCCATATATGAAGAGTATTTGATTCTACCATATCTGAGTCTTGAGAAGAAGATTTTTGAAATTTTAGTCAATTTGACCCTTTTTGGCCCCGCCCCTCTGGCCCCTGGGGACTTGGGACTAAAACCGGCCGCCATTTTTGTTGACCTTTGTCCATGGAAAGTCCCTGCAAAATTTCCCTGAAATTGGTTCAGGGGTTTTGGAGAAGAAGTCGAAAATGTAAATTGTTATACGGACGCACGACGGACAAAAGGCGATCGCAATAGGCCACTTTAGACTTTGTCTCAGGTGACCTAAAAATGTAGTAATACTCAGTATTATCGGTTTATTTACACACCGATTTCACGCTTCAACCACGCTCTGATGAAGCCATAACTTGTCCGCTAGGGGGCGCTCATATCATAGAACACTGATCAAGGGAAATAAGCCAACCTCACTCGGAACATATTTACTGAGGCAAAGAGGAAGTTGCATATCCCTTCACTACTTCAGATACATCATGAAGCGTCATGTGTATTTTGCAATCTGTCTTTTCCAAATCAAATAATGTTGAATAGCAGCTCTAAATATAAAACATTAAATAACAAACTCATTTTGCGGTACCCTCACGTGTAAAAAAAAAATAATGTCACTGACATATTAGATATCAAGTCATGCTTATATCAAATATACATGGACTGTATCAAAACAAGCAAAGACCACTTTAGAAAATCTATTTCAGAAAGATATTAGAAACATGAGCAAATCAAAATAACAAACTGATACAAACATGTGTATTATAGCACAAGTTTGACTTTAAACTTAGAGTTACTTTCATTGAAGGTATACAGCACGCAAAAAGTGGTGACGTTGACTAAAACTTGGTACCAAAATGTGTTTTCCATAAGTACCGAAACGATTTTCAGAAGTACCGAAACAACTTTCAGAAGTACCGAAACGACTTTCAGAAGTACCGACACGACTTTCAGAAGTACCGAAACTACTTTCAGAAATACCGAAACTACTTTCAGAAGTACCGAAATGACCAGGTACCTAAACGACCAGATACCTAAACGACCTGAATTCTAAACATGGGTGTCATGACCATAAATATGGAAGTTGTAGTAAACATGGCGACATCAGTAGTAATACTATATTCGGCCATGCAGGCAATATTAGCTGTTTAGAAAGGATAATTGAGATAACATCATGCGTGATCTGTCATGGCGGTTGTTTCTTTTTTTCCCCCCCCGAGACGGACTTGGCTAATTTGATTATTGGTAACAATTTGTTTTTCAACGATTATGCAATATTTTGATAACATTATATACTCATATGATATTTGGCGTGAATTATAAGAGCGCAGCTCTTCTTGCGCCGAAGCAAAAAGCGAAGCTCTTTTCCGGTAACATGTACGAACAATTGAAGTCATGGTAACGTCGAAATACTATGCTTCCAAAATCCTTAGTCACGGAAGTAGCTAGTATAGAGTTACAGCGGTCCTATTTTTACAATGCTGTTTAGCTTTGCTACACATTCTCAAAAATATCTCTTTATTTGATAAAAAAATTCTGTGGTTATGTAAATTCATGACATTTAAAACTATAGAAACTGAAGCTTCTTTCAAATTTTCAGTCTTTTCTTCTCTCCACCCAAACTGGAAGTATATAGTAACTACCAAAGCAGACGGAAATCTGGATATGTTTGGGCTATTGTAATTCTCTTTTTACACGATTTAGAGGGATCAGGCAAAGTATATCATGTTGGAAAATAAAATTGGAATTTAATCACCAATATACTTAACTTTTATAATAACAGATAATAACAGTTATATTTGATAAACAATACATCTTCAAATATGAAGTCCCTCTACTGGGCCTCACTCTTTCCGTAACATTACGCTGAGGCCATAGACGGGGCAATTAAATGCAACAGTACCAAATGCATTTGTGTTTCCTCTTGAACTGCATAAATCATTCGAATGCTTTTCTTTACTTATTATTAATTTTACATTTACCGCTATAAAAAGAATAAATAGATAATATTTTAAACAATGTTATTTAGAAAATAAGATTGAAAAAACCCAGCATTTAGCCGCTTCTCTCGTTTCAGGCAATGCCTGTTTTCAAAATGAATGATTTTGCCCAGCAACAGATTCAAGTATATTATCACAAAAAAACATTACAGGTTCATTTTGTATGTATTAAAATGGGTCATGTTATGATTCAAAAATTATATTATACTATTGAATAAAATGTACGAGCTGCGCTCTCTCTAGGCCATGCCCGAGTCATATTATGTAATCTTGCAGATTGTACACTTTTGATTCCTCAAAGCTCTGACAACGCAACATATGTATATATATCTAAATTGTCTCGTCTTCAGAAGCTACGTTTT
This sequence comes from Mizuhopecten yessoensis, assembly GCF_002113885.1. NCBI lineage: Eukaryota > Metazoa > Mollusca > Bivalvia > Pectinida > Pectinidae > Mizuhopecten > Mizuhopecten yessoensis. The sequence continues at coordinate 219,185 of NW_018407089.1, forward strand.
CGTAGGTAATTGCATGTGTATGTATGAATTATCAAGTGTTTTGCTAGCAGCGGTACAGGGATTCTTAACTATGTTGCTATCGTCCAATGTCTCTTATCTTGGATTGACAACACGATATTTTACCTTTAAAATGACGTCGATTATGTCTTCTTTAGTTTAGTAGTCTTTGAGTCGAGATGTCGCACTTTGCAAGAGTTTTTTACCCTGTTGAAGTTTGTTGTTTTGAGGGAGACTTCCAACCACATGGAGTGAGTCACACGAGTGTTTGGAACCAATGCATATTGATACTAAGCGTCTACATGATGAAATCCTGTACACATTTAAATCCAAGTGCGGTTCGCAAATTTCCGGCAAAATTTCAGCCAGGTATAAAAAAATATTCGACGTGCACGACGTAGTTAAAAAAGGTATTCGCGATTATTGTTATTTACTTTTTATCATTATTGATAAATATTACAAAATAGACAGAAATAAAGAATTATATTTTGTTGATATTTTCAGTTATTTTTTCATTTATAACTAAAGTATATACGTCTCTGTAACAACCCACAATTTCCCACAATTTTTCAGGAAGTAAAATTCCACCAAGGTAAATATTTAGACATTCAGATTAAAATATTAAGGTTCACGTGATCCTCAAGATTCTTTAAATGACTTGAGAATATTTTACAGCTATTATGTAAGCCTGAAAAACAAAAGTACAAAAGTTTACATACTTGCCAAGTTCAGCTCTCCCTATTTAGGAGGGATACTACCGATTTTGGACTCTAAATTCAGCATTTTCAACCAGTGAATTTCTAAACTATATTCCTGTTTCCTAATATCTTATGATTTCATCCGAAAGCACTGCTCAAAAGCTGCCAGCTGAAAATGTTATTTTCTACTAGGGTATACATACACACATTTTTATCTATGTTTTTAATTCTGGGCACGCATAATCTCCCCCAATTTCACTAAAAAAATAAATTATGAGATTATACGTTCGCCTGTTTATATTGGTAATGATTTACATATAGATTTTGTTCATAGTCACAAAAATATGAAGCGCCATACAACGTATAACGTTTATATAGATACGCCGCAGCTTTCGAGTTCTGAATCGAGATGAGAGGGGGGGGGGATGAGAGGGGGAGGGCTCATATACTCTCGGACATCAATGACGAGGTAGTAAACAAAGTGTCTTCGAATCGATTGACCTCAAATTAAATTGGTTCATCATTTTGTTCATGTATTACAAGTTATTGTACATGACAGCCGAATCGACGTCGATTTTGTATTGATAATCCGAGCATACATGTATTGTTAAAACACTTTTGCGTACATATGCTTCAACGGCCATTTGTCTGACGAAGGTGATAGAGTACATAACGTACTAGTGTATTTTGGTTTATAGTTTTACGAAGGCTGCTCGGTCTAAGTCAGGTCTCTACGTCACCTACCTTGAGGGTGTGACAGAGAAATCTCCAACCCGAGGGGTGATGTTTTTGGTTGTCTAAGCCTGCTACACTTCATTTCACTGTCAAAAATGACAATTGCTATTTCTCAAAAAATCTAAACAGGTTTTAATATGAGATTGTACCCTGGTAGCCTTTGTGTCCTAGATGTGTCCACTGGTGGATGGTTAAAGTCAGAGATCAGGACAAAGGAAGTAACTCTTCACATCATCTCAATACTGATAATGATGTCTCCCCTTCGAGTGTACTGGTTCTTCTGATTCTGGTTATGATCTTGTCCGGCCCGTAGCCTTTAAACCGTCAACTCTTTGAGCGCCAGAAGGGCCATATATATATGGCACGTTTGATAGTTAAAAGTTGGTAAATATACAAAGTCATGAACATTAATTTATTATGTAATGAAATATGTACGAGTTTAACGTAGAAACAAACGGGTATTTATGTTACATACAATGTATCATTTGCGGTGGCGATGATGATGTAGATCTTCAACAGGAGCCCGCGGTATAGCCAATGATTTGGACTAATGTGTCGGACACGGAACATTAATTACTTCCGACCATACCAAGTCATAGAGTTTCAGCAGCATAACGGCCCGGTCAATCCACCTCCACGCGGTTCCTCTCCTTTGCGGTATTTTGACAACCGCATTACAACCGAAGTAGTAGACAATCTATTTGACATTTTAGTTTCAGAGACTAACAGATATGCTTCACAACAACTGAACGGTGCTGTTTTAGGTCCTTATTCCAGATCTTACGAATGGATGGACACTAATCCTGTCGAAAGGTCGGCCTTTTTAGGAAAAAACACAAGCATACTGGAGTGACGTCAGCAGCACCTGGCTACGTCATACACCAAGCTTTTCATCAGTCATGAAACGTAATAGCTAGGTTCAGCTGTTGTTGCAATACTTGCATTGTAATGACAATGCCACTGCCGTGCCGAGAGGGACCCGTGGTCAATACCTCGCACATATAGTTCGTCCTGTACTGAACTTGGTGAACACCACATGCTTCATGGGTGGGAACAGCATTGTAGAGAACTGTCATGGAAAAAGACGCATCGCTGGGGACCAAAGCTGTTTTTACTGGCCGAATCCGAGACAGGGTACACGTCACACATCGAATTGTATACATGTACTTAACTACTGGCGAATGTTGCGTTAATATACACATTTAACGAATGACTGTGATTTGTTTAAGGGAAAGCACAAACAGCGTTCGCAAAAACAAATCCCTATTTGCAAAGGATTATGACACTTCACGGTAACTTCAACAGGAAACTCTAAAACGTTCAATATATTGAACATTAGTTAGAGGCGTCAGAGAGATCGGTTAAAAACAAGTATTTTTATTTTTATTTTTTAGAACTATATGATAAAAACAACATGTACGCTTAGAATTTTTGAGAGAGGAGATTTGCCTTTAGTGTTGAGAGGTCTGCACTGTCGGCGATGAAGGTTGGGAGGCTGTTCCAGGTACGAATTGCTCTAGGAAAGAATGAATTTGCATGTTAATTTGTGGAGCTGTGTGGAATTATGTTGTCGGGTTCGCTGGAGAATTTGGAGGTTGCCATCATATGCCACAAGGCCGTTTATGATTTTATACAGTAATATGGTGGAGGTCATTTTACAGCGTTGTTCAAGGGATTGCCAGTTCAGGGTTTGGAGCATTTCTGTAACACTACTGGTGTAGTTATAGCACCCAAGGGTGTACCTGGCGCCTCTTCTCTGCACCATTTCAACTTTATGGGTAAGGTTTGCCTGCCATGGATCCCAGATGGGGCTAACAGGGGCGTAACAAACGGGTTTTCAATGTGTAAGCCCAATGATGAAGTGTGCTGCCGAAGGCAGGTATGGTCCCCCCCCCCCACACACACACCTCATTGGTGGGGGTCTGGGGGTCTCCCCCAGGAGAATTTGTTTTCTATAACGCCTGAGATGCGTTCTCCCGTGTTCTGGCGTCAGTTTCAATGGCCATTTTGAAGCAAGAAAATATCGTTTTCCCCTATATTATTTTATAAATATTTTGCTTCTTTTTGGGTTCGTAGGGATTGGTACTCATCTACGCCAATTCTGTTTTGGAGTTCGGTAACATTATTCCACGGAAAAGAAAAAATTAAATCATGTGGATTTTGGGATAGTTGTTGTAAGAGTTTCTCCTCGCGACTGTGACTCTGGTTGCGCAGGGACATGAGACTAGTATCACAAGCCATCACTAGGAATAGTTTAACATTATGTACATAAGAACCGATATACTGGTCAATGTAAAATATAAAGCCATGGTTAATGACCATTCCATATATATTTTGTATTAATAAAGGGGATAAAAATCATAGGAACTGTTTATTTTACGGGGGGCGGGGGGCTAGTGAGTACTGTGTGTATACCAATAATTTGCATAGCTAGAGTTGCACTGACACGGTTACCATGTCGAATGATTGAAGCCAGGCTACCAACCATATTGTTCCCTTTATATGTATAAAAGCGGTAAAAAAAACCCTTAGAAACACTTTATTTCACAGGGAAAACTAGAGTTAGTGTTTGGGTACACCGATAATTAGCAAGGCTAGAGTTCCACTGGCGCGATTACCATGCCGAATGAATATGCTAACCTCAGTTCTACATTTGTTAGAGACTTTGATTGCAACGAAGCATTTTAGTTGGCGGTCTTTATAGCAGATACAAAACACCTGTCATTGCTTTTTAATATTTTATATCATATAGTCTATGTTGTGTTTTTTTTTTTTTTTATTATTTTGTCAAAAATGATGTGTAAGCCCGGGCTTTTTTGCTACATAGGTTGTTACGCGCCTGGCTACAGTATTCAATGTGTGGCGGACATAAGTTTTATAAACTAACTCTTTTGTTTTTACATTGGTGGTTTTAATATTTATCCGAATGAATCATAGGGATGCATTTGCCTTGTTGGTAATGTTATTGATGTGGGTGTTCCATGAAAAGATTTTACTGATCGTTAAGCCCAGGTATTTAGCCGAATCTGCTTGCTTTAGAATTTGTCCATGGAGAATATAGTTAAGTTTGTGTTAGTCTTTTCTTTGAGCATGTAGAATTTCACATTTATCAGGGTTGAATGACATTAACCAATTTTGTTCCCACTTTTCCAGAAAATTTAAGTCTTGTTGTAGTGTTTCTGCATCAGAGTCGGATGAAACAGTTACATAGACAATAGTGTCGTCTGCAAAAAGTCTAACTTGGCTTGTGATAGAGTCTGGTAGATCATTTATATAGATTAGAAAAAGGCAGGGCTCCATGACTGAGCCTTGGGGGACTCCAGAGAGGACAGGACAGGACGGAGATATGGTGTTACTTACAACAACTATCTGACTACGGTCAAGGAGAAAATGTTGGACCCAAGCAATGATTTTGCTGTGTATGCTGAAACGAGTGAGTTTTAGAATGAGTCGGGCACGGTCGACTTTGTCGAACGCCTTTGAAAAATCCATAACGGCTACATCTGTTTGATGACCTAGTGCTAGATTATTAAAGATGTCTGAGGTAAAAGCAAGAAGTTGTGTTTCGCAGCTACGTTTGGAGCGAAAACCATGCTGGAGAGGGCTGACAAGATTATAGTTGTCGGCGTGAGTCATGATGCTTCTGGTAAGGATGTGTTCCATCAATTTACTGAGGATTCAGGTTAGCGAGATTGGACGGTAATTTTGCGGTTTGTTTTTTGGTCCCTTTTTTAAATACAGATGCTACAATGGCAGTTTTCCAGTCTGAGGGAACTACACCGCTTGAGAGAGATCTGTAATAATTGGAGTTATTTCAACAAAGACATGTTTAAGGAAATTTGGAGAAATTTTATCAGGGCCTGTGGCTTTCTTGGGGTTCAGGTTTTTAGAAGTTTAGAAACACCAGAAATTTTGATATTAATGTCTGACATGTAGTTTGCAGGCGGCTTTTGTGAGGAATAGAGGTTTTCTTTGGATATATCCAACAGGGAGTGAGAACATTTGTGTTAAATTTACGTCTTCTTTTGTCGGTAACACATTTTTAGATCTTACTTGCATTTTGTCAATTTGGAAATGTTTACGCATGCCATGTGCTTGATGACAGTTGTATAAGGTCAACGTTATATAAAGTGAAAAAATCAAGCGAAAATACAGCAAAGTCATCTACATTGACATGTATTTCTTGTAAACTTGTGGAACGTATCATCACCAAACACATCATAAACCATCTTGAAAAGAACAATATACTGTATGACCTCCAGCATGGCTTCCATTAGTCTAGATCCTGCGAAACGCAACTCATTTCATTCATTTAAGAACTCGCAGCAAATAATAACAGCAACACACAAACAGACTCAATTATAATGGACTTTGTCAAAGCCTTTGACAAAGTTCCTCATAAAAGATTGCTCTATAAATTAAACTATTACGGTATCCAAAACGAAACACTAAACTGGGTATCTGCCTTCTTAAGTAACGGAACACAAACAGTTGTCCTGGATGGAGAGTCATCTGACCTGGCTCCAGTCACCTCAGGTGTCCCTCAAGGCACAGTTCTGGGCCCAGTATTATTCTTGGTATACATTAATGATCTACCAGAATACTTATCATCCAGTAAGCTCAGTCTGTTTGACGATTACTGTATCATCTACAAAACCATCAAATCCCAAAGTGACTGTGATGCACTACAGTTGGATGTAGATGCAGCTGTTAGGTGGGAGCAAGACTGGTTGATGGCTTGCCATCCAGACAAATGCACAGTCCTTGCAGTTTCACAAAAGAAAAAAACCAGTCTAAACATGACTATATCCTCCACAATCACAAACTTGAGCTGGTCTCTTCAGTTAAATATCTGGGCATTACACTACAAGCAAACTTAAAACGGTCAAAACATACAGACAACATCATAGCTAATGGCAACAAATATTTAGGCTTCATAAAAAGTAATTTAAAAACCTCATGTCAGAACATCAAGATTCGGGCACATTTGGCGTTAGTTCGACAAAAACTGGAATATTCATGTAGGTATTATGTACATAGTTTTAATCACAATTTAAAATGTATGCACTCCAAATTAATTTTCATTATTTTTGTATTCTTGAAAATATATATATATGTATAGGCCACGCTGCGCAAAACAGTGCATAATCTTCAGATCATTGAAGGACTACTGATAACCTAAAGAAGAAGATGTCCGTTGTGCTACTGTCAAATGTTTCTTATTATAATTTTGTTTCTTAATCTTTCCGTGATATCTTTCTTTCTTTTCTTGTTTAAATTTTAGTGTTAATCAATTATTGTCGTTATGTTGAAGTACAATCTCTTCGTAACCTATATTGTATATTTTGCAGGTTCATGTATTATAAATCCGGATATTTTCTTCCGGAAAACCGTTTCTAAATTGTAAAATTACCAAACACTTCCGGTTGTGGAATAGGCAACACGTGAAAAGGAGTGAAAAGTCAACATGCCTAAAATAGTTGAAAAGAAATCATCATACGAAAAGGATATACCTTCAAATGTAAGAATAACTTATATGGGCTGCTGGTCAATCGATCATATTGATGAATTTATCACTAGATACAAGAATCCAGTGACTGATCGGGTTTCCTGTAGGCTGTTCTAGTACTAGTACCGTACAGTAATATGTAAGACTTTTAACATTTTGACAAATATATGTCAGGTGTGTCAAAATCGTAATGAACAAATGAACAAATTGGAAACATTTGTGTACAACGGTGCATTTATTTGCTAGAGAAGGCTCATAATTATTTGTTGTAAGAAAACCCCAGAATATTATTATTTTGGTCAGATCACAGACTTGGATAACATTTAATTCCGTGGTCAGATCTTGAATCAGATATATGGAGTCTAGGTAAGATTTGTATGGCCTCAGTAAAAAGAAAAAGGTAGTGCAATAGGAAAGAAGAAACAATGGAAAAATTAATAATGATAATTTGGTCCAGTACACTGTCGATTTAGCTATATAGCTATGAAGACCTATATAGCTCTATTCATCTAACATTATACTCCTTTAATATATATATATAACATAAGAGGCCGGGTGTCAGGTCATTTTGGTAAAAAGTCATTTCAGGACTTTTTCCGGGTCGTTTCGGGACATGTCGAAAGTAGTTTCAGGATTTTTCATATTTTTTTAAAAGTTTAAACAATCGATTGGATAAAAGTTATTACAACCTATCATAGCCTTCTCCCGTCATACATTTACCATTAGGCCCCAAAAAAATATAGTCTGTTTAGGGTTGCATTGGCAAAAAAACTACGGTAGGTTGGGGTTTTTTTTTGTTTTTTTTTTTGTATATTTTTGGTCATGTGATTATGACCCTACTATTGTATGTAAAACAAAGAATTTCATAAACAAGGTTCATTTGGAGGCAAATTGTGCTCCATATTATGACATTTAGCACGAACACGGAGCTTGAAGCCATTTTGAAAGGCAAGGAACCTTCTAAAATTCGAAAATCAGAATGTTTTTTTTTCATCAAAAAGTTTTGGGTCGGGGTTAAAAAGCTAGGGTCAGTCGGGAACCCTCAACAGACACCTTTTTTCATATCGTTCAAAATATATACCCGGATTTGATAAAATAATTCACATGTCTAAAATATAGTCTGCGTGTTTCACGTTTTTACTTTCGTGAAATTTAATTTCAATATATATAGCAAAAATAAAATGCTTAAACATTGTTAGAATCAATTCGTCTCTTAATGTCAATTATGGAGAATATAGTGAATTGAAAACATATTACATGTATTACAATATCAAACAAGGAATCAACCTATCAATAATGAAAGAAATTGAATGTTGAATTTCATAAGTTCCTCTAGATCTGTATTTAATAATGAGATTAGTTTCACCAGGTAACAACACACTGTCAATCGGGTAAATGTTGGTAGGTATCCCCTCTAGCTTTAGCAATCAGGTAACACTAATGATCCCAGGCACGGGTAGGTGGTGACGCAGGTCATAGTCTAAAACCATACTTGTGTATTTACAGGACTTTTTATGAAATGGGAGCGAATTGTAATTTATAAATGAAAGTTGAATATGTCCCGAAACAACTTTATTAAGTCCCGACAAATCTTGTGTTCAGAGGCTGCTGGTCGGACTTTTTTTTCTATCGGATATGATTTTGCCGACTGCGACACGGCGTCTGTCAAAAGTATCTCGTCGTGTAAACCTCTAACACTGTTGGGGTACTATACATTATAGCTGTATTGAGCTATATTTTCTCAGTTTTCAATTTTCATTAAATTAGAGCAAAGTCACATAAACAATAAGGTTTATGGTAATGTTGACTATAAAAAGTAAACAGATGTTTATTTACATTTTTCATAAATGAGATTTTTTCGCTTTTTTACATCATTATTTTTTAAGAAGAATACTTATATTTAATGTCTTTTGTTATCAACCTAATGATAAAATCTTCTTTTAAAAGGGACTTTGTTTCGTTTTCCTTAAATAAGGAAATCACTTGAAAATAGCTCAAAAGATCTATTTCAGATAGGTCAATAGAGCTATCATAGGTCTTTACAGCTATATAGCTCAATCGGCAGAGTGTACTGGACCTAATAATTATCATATAATGTCAACATAGGGCTTTTAATCATCATTTTCCTACAATCTGTTTTCAGCCCAAAGATTGGAAGAAATTGAAAGAAGAAAGTAAGTTGAATGATATTAATTTTCAAAAGTCCAGTAAATGTACTGCAATGTGAAATTTTATCGTTGTGTTTATGTAACCATAATACATTTGTACTCAGATTTCTGTAGGGAATATTATGCATAATGATTTATAGATTTTCCTTAATCTGCATTACATACAAATTTTCAACGAAAGCAGTTAATATTTTTGGTGCTTATTCGTGCATATTGAATCCTTGTGAACATATTTAAAAAAAACACCATTTGATCTATATATAAATTGGCTTTATTAAGAGTGATGAAACATAATCGTGAGATTCTGTTAATTCAAATATTACATGTCACATTAAAACTTACAGAAAAACGACAGAAAAGAAAATGGAAGGAAGAAGCATTAATAAAAAAGTTGGAGAAAGAACAACAAAGACAGAGAAATGAAGAGGAAAATAAAACAAAGGCCATTGAAGAGGAGAAAGTGAAAGAAAGATTAGGTATAAATGTTAGAGAACACATTGGGTTGCATTAGTTGTAGTTGATCAAGTGCCTGAATGGTTTGAGCATATTGGCCTGATATGACTTTACCCTTGCTGGGCGGTGAAGCAGCTATTACTATAACTAAATAACAATTCAGAGGTCATGCATTTAAATTCTGATATTGCCCTTAAGCTTATACTTGCCAATGCAAACTCTCCCTATTTAGGAGGGAGACTCCCAATTTTGGGCCCTTAAATTTATCATTTTCATCCAGTGAATTTACTAAACTATTCCTATTTTTAAAGACCTAATGAATTCATCTGGAAGAACAGCTCAATAGATGCCATTTAAAAGTGCTATTTGTTCTCTTTGGTGTACATACACTCATTTTATTTATGGTTTTAATTCTGAGAACGTGTAATATTCCCCACAGAAATTTTAAAATGTTGACAAGTATGCCCTGCATTTTATCACACCTATTACATTTGGTGCTAAACTCTTTAGTACAATCTTGGCCAAGTTGTTAAGAAGGTGATTAGCTTAGTCGGTGATTAGCTTAGTTAGTGATTAGCCAGATTTTATTTTTTGTGTATCTTTAAAACACAACCATTAACTGAATTGAAGCTTGCCAAATATTTTTTTAGAGTAAAATTGCAAACATATTTATGAGGTTTAACCTTGTAATCTATATTGATGAAATGATTAGAGGTTGAAAAATATTGTTTAATAGTGATTATTCTAATTACCTTTGGACAACTGGGTACTAACATTTGTATAATTTGTTTGTAATTTTGTATATTTGTCAAAAAGAATGCCAGACTAATTAAGTTAAAAAAAAAAAATATACCTGTTTGTAAAATGTTTAATTTAAAAAAAGCAAACAGAATTAAACACCCAGTGGTGACTTCCAAAACGTGTCTCCTAATGCTCTTTTCATTTCGATTATCTCCCCTGTCAAGACAACTCTATCAGTTTGATTATCTCCCCTGTCCCGACAACTGTTTCAGTTTGATTATCTTCTCTGTCCCGACAACTCTTTCAGTTTGATTATCTTCTCTGTCCAAAGAAATCAGAGAGGGAACATGAAAAATCATCGTTATGTCCTTTACATTTCAGGAGCCCAGCAGACCATCTCCATAGCATTACCTGGATCAATACTTGACAATGCTCAGTCTCCGGAGTTACGCACTTACTTGGCAGGACAGGTAAGATATGTCGTAACATAACGTCCAGTCTCCGGAGCTACACACTTACTTGGCAGGACAGGTGAGATATATCGTAACATAACGTCCAGTCTCCGGAGCTACACACTTACTTGGCAGGACAGGTGAGAGATGTTGTAAAACACTGGACATCGGTACTTACTTGGCTTGAGAATAAGTCAGGACAGTGTCTAGTCGCAAGAAGATGTGTAACATCTAAGGAATTTGAGGTGGAAAACACTGCCATACTGGCAAGCTAGCATTTCCAGCAAAGCTTGTTTGATTGTAATCATTTATAAATGTTAGATGCATAATAACTTATCTATAGCATTGTATTGTATTCTTTCTATTAATTTGTGTTCCTTGTTTCACAGATTGCTAGGGCTGCTGTCATATTCAATGTTGATGAAATTGTGATTTTTGATGAGACTGGCTCAACTTGTAGGTAAGTTCAAAACAATGTGAGATATGGGGAGGCAAAATTGTTTAAAATCCCATTTAAAAAAAATATTTGAAACAAAAAAACACTTTATTACAATTGGTTTGATATATTGTGTAAAAGAAACAAATAAGTTTTATGTAGGCCTGTCAGAAGCACTTCACAGCATATGGATTATCAAGCTTTCCAAACCATGTAAAGATTCACACATCATAAAATGTTTATGCAGAACAACTGGTACGTCCACTTTTAAACTTAACATTTCTGGGTATAAATCCTGATGGACCTGGAAATGTTTATGCAGGCCTTGCAAGGCTTTGTCAAGGCTCGTCTGGAAACAGCAGCAGATTACTAGGTCCGACATTATTTAATAAACCAACAACTGTGGTCCGACCGGTTGAACCTTTTAAACGGAAACGCCCATGGTAAATGCTTACAACTTGATGTGCAATGTTAATATAGGTAAAGGGAGACAACCCAATAACAAATAATGTGATCCAGTAAAGGATCCCAGCTGTACCACTGTCAAAATAGGTATACGTAGCTATCCATTGGAAATAGCTTCCACCTGCATGACTATAGTTTTAACAAATAATTTCTGAAAAGAAACCCGTACATTGCAGGACTTTTATGAAAAAAATAAGTAAGATGAAATAAAAATACAACACAGTGCTCCAAGAGTGAAAATTCACTGGGGCTGCTAGACCAGGATTAACCCTGACTTTCAGATGATGTTACTGTCACTTTAGCCAACTAAGCTACCCAGTAAACAGACGGTTCCTGGCCCAGTCACACTAAAGTTATATCCAAAGTGTTAAAAGGGGAGGTTACTGTATATACAAAAACTACAGTGGAATTCTTCAGTATTTTGCGTACGGTGGGACAGGGATAGAACTGTGCCTTTCCTTTTTCCTGGTCAGTGAAATAAGATATTTTTTTCTTGATTTAAATATATTTAAATATTTGAAATTTGAATTTTGTTATTTAAAATTTGATTTTCAAATGGAAAACTAAGACATAATGTAAAGTGTTTTACTGTTTAGGTCAGTGGAAGGTCAGTATGATGGAGTCGGTAAGAAAGGACAGGCCAACGTCCAGTTGGCGAGAATCCTGCAGTACCTCGAGTGTCCACAGTACCTACGTAAATCCTTCTTCCCCCAGCACAAAGATCTACAGTATGCTGGTAAGTGGTTGACATTATTTCTGAGTCAGCCTTTCACATTATATTTAATAATCCGGGCCTTTATTTCATTGTTTATTTTGCTCTTCAGAAAATCAAAACAAAACAAAAACACTGCTTAATGCTTTTTCGCATCCGTTTGTCCTCCTACCAAGTCCCTGCCCTGGACCCACTCCTAAGTGAATTTGTTCCAAACAAGGTTTAACTATGCCCCTGATTTGACATTTGTTTTGATCTTCCAAACTTCAGGAAAATTTTTAATTAATTTTAATTGACTGTTCAATTTTGTAAACATCTTTAAAGTGTCAACTAAAAACCTTAAAATGGATGAACTGTTTTGTTCAGTAACTATTTTGTATGATACTTATTTTGTACTTATAGGAAATAAAATACAAAATTTACACATAAAATGGAGAAAAAACCCTGAAAAATTCATAATGTCATTTGAATAAAAATACACCTGTTGTGATTGAATCTATTTTATGATGTTCTCACTTTTACTCAATCCCCTGCATACTTTCGGGTATCCAGACGAGGAGCAAAGGACCAAATGATTCCACCATTAAGAAAACCACGGCGTTGGCTCTACCCTTGCCTTGTAAAATACATAAATCATTACAACTCTTGGGAGTTACTTGTAATTCACGTTTGAAAGTGTTTACCCAAGTTCTGTCACTTAAGATAATATTTTTCTTATTTCAGGTTTACTGAATCCGTTGGATTCTCCACATCACATGAGGGCGGACCAGAAGAGTTACTATCGTGAAGGAGTGGTAGTAAACAAGCCGGTCACTACAGGAAAGGGTTCCTTTGTTAACGTGGGTCTCCTGAAGGTAACAACTTTTGTCTAGTTTGTAATGTTTCTATTATTATTCCTGTTTATTAAATATTAAAATAATAAGTCAGAAGAATTATATGATACATGTATACCTCATTTGAGTGATACGTAATGTTTCAACGTACATAATGTTTCAACAAACATTGGGCGCCAAATGTAACAGGAGAGGAAAAATGCACGGCCAGACCGGGGGTTCGAACCAGGGACCTTCCAAACTCTAGACGGACGCTCAACCAATTGGGCTATCTGGTCGCCGACGATCGACCCAGTCCAGTTCTGTTACAGAAGGGTTGACCAGGCAACATCAGATGGGGAGTCTCGACTCTAATCCACTTTACATGTTTCGGCCCACTAGGCTGTCATCAGAACCCTGATGACGACCACCCTAGAGGGCTGGAACATGTAAACTAGATTAAATTCTCCAAGACTCCCCATCTGATGATGTCTGGTCATCTCTTCTTTTGAATTTCTATTACTATTGTGGCCGGACAATGGGGTATACAGATCTTCACTGAACATCCACTACTGGACGTTGGATCTCATTGTCCCTTGTAAATTAAACAGTTATCTTTATAAACTTGTTCAATAAACCGCAAAGCACAATAATTGTTGGAAGATTGAAGTAACAGTTATCTTTATAAATTTGTTTGACATACTACAAAGCACAATAATTGTGGTAAGATTGAAGTAATAGTTATCTTTATGAACTTATTCAATATACTACAAAGCAAAATAATTGTGGTAAGATTGAAGTAATAGTTATCTTTATAAATTTGTTTGACATACTACAAAGCACAATAATTGTGTTAAGATTGAAGTAATAGTTATCTTTATAAATTTGTTTGACATACTACAAAGCACAATAATTGTGTTAAGATTGAAGTAATAGTTATCTTTATGAACTTATTCAATATACTACAAAGCAAAATAATTGTGGTAAGATTGAAGTAATAGTTATCTTTATAAACTTATTCAACATAAGCGCAAAGCACAATAATTGTGGTAAGATTGACGTAATAGTTATCTTTATAATCTTATTCAACATACCGCAACGCACAATAATTGTGGTAAGATTGAAGTAATAGTTATCTTTATGAACTTATTCAATATACTACAAAGCACAATAATTGCGGTCAGATTGAAGTAATAGTTATCTTTATAAACTCGTTCAATATAACGCAAAGCGCAATAATTGTGGTAAGATTGAAGTAAAAGGTATCTTTATAAACTCGCTCAATATACCGCAAAGCACAATACTTGTCGTAAGAATGAAGTAATAGTTATCTTTATAAACTCGTTCAATATACCGCAAAGCTCAATAATTGTGGTAAAATTGAAGTAATAGTTATCTTTATAAACTCGTTCAATATACCGCAAAGCGCAATAATTGTGGTAAGATTGAAGCAGTCAGCCTAGCTAAAATAAGGAGAAGGTAATTTCACAAATGCTTATTTCTGTTGGAATTTGTTTGAGTATTGTGTAAATGATCAGTATTGTGTTTGAACTTGACCATACTCCGACCCCTTGTTGATGAGGCATGTGATATGCAAATTGCCCTACAATACCCTCTTAATTCTCAATATGCGTAGGTATATCTACTATAGCATAAGTATGATGTATTCTATTTATCTTACAGGAAGTTCAGATAGACAAACAACTACAACCAGGTGTAAGAGTAACTGTCAAACTTTCAGAGACAGAGACAGGTAAGGACAAATAAAAAATATTGTGATTCCGCTAACCCTACCTACCCTGGATTTTGTGCCAACTCTACAGGTTTTTTATTGGCTTTTAGTGATATGCACTGGTAAAGTCAGAACTCCAGCATAAGCATAGTAAAAAACATTCCCAAAAAATTGTCTACCTACCTACCTACCCTATTTTTTCTGAGGATGACAGCAGAAATACTTTATCGGGATGTGAGATGACAAACTTTCCCAGTTAAGAGACAAGTTAGTCCAAATAGAAAAAAGGCCCTTGTCAGGATGTGAGGTACTAACCTGTAACAGACTTTCCAAGTTTAGAGACAGGTAAGTTCAGATATTGTATGGCCAGTATAAAAACTAAAAACACATTCTTGACAGTCTAACTGTCGCTGTAATGCTGTGTAACACGCATTGTAAAATTATACAGAATCTTAATCATTGTGATGAGAAATTACAGTAATATATACAGTGTACATTATTGCATACAAGCTTTCCATATTTTTTTATCGTTCCGCAAATGGCCGCAATATTGATCTACGAACTGTACCAAATCGCCAAGTTGTGCAGAGAGAAGCGGGGCGAGCGATTGTTAAATCACACAGTTGTGTGCGCCATGTTTGGACGATGTGCGGACGGTGTGTGAACGATGTATGCACACGCTATTTTTTGGTGTGTTGTGCGGTCACACAAGTCTATCAAAGGGTGTAGGCAGGGTGTGGTGTCTTCTGTCCTGGTTAAGGTCCAGTATGGAGACAGCGGTAAACATATTGTAGCCTCCTTGACTCCCACATGAAAACCAGCACAGGTCACAGTCCAAGTCTCTAATGTTTTAGATAAGTTTGTGGGACTGGGAGTGATTCTACATGTAGGCATCTATGGGAGAGGAATATTGGCTTTGGAATAGTCATTCTGTTCACACTCATTGGTCTCCAAACACTCTTCATAATGTATTTAGCAACAGACTTATCAATGTTGATTAAGTCATTCTCCCCAGAAGACACATTTGAACTCTTCAAATTGTAAGTTTGGAAATTTCAGGGGTGAATGAGTAAAGAGAAAAACAGAAAAGCTTGTTCATACTTTTCCTAAGACAAGGATAGGAAATTTATTCTTTAAAAAGTAAATCAATTAATAAAGTTGCTATTTCAATATGTTTTGTAGAGAAAAAGAACTTGAAGGGGAAGGTGGTTGCTCCGTCTCTGCCGAAGCTGGAGGCGGGGATTTACTGGGGTTACCAAGTGCGACTGGCTAGCTCTATAGGGTCCGTATTTACAGACTGCCCATATAAGGAGGGATACGACTTGACCATTGGTACGTCAGAGAAAGGCCAGTGTGTTGATGGAATGACAAAGACACAATACAGGTATGTAGACACTATAGACCAGACTTTTCTGTACTCAACATGTTTCATGACCAGGTCCTGAAGAATACCTACCTATCCCGAGCTTGTTGCGATTGAATATTACTTTTATTTTTCCCCTATTCCTCAATCGCCCTGCATACTTGGTATCCAGGCAAGGGATAACGGAACCTACAGAACCTATACTAGACTCTTGGCTCTACACCTCGATTGACAACATGTTTTAAGATTTTAATGTTTTAGGGCTGTCGAGCGTAGCCAGATACACTGTATCTCTGTCTCTCAGGAACCTCGACCATTCTTTCCTTCTTGTAACTATTTTCTCAGGAACTCCAGCTATTCTTCAGGTTTGTTTGGAACCTGGGTCTGAAACTTTGTACGCGGGTATCCGTCAAAATAGGTAGCTGTTTGTCATTGACAGTATCAACAAAGAAAAGGAATGTAATGTTTATTTATTCATTTATGTGCACATTGCGATGATTATCTGCTTGCTTAATATAAAAAGGTGATTGTAAGCCTTTTTTATGGTTTCACAATTATAACTAATACTATGATCCATATATGTTGTAAAGCGCTTTAGAGTAATTTTACAAATTATATAGGGCGCTATATAAATGTTGTATATTATTATTATTATTTCAATATCCCAGCCATTTGTTTTGTTTTAACTGACAAAGGACATTCTACCATTTTTTTTGTGTTCAAAAGCAACATTATTAGGATTTTGTTTCTCGAGGCTGTATTTCTCCTCGAACACTTTCAGTCATGTTGGACATATGAAGAAATGACTTTGGCAGGACTAGTGTTACACAACTTGACCATTGGTTTTAAGCAGTGCAATGTCCTGAGCTTTGACTTTGTGGTTGCAGCTCTAAGTGACTGTGTTGCTATAGAGCATGCTGATAAGAAACCATGACACTTGAGTCAGCAAAAATAATTCGTTTATGTCTTTCTTCCTGTTGCACATGTGCAGTAATTTTGTAAACATGCTAATTAGGTTGTAGTTTAAAAGGAAAGTTACAACTTCCTACACTTTTACGTGCATACGTGGGTTTGATTTATCGTTTTTCAGAAAAAAATCTACAAAAAAATTGATACTTCCATCAGCAAAGTTTTATTATATTCCATAAATTTAATTGTCTTTCAGGTGATCAATATATTTACATACAGGTTTAAACCCATCTGAACAGTGATGTGTTGTGCATAGAAAACATTTCATGTAACATAGTATTGGTCAGTTTCAAATTTCTGGTACCCAGGGAAGACAATTTGTAACCATGACACCCTGTACTTTTTCCTTGTAGATGTGCCCTATTTGGTGGGTATAGGTGCTGATTGTATATTTGATCTTTGTAGACATGCCCTGGTGGTGTTTGGTGGTGTAAAGGGACTGGAGTGTAGCTTGGAGGCTGACGAGGCGTTGGGTGAGGATGATCCTAGTGCACTCTTCCAACACTACATCAACACGTGTCCCTGTCAGGGGAGTGGAACCATACGTACTGAGGTGAGCAAATACACCAGGGCCATATTCATCAAACCATTCTCATGCTCAAGCATGGATTCTGAGCTCAGACCAACTTTCTTGAAACTCGCTTAAATCAAACGACACTGTTACAGGTAAAAAGGTCATGTGTAAATCTTGAAAACAATATTCTGCTTCAGTTCTCTCCGAAATTCAAATCATTTTGAAAAAGTAAAAAAAAATATTTTTTTATTTATCACTTGATCAAGAATTTGGCTTGACCACAAGGTCTGAGTTTGAGCATGAGAATGGTTTCATGAATATGGGCCAAGATGTCAAGGGTGTACACATTCTTATTCCCAAAGCTAGACCACAGACAATTTGTAAATTGAACTAGCTCAAGTAAAATCACTAGCCCCTGCACCTGCTAGTAATAAAATTATTATTTTTGATGTTCATGTCTTGATTCTTCCATTTGAAATGTAACAAAATTTGTAAAAGTCATTTAGTTTTAACTTTGTCATTCAATGACAATGATAATGTTACAATTGATGTCTTGGTTAATGATAATATCAATATAAAGTTTGCATATTTTTTCCTATTTTCAGGAAGCCATACTGATCACAATGTCAGCCCTCCGCCCGATGCTATCTCACACAGACACGGAACAGCATACGTCTTGATATAAATAAAACTATGGTACTTTTAAAAAAATGTGGTTTGTGTCTTTTATTGTAAATTATTAAAATATATTAAATATCTTGGTATTTTATGTGAAACGTGATATACTCATAACACCGAGGACACTTTGCAATAAGGCAGCAGCGTAGGAATATGAGAGAAAAACTGCCTTACCAGCAAGCGAGCTTTTCCAGCAATGCAGTAAAAGCCTGTGATTCTTTAATCTTTAATCTTTAAGAAATTCAATATCATGCATGGCCAGTGGCTGGATTTCACAGGTTACATTTGGTGACAGCGGTGGGATACAATACCAGGAAATATGCAATGATATATTAGAATGTTCATTATACAGCATCTGTAGATTATGTTGTCTCTTTTATTGGGACAGTTTGTAATACCATATTTGAATGTCAGACTGATTATCATTGACATCATTATTTGCATTCTTTTTTACTTGCGTTACAATATCGTACATTTTGATGCAAAAATTGTCAGAAAATGTTCAGTCTTGAGGTCAGAGGGAAAGGTCTCATAAGTTTTAGAAACAAATATTTGATATATGTCATGAAAACTATCCTTAACTACCAATTCACTTAAATGAAACTATTTTTGACTGTGTTCAAAACTTCAACATTCAGAAACTTGAACTTCATTCATGTCAGTAATTTTGTTTGTTGTGGTGATACTTGCAATTACTTGAATATCGCATTTGGATATGGTACATGTAGGTGGTGATGCAATGAACTGAGAAAAATAATTGAGGTCATGAGATGCAACACCTTGATTTACACTCAAGGTCCCAGAGAGCTCAAATCTGTTGAAACACAACACTTGTATGTCTTTTTTTAAAGATTGTTTTAGGCATGTTACCTTAAGGCACTACAAGTCTCAAAGTGGGGTTTTTTTGGGGGGGGGGGGGGGGGGGCGGGTACCCAATGAAAGACAAGTCAAGACAACCATTCAAACTCAAAACTAATAAAACTAACCTTTAAAAAGTACAAAGAGAATAAGACTGTGTGTTCAGGAATTGTAATATCAGCGTCTTCTGTTTCATCGACGACACGTAATTCTAAGTCGAATCCTCGCATTCAGAACTCTGGTTGTGACAACAAAACCACAGGGTACGCGGATGAGCATGATAAAAAACATCAACCAATGAATGACCTTTGGCTATATTGAAGGTCACACGGGTCAAAATTGTCAAAACTCTTAAAACTACTTTTCTGGAGATTAAATAACACGGTATACTTAACCAGTCGCTTGCTGACATGGGGTGCTATGGATGCAAATTTTCAAAAAGGCTGTCTTAGTTCCAATGTTATCAGTACGGTAACTTATAGCATTAAGGAAATATTTGTTCTCCCCGAAAACGTTTACCTAAAATGTTCTAGCAAACTTTATTTAATAACGCGTGAGCGACACAACCCCTTGGATCGCTCGTTACGTCTAATCGGTGGATTTTATGGTTTTGGGTTGAATTGACAATTTCACTTTTTTTAATCAAAATTGAACGTTATGAGCGCAACAATTATTGTGAAAATGTTTGAATTTATAGTTAGGAAATGGCCCGGCATTATTTCAGTAGCGACACCAATTTTCAAGTTGTTAAAGTCAGTGTTAACATACCATAATCATATCAACCCTGAATAATTGTTTACTTCAACAATACTGTATACCGTGATTTTTTGCCGCATTTTTAATCTTTGCCTTATTTGTCCTCCTTAATGAGGGCGAATTCGTCATAACAGCGAATATGGGTTGACAATATAATATACAGTAGTTCTATGTGAAGGGTGAATTTTCACTGGTCGAAAATTGAATTTATGGGAGAAGGGCAAAAATGTTCCTGTTTTTATTGCGCGAAAATGTTCCTGTATACAGCATTTCATGACATATACCTTCAAAAATCGCATGATTGAATAAACCGATGTCATTAGCCAGGAACACCTCTCAATGAGTGTTTTTCTCATATCTGGAACACTGTAAAAGATGGCAAGTCGACAGTGCTTGGCAAGACCATTGCCTGTTTGTTGACGGCTTCCGGCTCTTGCCCCCTTTTCTCCACCAAGTTCAGCTGCACGATTTCTGTTCTGTTGTTGACAGTCGTTGTTCAATAGAACAGCTGTCTTTCGGTTTCTTACCCTGAAGTTTTTGCAACAATCATCCTTTAAGCGGATTGTGCCCGGAACCCCTGCATACCATCCGTACAGGAAAGACCTACATACGCTACAAATTGGCCCTCGCTTTTTTCAGCAAAGCTGATGTACATTCCTTTCTTATGCTCCTACAACTCTCACCGCTCTTCCCAGGTCAGTTTCACCATGGCCATTCTGTTCTCTTGCAGTGTCCGAAGTAGAAAGTTTGGCGGAAATTAGTTTAGACGATATCTGCGAAGACCTTTCTCCGTCATGAGCTGTATATAATGTTCCGCTGTTGTCGTCTTGGCCCTCTTTGGGGATCTTGCACAGTTTGTGTAGGGCCGTTCTTCCATACTTCTCCGCTTCTTACGTCTTAAAGTTCCACGGAGCGCGCGTGCTACATCGTGGCTCCTGTTAAAACCTTGGTAATGTCTTCACGTACATCGCCCCTTGGTCAAAGCAGTGCTGCACAACGACATCATCTTTGACTTCTGGTGACCTGGTCTGTCACACAGAGGGGCAATAGTTTTTTCTCTCTCCAACCCCATTGATGTTGGTTTGAACGTGTTGGTAATACGTTTTACACCGATCGTAGAAGGAAATTAATTCTGCACGGTTCTTTCTTCCAGATATGTGACGCCGTGTAAGTCGTCTATCTGTTTGGACCCATCTAGTCCTTGCACCACTTTCCTGATATCATCTTCCATATTTGTTATGCTATCTTGACCAACTTCTCTTTACCAATACGATCTGTTATTTCCAATTGTTGTACCTGTGTGGTGCCGAGTCCATCTCTGCCGATGCACGTTGTACCAACAATATCGCCGTGTCTTAGTTTGCTGACCATTTCCGCCCTGTGCCATTTTCGATCCCGCTATTCCTGATCTTCTGGTCCTAGGAGTCGTTAACAGTTATCACCAATCTAGCATTTGCCATCTTGAATCCTTCCAACAATTTTGATATCATGAGCTGTAATTTGACTGCCGTACTGTAAAGGCAGACGATGGTGATTCTTGGAGGTTTTTGGACTTTTCTACTGCATCTGCTTATTTTCCTTCTTGGTTTTTAATGTGTTGGTAACTGCAACTACAAACATATCAAAATGTGACATAACACATTATCAAAAACCTCACTGGAATAATAACATTTAACAATTGAAAATTATTTTTTAACAGAAAGAGTCACATTGTCAAAAATCTGAAATGGCGTGAAAGACAAAAAAAAACCCACTTCAATAATTCATGCAGAAAGCATCACCTAAAAAGAAACAAAATAGACAAACAAACTGGGTTAAAGATAAGCATGCAGAGAGTTATAAGTACACGATTAATCCTGCTAGAGCAATTTTGTACACGCAGCCGTCAGTCATAAAATGTACAGAACTTCCTTCTATCGACCGCCTGTGTCCTATACGGGCATTATAATACAACTACATGTGTGTGCTAAAAACGTGTCATATCGATAACAGGGGGAAATAAGTACTTTACCACTTCATCTATAGCAGGCCAGTTAATGATAATAATATCTATTCAGGAAAAGGCATACACAACAAAACAATTTTATGTTAGTAGGTAATCTACAAAGATGATATCTTTAGTTTACGTGTTTTGCCTAACCCTGGGATAGCCCATCGAAGCCAACAAGTGTTGCAAGTTAATTGTAAACACACGTTATCATCACGATAGTATACCAACCTGAAGTCCATGGTTCGAATCCAGGCCTATAGTCTCGCAGATTTTTATTTACATTCAAAACACTTTTGTAAATTGAAATTTGTTATTTCATCTTCCTATTTTCTTTATAAAAGTCCCGCATAAGGCAGGGACATATCAAGCCGTATATACGTCTCTGCGCGAGCTCGAGGTACGTCTATCTTTTCAGAAATGATTTATCAAAGCTATAGTCATGTCGGATGAAGCAGTTTCCAATGCGTAGTTATAGATTTTGACAGTGGTTCGGGGCTCCTAAATGATCCCTCGGTTAGTGTCATTGTAGTTTGTTCGTGCCTTACTTCCCCTTAATTTCGTTACGGATATACCTGGGTCCGTATTCATGAAACCGTTCTCAGGCTCAAGCATGGATTTTGTGCTCATTCCGGCTATAACTTTATAAGAAATTCTTATTTGCTCAATGATTTTGGAAAACATTGAAGAGACTTGGGGCAGAAAACTGTTTTAAATGTATATATTTGGTTTTTTGATCGTTTGACAGGGTTTTAGCGAGTTACAAGAAAGTTGGTTTGAGCACAAAATCCATGCTTGAGCACGAGAACGATTTCATGAATACGGGCCCTGGGCCGCTTTCGTTTGTCGCGATCCAAACGGTTGAACCGGTTGGACCAAATTAGGTTGTTTGTTTATGAAATAAGGTCGGACCTTCATGTAGTAATCTGATGCTGCTTTCATGCGAGCCTTGACAAAGTCGTGCAAGGCCAGCATATTTAGTGTGTGCTGGTCCGCCAGTATTTATGTATTAAAAAACATACAAACCGCGGACTGTTCCACGATCAGGCCCCTGTAGTGGGAATGGGCGTGGAACTTTCGCACATCAGGCTGCTCATTTGGTCAGAACTAGAGCAACTGTATCAATTGTGTTCGGAGGTCCATGGGTTCGAATCCATGGGTTACATTGTTTCTCTAAACACTTGTTGATTTCTGTTTGTTTATTCTATCTTTACCATCTTTTCATTAAAAGAAAAATGAAGATAATGTTTTGTTTTATTTCCAGAAGTGTTTATAAAGCTATTGCCGCACGGATAAAAAAAAATCCCCAGGGCTTTATTTTTGGTAGCGGTACGTTGAGACACTATAAAGGTACATAGACGCTTAAATAAAAATCTTAAGTGAGCATGCCTCTGTTTTCCCTGAGGTCATCATTTTTTTTATGACGTTTTGGGCCTGATGCTCAACGAGTAATGCAAATACGTTGTATATATGGAGATCCTTTTTTCCCTTAGTGTATACCCTGCATACAACAGCAACAACAACAACAGCATGTGTTTCATATACTCTTATGGTGTTTCAAAACCTCCATAACAATTCATTTTTAAGGACTGGAGGACCTAGGTCCATGATGTTTGACCAGTAGGTACCAGTATAATTCAATATACTGTTAAACGCCCCCAATGGGGACAGGGGGTGGGCCGTGTTTCCTGTTTCGGCTCCAAAAACATACGGTAGGTAGGGAGGAAAAAACTTTTTTTTTTATTTTTTTTTTTATTTTATTTTGTTTTCTGGTGAAGAAAATCTCCTGATTACCTCTGTGAATGTTAAAAATATGTATCAGCTAACTCTGACATCACAGACCCACTCCTAGACTACAGATGATCACACTTATCTGAAGATCCCAACCTATATCACTATGGCCACTATCTTCAAATAAAACTGACACTGACCACGAGCCAAAGTATTAGGGTCGGCATGATTTTTTATTTTTTTATTTGGCCTTATTTGAAAGACACCGGTCTATTCTAGACTCTGATGTCTTTAAGCCCACCTTACCCTCTTTGACGTTATTTTTATATCACATATTCCATATAATCACAGACTTAGATAGAATCTAATTCCATGATATAATCTATTCATTATCTCTCTTATTATTTTAATTATTTACACATATCATGCAAACACTTTTAAAAATGTTCATTTTTATATGAGTTTATCTTCGCTACTCACTTGTTTGTTTAACAGTAAAAAATCACCGTGGCCCTAAATACACAAACAAAAATGTGACACTTTTCCGGAACCTGTGCCCGCTCAGTCGTTTCACCATTTAGTTTACTGACAATAATATCCGGTCACAGAAGGAAAAAAATCGGGAACGTGAGTTGGGTAAGTTAATCTTTTTTTTAAGGTTATTGGATAATGTGTACACACTGTTTATCTACAAAGTGCAGTGATATTGAGTCAAACAGGGCAGTTCCAAAGTTTGCATGCGCGCAACCTTGTCCATGCTGTACTTAGAGATCAAAATACAGCACAGATTTGGTGGAAAGTCTGGGTTCATGATTTTTCCGATTCGGCAAAATGTCATTAATACCCTATTTCCATAATTGCAATAGTAATATAATACCGTTTAGACGTTGTTATTATTTACAATGCATGATTCTACAGTTTAAAATGTAAAATATGAAACTTAGAAGTGACTATGTCGCCCCAAATCACAACTGCCAACATGCTTGTGAAAGTTGTGGGCGTTGCCAGGTCCCCTCCAATCCCCTGGAGTTCATTCAACAAATCGTATGTACGTAACATTGTACTAAGTAAAAATGATAATTAGTTGACAATACAGGACCAGCCTGCTTCTCAGCTTCAATGAAGTGCTTCAGAATTACAGCGTCTGGTCCGAAAATATACATCTACGAACATTTTGTACATATTCAAGAAACTGAAATCAATTAAACAGAACCATTAGACTTGGGGTTGGATAGACCAAAATATCTGTAGCGGAACTGGATTGGATCGATCGGTAGAGACCAGGTAGCTCAAGTGAGTGTCCTACCCTTGTTTCATGCACTGGGTATGTGATTGCTAGTGTCAAGGTGATATCCACAGGGGGAATGTAGTGGAATTGGACTGGGTCACTAGAGCGTCCGTCTAGAGGCCCAAGGGTTCTGGGTTCGTAGCCGAAGTATGGCATTTCTCTTTCTCCTGTTAAATATCAAAAATATGTACATGATTCACTTTTATAGCAATTCACAATAAGCTACTTACATGTACTTACCATAATCATAAAGTTGAAAAGATCTATTTATACTACTCACATTGCTAAGGATCACCTATATTTTGAAGAAAAAAATCATAATGTTAGAAAGGATATCATATTTTTCTTTCGTACTGTTTTGGGCGAATAAGTTAGACTTCCAAATTGTCCTATGTGGGTGTGTTCAGTCAACCATAAAAGTGTGTGCACGCTTTTCCACATGAACAACCTTTCAAAAGCTAAGCTAGCTATATAGGCTAAGTAAGGCATTGTTCAAATTGTTAAGGAAATCAATTTGATGAATATTCTTTGCATGTGTTTTAATATGACAATAAAGACGTACCAGACAACGGTTAAATGACGGTGAAATGAATAGGGGCATCTGAATGCTGCAAGCTAGCATGTCTCAATGTCAGGTTGCAGCAGCCCTTGGGGTGTCTCAAAGTGTGGTGGCAGGAATGTGGAATCGGTTCCAAACTAAAGGCAATCCCTCCAGACGTCATACTGGAGGTCGTACTAGGGCTACAAAGCTGTGCCATTTTAGACCAATCTTTGCTCATACAGGCACAGCGTCACAGGTTCCAGACTGTAACAGCTTTTCGAAATGGCCTCCTAAATGCTTCTGGTACCTGGGTAGCCACCTAGACAGTTAGGAACTGTCTTCATTTTTAGTGAATATACCTCATTGTTACCAATTTTAAGGGTAACCATTTTCCCGTGACTCATTTTCCGACTGTACTTATGACTTTTGGATTTTTTGCATGTTGATGAATTAAAAGAGCAATCACTTTTTCAAAAATAATCTCAGTATAAACCAAATAAAATATTTATTTTCACATATATGCCCAAAAATAAAAGTGATCCTTAGCAAAATGTGAGTAGTATATATATATATACACTGTATGGGGCAAAGAAGTAATTCAACAGTGTGGGTTGTCAAATTTTCGAAGCGATCTGCTCCTTTATCAAGACACAGTGAAACAGAACAGTTACATGTACATAAACGTTATATTACAAGAAGATAGAAGTGATATACTATACTATAATTGAAAATATAGCTATTATATAAAAAAAAACCAATAGTCCCTTCGGCTAAAGACAGCCGAAGGCAGCAATTAAGCTGAGAACATCGCGGACAAGGAACGCTGATGTAGAGGACCTATTCTTGCGCAAGATGCACTATCACATAAAGTGAGTCAACGAGAGATAAGCACCAGAAAGAAGGGACGAGATATCTAAAATGTGGAACATGTGCATGTTGGAATCTGGCCCGGTAAATGTGAAAAATCTCGATTTTTTTTTTTTTCTTAAATGTTGGTTCTGAAATGTCTCTATTTCTACAGACCTCTTCATCTGGATCACTGCTGATATAATAACTATATTAATATACTTGTTTCTTTTAATAGTACTTCTAGATGGATCTACAAAGGTTGTGAGACTAGAGGGTTGTGAAGTGTCAGAAATGCTGTGATTCACGAGGATCTGTTAACAAGGCTGTTGTCTGAAGGTTGTAACATTTCATTGGCTGAAGCTGATCACCTGTCACCACCATGAATTACGATAACACAGATGCTGACAAGAGTTTCCAAGGTTAGTTTTGAATTCACATGAAACCTATATAATATATATATATATTGTCACAAATCTCGCGTTTTACACCATGTAAGATTTCTTTGTCTGATATTAAGCATATATTATGATGAAATGTATGTCACCCTGTTAAATATACTAGCCGCTTCCTACAGACTCGACTAAAGAGAATTAATTATTCCTCTTTACCTTATTCGGTAGAGCATAAAGACTAGTAAACCAGAGGTCCCAGGTTTGACTCTTAACAGAGGCATCTAATTAAACATAATGACCGCTGTAACATCTTGCATGTATATATATAGATGGGAGGGATGATCTTATTAAAGCATGACTGCTTAATTAAAGTAATACTATGCGCAGAAGGCATGAGGATAATTTAATGAAAACCAGCCCAACATGAATGTTCTGCTAGATGGAAATGTACACTGATATTCTTTTAACATTTTCATGATCTTTAGTAATTTTAAGCATGAGTCCTGATTCTACTGGCTATCTTTCAAGCCATACAAAATGAAAATTTCTATCACAGACCCCTCTCTGCTTTTTGGTGATAACCAGAATTTTCTGTAAAAATATGATGAGTCCCAAAACTAATGTGAAGTGTAGTCATTTTTGAATGGCCTTACACGTACAAAAAATGTATGTACAGGAGATACCCTATATATGGCAAAGAATTGATAACAGCTTTTCAAGACAGATACTTGAACACTTACAATATATCATAACATGTATAACAAAGATAAGCAGTCGCTATGAAATAATACTTCAGCATAAAAAACATAGACAAAAAAGCGGTAATCAGTTTTGAAATATGCTGCTGTAATCACATTTATCCCCTTGGTCAATCAGCTGTTACCGAAGAACAAAATTCACCTTGATTAGAAAATGTTCATGGCAATCTGTCTCTATTTTCAGGACAGAAACATGAACACAATTACACATCAAAAGGTATCAGAAAGATAACCAGTCACTATGAAATAACACTTAAGCATAAAATACATAAACAGAAACCAGTAATCATCGCTTTTGAAATATGCTGCTGTAATCCTGTATATCCCCTCGGTCAGCTGTGACCGAAAGCTAAATATTGTACAAAATTTGTCTTGAATACAAAAGTTTCATGCCAATCTTCCCCTTTCTCAGGAAAGAAATATGAGTACTTACATACAACATATAGCAAAAACAAACACTTACTTATAATGAAACAATACTACAACATAAAATACAGGAACAGAAACCAGTAATCATCCCTTTTGAAATATGCTGCTGTAATCCTGTATATCCCCTATAGCTGGGTCAGCTTGTAACCGAAGGCTAACATACCCTGTTTATATATATATAATTACAGCGGTAAATTGATCCTTAACCCTTTCACCCCTATGTAACTTTAGTAGACTCTACCATGTATTGATCTGGATGAGTCCATTATGGTCTCCAGTGATGAAAGGGTTATGGATGGAGAAATAATATAAAAAGAAAATTAAACATCATAACAACACGTCTTCAGCGCTTTCATCTCTTCAAGGATATTCTTTAGATATATTATATATATATAACTTTTGTTTGCCCTGAATTGTCAATCAGCCGTAAAACAATACAAAAACAAGCAGTAAGTTATTTTGGTTGTGTCTTTGCCGTTCCTATTTGTAATCAGATAAACCTATTACAGTGCCTTCTATTGTTATATAGTAATTTGCTGATGCGTTACGCTACATTACACCATGTTTACGTTGGGATATTGTGTCTCAATATAGGATTTTACACACACATTGACTGGGCAAGCCATTCAGTGCTGGTTTGCTTCATGTAAATCTTTCATCTTGTATATATTTTCAAAAGTATTTTAATTTGAACATTAAAATTATATTTAAACTGTAAACAGATATTAATTATTATCTATCGGTAAGTTAAAAAAAATAATTACAAGAAATGTTTGTCAATTTTGTTGATGAAACTTCAAAAAAAAAATTGTAAATCTAAAATTAAGCTGACAGGTTCAAGCTTTCAAAATCCTGACCGAGGACAAAGGTAGCATTATTTTTTATTTACCTGTAGCCTCACAAGGTATAAATCAAATGTTAAGAACCCTTCTGTTTCTGAGTTGTCAAATAATTTTATCAGCATTTTCCTCTGTATGATCTTTTTCTAATCATTTAAGATTTTATTGTGTGTAGTTTGTTGTAAATTTAATGTTTATGAGAGTTATGTTTGACGTTAAGCCCACCAGGCCTGTCCGACGTCTGTATCCTGATAGGGGCTGTTTATTGGCTGTTTACAGTAATAGACTAGTATGTGTGTCTGCCCGACTTCCAGGTACGCTACACACCTGTGTAATGTTCAGGTGAGGTAGACAGTATTACAGGTACGCAGGGATTTTTTTGTATGCTGGTCGGGTATGTAAATTTAATGTTGGTGATCAAAACTAAACTTGTGATATAGCATATGTATGTGTAAAGGAGTCATTCAAAAGACTAGATATTTAAAAAAAAACTATAATACACAATTTTTGTGTTTCTAGATGATAAACATATATCTTTCGTCCTATATTCAGTATCTGTGCTAGTGAATGTGAACGAGTTCTTTAGACAATGATGGTGATAACAAAAGTCAGTCACTTGGTGATTTGATGAGGCGTGGATGATACAGGCATTAAGATTGAGTTTAGTGAAATTGTGTTTATACACCACACGTATATAATCTGAATAAAATATAATATTTCTTTTAAATAATGGGCCATTTTCCTAAACACACTGCAGCAATCAGACTTATTATTTTATCCAGTTGCCAAAAAAAGGGTCTCATACAAATGTTGCCATTAAAAATTAAGCCACGGTGGTGACATCAATGCATGGTAGAGTCTACTAAAGTTACATAGGGGTGAAAGGGTTAAAATAAAATAAATAGAAAATTGATTAGTTTCTGCCTGATTACCATATATATACATTTATAATTTATGTGGCAACAGATTGCAGTTCTTTTAGAAACCTCTAAATGATATTTTTTCTACATCTTTCTGTATTGGTACCAATTGATAGAGACTGCTCTTCTGATCAGAGCACTAAATGACCAGGGAAGTGAAAATCTATGTGGATTGATGATGCAAAATGTCCTGTGGTTTTTCTGTGTGTTAGGCCTAACAGTGCTAGTAGACACTAGTAACAACATCAATAGTTCAGGTGCAGATAACATTTTATTTTTTTCATACAAAATTTAATAGTTTTCAAGGGAATATGGTGTGTTGAGTAATATTATAAAATGTAGTTGACTTTTTAAAGGACAACATCACCATTTGTTAATATGATATGTTTAGATTGTCAGCTTGATCCTTATTGTAATTGTCGGGCTAGCAGATTTATGTTTTGGCTAGTGGATTATTAATGTTTAGATTGTCAGCCTGTTATTGTAATTGTCGGGCTAGCAGATTTATGTTTCGGCTAGTGGATTATTAATGTTAAGATTGTCAGCCTGTTATTGTAATTGTCGGGCTAGCAGATTTATGTTTCGGCTAGTGGATTATTAATGGTTAGATTGTCAGCTTGATCCTTATAGTAATTGTCGGGCTAGCAGATTTATGTTTCGGCTAGTGGATTATTACTGTCTACTCGTCACGGGGCTAGTATCTTGAAAAAATACCACCCTTATACCCCTTATGTTAGCCCGAGCTTCATTTGGCTCCAACACCAGACTAACACATTTTGACAGAAAGATGTCTGGCATGGGATTTATCTGTTGAAATGTCTAACTCTTGTGTCAGGGCCAAATGAAACTTGGGCTAGCTATACCCTGATGGCAGTGCCATGGCCTTGCATGGACAGTAAATAGTCTCTAGTTCTAGTGTTGCTGGATATCTTCTCTGTATTTCATGTCCTTTGTCATGAAGCATTAATCAAGCAAGCACATAGAATATGAGATCATGGTATATCAGCTGATGCACTTTCCGTAATTCAGTTTGATTTGAAGGACAGGAAGCAATCCTGATTGAAACTACTTGTAGGCAATGTTTTGTTTGAGGACTAAACTCCTGATTTTGGTCTTCTGCAAGGATCCATGCTGTAACCAAAACAACAATTTCTCGAAACTTTCCCCTGGGAATCAAACCGGAGACAGTTCCATACTTCCAAGTTGGATGTGCATGCTCTATCTATCTAAAGGGAAATCCCCTGTAGCGCAAAGCTAGAAGGCGACCGTAATCCTATGTACAATTAAAATCTGCCACAACATCAACTCAAACTAAACCTGTAGACTATTATTTACTGATGGTGACCTTCTTGTTGCGATTTGCGTAAGGAACTAAACCTGGTCTAGTGAAACCGGATATCCCATGTTAAATCCCATTATAACTTCAACCGTTTTATTATACTGACAACAACCACTCATAACTCCTGAAAATATAGCCAATTAAAATGAACTTTAGGACATATTATCATATCCTGGTAACTTGATATAATCACAGATCTGACAGAGGACCAGCATTTCAATATGGCTAATCTCTCAATCAACAATAAACCAGACGGCTTTGTTTGTACACAATAAACCAGGTGTAATATTGTACAGGGTGTAGAGCCGAGTATGGTTGACCAAGTACAGATATAATACAATGTACATATGATATATACAGTTTTAAGGATCCCTGTCCCACTACACTGTGGTTTTCCTGTACATAGTAACCTCCCCTTTAATTTACTTCCTTAAGGATCCCTGTCCCACTACACTGTGGTTTATATATAGAGTAACCTCCTGTTTACTTCCTTAAGGATCCCTGTCCTACTACACTGTGGTTTATATATACAGTAACCTTCCCGTTTACTTCCTTAAGGATCCCTGTCCCACTACTCTGTGGTTTTCCTATATACAGTAACCTCCTGTTTACTTCCTTAAGGATCCCTGTACCTCTACTCTGTGGTTTTCTTATATAGAGTAACCTTCCCTTTACTTCCTTAAGGATCCCTGTCCCTCTACTCTGTGGTTTTCCTATATACAGTAACCTCCCGTTTACTTCCTTAAGGATCCCTGTACCTCTACTCTGTGGTTTTCTTATATAGAGTAACCTTCCCTTTACTTCCTTAAGGATCCCTGTAAAAACAAAATGAATGCCTCCACCAGGAGTCGGACTCGGGACCTCTAGCTTACTAGCTACAACTGTATATATAGTCTTATGCTCTACCAAACGAGCTAAAGAGAAATTCTCCCTAGCCGAGTCTGTAAGTAGCACCTAGTATTCTACCAGGGTGACAAATATTATGAATAGAAATCAAAACTGATGAGGAAGACAAAATAGATTTTGATTTGTTTTGAACATGAACATAACAATTAGGTTTCATCTTTTTAAAACATTTCTGATGGTACGCAACACAATTCCATTCAAACATATTCCAAGATGCATATATGGTACAGATACATTAAATCATTTATATTTTTCATGCCCAATAATAAAAGTTTTTTTTTTATTCCAGGCGATGACGACCATGAGAAGAAGAGTCGTCGAACAGATCTCCTCTTGGGGAAGAAACGGGAGAGCAAGAAAGGTCAAGGTCGCTATGTAATGTTTGATGAAGAAGACTCGGATGAATCATCTATAGTATCGGAGGATATAAAGTAAGGAAGATATTCAGACTGTTTATACGTACACATACGAGTGATTGTATAGAAGGAATTAAAATAAAAATGCACTGTTCATAAAGTACAGATTATAGTTAGATATAGAGACAGACAGATGGAAAGATGGAAAGGAAGAGAGAGAGGGGGGGGGGGGATTCAAATGAAAGAAAATGCACTGTTGAAAAATACAGGTTCTAGTTTTATATAGAGACCAGAGGGGGGAAATTCAATTAAAAGAAATTGTGCTGTTCATAAAATATAGATTTTAGTTAGATATAGAGACAAACAGGTGGAAAGATGGACAGAGAAAGAGAGGGGAGAAAGCATCGAGATACAGTAAAAGATCGATAGACAGAGGGAAGGAGAAGGATTTTTGATTTTAAAACTTATAGATTTACAAAATGAACTTCACTGTTACTACAGAGTGTAAGATATTGATGTTGATACACGACAGGAAGTCCTTGTTTGTGTGTATCGTACATATAGTACACCAGCTGTCGGCCGTCACACATCTGGGACCAGTCATAGCAAGTCTGGTTATCTTATTTAAAAGTGTGACACAAGTGTTTTACTTCAAATTCTTTTTTAAATATTATAAAATTGTCGATAAACTTACATGGAAAAAGTGATCATCTGTTGACAGTAAAAGAATTATTTGTAAAATTGAAAGAATTTCAAAACAACTGTTTTTACTTTTTTTGGCTAATTTCTGGTGAAGCTAACAAATCTTAGAATTTTTGATCAGATCCACTGTGTGTACCACCAGTTTTTTTTACTTCGTGTATTATATAAATTAACTATGTCACCCAACCTGGCCTACTCTGTTGGTATGTTGTTCAAATAAACAGTGAGTATACATGTATATTAATTTATTTTCTTTCCATTTTTTCTGTGCATTTGTAAATTGAGTTTTATGTACACATGTGTAAATAAAGCACTACATTGGTACAATATGTGTCTTAACACTAGTGCTGTGATACATGCTGGGCTGTTACTAGTGCTGTCAATATTATCTACACATATGTTAATGGCTAATGATCTCGATACTTTATACATTTGTACTTGTACACACTTTTCAATTTCCTTTTTGGGTTGTTTATCAGATACAGATTCAGATATGTGGAAACAGGATTAGATTATGTCACATTAAATGATTAAATCTGAGATGTTGTTAGGTAGTCAATACAGTCCACATCTTACAAGGATAGCTCCATCTATTGCTATAGCAATACTCACTGACTGTGTATATATAGTGTCCACCCGCTACCCCTCCCTCCCCAGACCATCCAGTATAGATCCATCCTCCCCTCCCCCTCCCCCCCCCCCCCCCCCCCCCCCCAGTAAAGACCCCCCCCCCCCCCCCCCCCCCCCCACACACACACATACACACTTTCCTCTAATATGGAATAGCTTCATTAAAAAAAAGATTCAATGCTTTTGTATTGATATTTAGTGCACAAATGTAATGTTAGATGACATCAAATGATTGTGAAAAGTGACATTCCATTTTTTTTAATTTTTAATTTTGATTTCACTTAACAGCGCTGCCCTGCCCTGATAGTGACAAAAAATGTTTCTGCAACTGAAATTATTACAACTCTGGCAAATATAATAATAATTTTAATAAAACTTCCTTTAATTAGATGTAATATTGAATATGTATTAACTTCATATTTTATTAATATTAACTAGTTTTAGCACTGCAGGCATCACAATTAGTGTCATTTTCATTCTCAAATTAAACAGGGTCTTTTTGCATAATTTATATGGAAATACAGGCAAGATGTGGAGTCCTTTTGAAATTCTATGCCTCAAACAATATAGAGACTATGTAAACACAAACCTTGTAAATAATTGATATTCAAAGAAGTTTAACCCTTTCACCCCTATGTAACTTTAGTAGACTCTACCATGCATTTATCTGGATGAGTCCATTATGGTCTACAGTAGTGAAAGGGTTAATAGAAATTGATCAAAACATCAGTTACTGTATATACATCAGTATAAGGGATCGGCAATAATATCGCAGTACCAATATATTGCAATATTTGTCTGGCAATATGTATATATTGCAATATGATTTTGAAATGACAATATATTGCATTTTTTTTCAATTAATTGTTTTGGGGTTTAAACAAAGTTATGAAATAGTAGAAGTAACATTAAGATTGAAGCAGACTAATGTAAATGCAGCATGCTTAGTTTGATATATTACAAAAAATATATAAAATAATTTTCCAACTTTCATTGCTGACCTGAAGCTCACTATTCGTGGTCTTACCCGTGTATAAATGAAACCATTGTAAATGTACTAAATTTCTAGGAGTTTAATATAATGTGATACGTTACAATATGAAAATTGCTTGCAATACCCGAGCCTAATCAGTATGTATAATACTTGTTTATATATCTGTCATGCATCATTTCCTGTACCAGACAGTAATATCTCTCTACCTACATTTGTATACATATATACTTGTCAGCAATATCTACTTCCTGTTTATGTGTAGATCTGCTCTCTGGATTAAAAAAATATCTGTTAAAACAACTTAAAATCAAAGGACAAAAAATATCAAACATGGCTGACTATTTTACACACAGGTATAAATACATTTTATTTTGATAATAATTCATGTGTATATTTTATTTCAGTGTCATTTCATGAAAAAATTTCAGGGTGTTGTGGAAATAGATCCTGTTTTAAAATTGTTTGGAAAACTTATCACAAAAGAATTAAACTTGAAAATACAATGTACTTAGATATTGTGCTAATATGAAATTTTATTCATTATTTAAAGATGTTATCACTTTTAATATATCTAACAAAGTTTACCCAATTGATAAAATACCATGAAGAAAACCCCCAGAAATGTGATTGAAAAGGGAATCATATTTCCTTCCATTATTTTGCCAACATCTCTTCACAAATTGAAATTGAGAATGGGTCTGTCTAATAAAGTGATTGGCAATTGATTGACAGTTATAATCAATAAATGATTTGTAATTAGAAGTAATCAACCAATCAATGATCAATTGTATATAATCAGTTTATAATTTTATGGGATGAAATACCTAAATAAAGTGCCAACACTACTGTAACATCAATAGACAGGGTTTACTATACATTAGGTCTGGTTTTCTTACAACCATGGCCAACTTGTACACAGTTTTATTTTTTTCTCAGCATTTACATCAATCATTTAGCAAAAATCAGCAAAATAATTACTTTTAACTTATTCACCCCTGAAGACACATTTGAACTCTTCCAATTCTAGAGTTGGACTAGTTCATTTTGGAATTTCAGGGGTGAATGAGTTAATGCATATATTACATTCATTTGACACATACTTAACATTGTATACATTTGACATATTTCTCTAATTAACAGATTATATTGATTATGTAATTTGTAATCAATAATCAGAATGGGTTATGGCAAACTGGTCAATGTTCATTTATAATTAATTATAAGCCCCCCACTACTACTCAATGAATATATTAGTGTAAGAGTGTGAGATGTTTATCAATATATATATCTGTTTTGGTGATGATTATTTGTGTTGCCCATGTATTTATGTATTTACATATGCTAAGTTGTGCAATTTTTGTTTTCAACTTTGCCATACATGATTTTTTCTGTTTTTTTTCTTTCAGAAGTCCATCTAAAATGAAGAAAAGTAAAGCATTCAGATTTTCTGCAAAGAAGAAAGAAAAGGTACGATATAGAAATTTGAAAAAAAGGAAGACTAAACAACTATATACTGTCACTCTCAGTTTCGGCTATCTATTCCGTCTTTGCGTATTGCAGAGTTGTCCTCTCCTGTGAGCAGGCACTGACTGTTACATCACTGGTTTGTGAGAGTAATGTCCTCAAATTTTGAGAAAACGACGCAATTTTCTCACACAAACCAATGACGCAACAATCAACATCCGCTCACAAGAGAAGACAACTCTGCAATACGCAAAGACGGAATATAACTGGCATCAGTAGGGTCAGACAATGATGACACATACAGTGGACAACTCCAGAACGTACTTGTCTCAAGCTTTCGTGCGATCATGATCAGTTCAAATATTTTATTTTTGACTTGTTTTGTCGGTTTACATTCTGAATTAACAGAAACATGTCAAACAGTTAGTTTGTTTGTGTTTTACATTCTATTAACAGCAATGGTCATGTTAAAGAATGTGCCTCCATGTGTGAGACTTTGGTGATGGAGGAAAGGCAGAGTGCTAAGTCCTCCACCACCAACACCTGGATCCTCCTTAACTTATTCACCCCTGAAGACACATTTGAACCCTTCCAATTCAAAGGTTGGAATAGTTCATTATGAAATTTCAGGGGTGAATGAGTTAAAGACAAATTCCATATGACCATATCCTTTAATAGGACGTACAACACAAAGCATGTAGAATCTACTGTGATGTGGGATAAGGAATTTCAATTCAGGAAGTCATAATATTTTGATATTAATGACACGGCTTGCTCAGTTCCTGACTTATAATTCTCTTTATTTGTATCTCACATAAATACTGAATGAAAGTTTATTTTTCTCCAGTGATATGGTGTCTGATAAGGGAAATCAAACTGTTTTTCCCTCCAACCCATTACCTGTTCATCAACTGATCAAAGGTTTGATCGGTATACCAGGAAATTTTCGCCTGGTCAAATTTTTGCTCTTTGATGGTAAAATCCATTTTACCCAATATTATATATTCGCCCTTTGCATTTAATTTCTTTGTTTGTTATGTTCTTTTTAAATGTTCGCTCTAATGATAAATTTGCTCTCATTACGGAGGGCAAAAAGGCAAAATTTAAACTGCAGCAAATATTTCAGGATGAAAAGAAAGAAAAGGAACCCAAAAAGGATGAAAGAGACAAAGAAAAAAAGAAGGAAGACAAAGAAGGAAAAAAACTGAAGCTGAAGACAAAAAAGAAGTCCAAACATTTACATGTACACGAGGAACCAACACACGAAGCTGCCAGTAACATTGATTTTTTCTTTTGATACAAAATAAAATCGTAAATATTTGATACATAGACAGATGAATGAGACAATGATGTATTATCAAAATGCTCTGAAGATAATCTACCTGATGTGGGAGTTTTTTTGGTAAAACAGAAATTAAAACCGAAATTCAGTTCACATTTAGATTCACAATTCATTTGCTATTTAAATTAAAATACAAGATGACTTAGTTTATTTATAGGTGCCCATGTATACATATACATATAACCTATTTTGAGACAGTGTGTTTATACTCTATCGACAAGTAAAACCTGCTGGGTTGAGTGACATACATTATATGTAATATACAAATTTGTTACTTTGTTGTACAGGTACCTGGTAAACAATACAAGTCGCTCACTCAGCATAGTTTGAAAATGGGACCAGTCGGTCTTAAAACGTTGCGACACGTTTAATATATACATTGTGTATAAAGTAAAACTTAAATATTACATGTTTCCAATCTGATGAATCTTTTCGAAAATATATATATATACCTGTTTCCCTGCTATGCCAAGGCTTCTGGTAGGAGATTGCATACAGGAGAATAACGCAATGCTATTCAATTTATGTTTAAATTGTATATTAAAGCAAAAGAAATTGATTTGAATTCCAAAGATATTATTTGCGGGGCCCAAATTGAATTTGTAACATTTGTTAACTATGTAATAAACATAGCTATCAAATGTGAAGGGCAAATTTGATATTGGATGAAAATGGATTTAATCGCTGAAGGACGAACATTTGTGGGCGATTTTTTTTCCAATATATTTTACATGTATTTACCAAACTGTGATTTATTCATTATATTGTACCATTGTGTCTTTTACAGTGGAAGTGGAGAAGCCCATATTTGGTGTGCCGTTGGCGGTTGCCGTGGAGAGGAATCGTAGCCATGACGGTATAGAGTTGCCGGCACTGTTCAGGGACTGTGTTGACTACATAGAGGAGCACGGTAATAAGCTTGAGACAGTGTTACAGTATAAATTACTGGTTTAAACCCAGGATATACAGTGATCATCTAGAATCCCTATAACTCTTGTGGAACTGACTTGAGTTGATCTCCAGTCACTAGGTACCGTATAGTGTGTTATTTAAAAAAAAATATGATTTCACGATCTAGACATGTGAAGAAACTAAATTTTTGCAGTATCTTAGCTCAGAGACTGGACACTCGGCGTATGAAGTGTTAAATAGCCCATTTAATACGCTTTATTACAGCATATTGAGTAACAACAAGTAAGTGTATTTTGTTAAATAGATCATCAACAAAACTATTAGATGTATGTACGACCTGCTTTCAAACATCATTACTCCTTATGTTGATGATGGTCACAACCAGATGTGCGCTATTCATGACAACATTACGGTTATAAAGTTTGTTAAACGCGGCTCATTTTTACATGGCTAAATTTGGTATTTCCCCGTTGCAGGCCTCCTGTGTGAGGGTATCTACAGGATATCAGGGAGGAAGTCTTAAGTTTATTGAACCTGATATATTTGACATTTCCCCATTGCAGGCCTCCTGTGTGAGGGTATCTACAGGATATTAGGGGTGATGTCTAAGGTATATTGTACCTGATATATTTGACATTTCCCCGTTGCAGGCCTCCTGTGTGAGGGTATCTACAGGATATCAGGGGTGAAGTCTAAGGTATATTGTACCTGATATATTCGATATTTTCTGTTGCAGGCCTCCTGTGTGAGGGTATCTACAGGATATCAGGGGGTGAAGTCTAAGGTATATTTTACCTGATATATTTGACATTTCCCTGTTGCAGGCCTCCTGTGTGAGGGTTTCTACAGGATATCGGGGGTGAGGTATAAGGTATATTGTACCTGATATATTTGATATTTCCTGTTGCAGGCCTCCTGTGTGAGGGTATCTACAGGATATCAGGGGTGAAGTCTAAGGTACAGATGCTGAAGGACAGCTATAACAGACAGAATCCTGTCTACCTCGAGGAACACGAACCAAACATTGTAGCCAGCTTATTGAAGACTTTTCTGCGTGAACTCCCAGAGCCAGTTCTCACCACCAGTCTGATGCCGAAGTTCGAGGAAGCTTCAGGTCAGTATCTCGATAACATAACTGAATTTCACTGGTAATTGGTCATTAAATATGATGAAGCTCCCACCATTTAATGGCGGGTCGGCATATATTGTTGGCCATATCTGTCCCATCCTGTTTGGTTATGTTGCATCTTGCCACTTTGCTTTTCAATGTCATGTCCCTACAAAATTTATTTTTAACAGATTTTCATAAAAAATTAAGCAAAAGTCGAGTATGTGAAAACCTTGGATGAGCTTGTATTTAAGGGTCCTAAGGTCAACACCAATGTCACTGTTGCTATCTATAGGCAAACCACAGGTCCAAAGGGGCATAAACGTCCTACAAACAATTTCTAATTTTCATTGGTATATCTGCAAAAAGTCATCTAATACAAAGATACAGAGGCAGGCATAGGGCTTATCCCACCCTGTTACACTGTGACAGACGGGGTCAAGTCATTTTACCCTAAATCATGTTTGCCCTTGGTTGTTTCGTACTAGGTTGTTTTGCCGAAAAGCATTTTTTTAAGGAAAAACTATTTAGTGGTATTTAGTTTTGTATAGCTATTACTTTCTCATTTGATGTTTAAATACGTTTCCCTTAGCTTTTTTTGTCATAAGACTTGAATTGTTAGATTTGTATGTTGTTGACCAGATCTGCACATACAATGTTGCATACACCTACTAGTATATATTTTGCATGAAACATATAAACTATATTTTGATATAAACTAACAGTTCAAATGATATTTATGATTTAAAAATATATATTCATGTAAAGATGGAACAACCTTGGGTGAGCTGGATTAAGACTTTTGGTGCAAACAGGATTTTCGGCGAAACAACCCAGATACGTGATAGACAGGAGCTTCATTATGTCAACTATTTTCCTTAAATGGTGTGGGCTTCATCAGGACAACATAACATATACATGCGTATATATCTTCTGATAACCACATAAAGGATTAGATAGAAAATCCCATTCATAGTGCTTGCATATACTGTATACCAGGAAATATTCGCTGCAGTTTAATTTTTCGCCTTTTTTGCCCTTCGTGGTCAGGGCCAAATTATCATTACAGCAAACACTTGTAAACAACATAATAAACATAGGAATTAAATGTGAATAGCAAATTTAACATTGGGCGAAAACAGGTTTTACTGTTGAAGGAAGAAAAATTTGACCGGGCAAAAATTACCCGGTATTCAGAAGTTGCGCTTGTGAAATTGTTTACAAAATACGCTCATGTACATCTGTACTGGATATTGTGTCATAGAGTGTAAATGATGATGGTGATAACACGATGGATTGTTTGTGTGTTTCAGTTATAAAGAATGAGCGCCGTCGCCTGGAACAGTTCAGCAAGCTGGTGTCCGACCTCCCAACGTGTAATAGGCTCCTGCTGTCCTGGGTCATAGTCCACATGATGCATGTCATTGAGCGAGTAAGTTACACTTAATCTATAAAACAATATGAATAGATTACATTGATCACATGATGGGGAACTTAAACATGTTATTCTCACACGCTGGATCAAGGTTCCCTGGCAATATTTTCCTATTTCAGGTCCTCTCTGAAACATATATGACTATACACTGTAGCTTTGTTCCCTCCGTGCAGGAGCCCAGGATTTTTTTTATTTTTTTTTGCCAACCTGGACTCTGCACCCTGTTTCTGGTAAAGTTATACTCATGCTAAGAGTGTATATTTTATACTGATAAATCATTTCTGAAAACAAAACCATACATTGCTGGACCTTTATGGGGAAAAAAAGGGTAAAAGAAAACAATCAACACCAGTGTTCTGAGTGTAAGAATTCAGTGGCGCTAGGCTGGGATTGGAAACCTTGACTTCAAATTGTTATTTTACATTTGTTCAAACCGACTAAAATTACTGGTCAACGGAATTTCCAAATGCCCTGGCCAAACTGCTACCATTATATTATAAATGAAATTAAGGGGATGTTACTGTCTGTACGAAAATATACAGGGCAGTTGGACAGGAATCCTAAATTAAAAAAAAAAAATAAGGGAGATAAGTCTTGCAGGTAGGCTCCAGATGAAGTGTAAATCATAAAATTTACCTGAAATCGATTTTTGTACGCCTATATATTGTGCAGGAAACATCAAGTGTAAGTTTTAATCTTTAAAAGCAGTTCAAATTATATTTATAATTAAAATTTATAATTATTTATAATCAATAAGATAACTGAATTCATAATCAAATTTACTTGCAAAGTCTTAAAAATAAAAATAAATATCTTGCAGTAGATTTGAAGAAGACACATTTTTATTTTCCAGTTTTTAGGGAAAGGGTTACTACCAGAGTTGGGGCTCTGGGTTCAGTAAACCTTACAAATATTTGTTCTCTTACAAGAGGGATTTCATTCATTATTATTTATATAGTTCATACTTTCGTTCATTCATCATGCATACATACATACTTAATACATACATACATACAGAAATATATACATACTTAATACATACATACATACATACATACATACATACAGAAATGCATACATACTTAATACATACATACATACATACATACATACATACATACATACATACAGAAATACAGAAATACATACAAGTTACATAATCACAAACAACCCTCAAACAATGGGGTGTCAGACACACTGTTCTCCTGTCAGTAAATGTTGGTGTTGGTTTTGCAGCAAAAGGAAAACAAGATGACGCTACAGAACGTGTCCATTGTACTCAGTCCCACCATGCAGATCAGTCATCGTGTCCTCAACGTCCTCTTCTCTCTGGCCAAACAGCTCTTCAAGGATATACAGCTCAAGAGGTACATACAATCACAGTTTTTAGTCTTCTCATAAGAAAAAAACTTCCTCACCTTAAAGGTTAATTTCTTCTTTTTCATTGAACCAAGATTAACAATGGAAGATTCTGTTGATGTGTTTAGTACTTTTGGTTTATTTGTTAATTGTAAAAGGATTGTGTGAATTTTCCATTTATATGCTTGATCGACCCTCCCTTTAAGAGTCCTGTACAAATGTTTTTAGAACAGTCCTACCTCCTTGAATTTTGTATAATTACCTCCCCTTGCTCAAGTTTACTTATCGCTTATACATGTACAAAATGGACTACCAAAATCTTGTTTGTGTTGTGATTCTTTAAACTAATCACGTTTTGGAAATTTTGGTAAAGGCAACATTTGATTAATCTATAAATCTATAAATAAATATTTGCATGTAGATATTTTCATACTTTAATTTGTTCAAAAGGAAAAATGAGAACATTTCCACACTATGAGAAATTCCACTTTTACAGTATATTCTCAGTGACTAGGTATTCTACAAGTCTTTACCCCTCAATTTTATAGATATGAGATGAGTTATCTCCCCTGTCTAGATATATATCTACGGTGCGTCCAACAAAGTCTAGCCTTTACCCCTTAATGTTATATAAATATGAGATGAATTGTCTCCCCTGACCAGGTATAAACCTCCGCTGTGTCCAACAAAGTCAAGTCATTATCCTCTAAATGTCATAAAAAAATAGATGAATTATAACCACTGACCAGGCATAAACCTCGGCTGTGTCCAACAAAGACAAGTCATTATCCTCTCAATGTCATAAAAATGAGATGAATTATCTCCCCTGACTAGACATAAACCTCGGCTGTGTCCAACAAAGACAAGTCATTATCCTCTCAATGTCATAAAAATGAGATGAATTATCTCCCCTGACCAGGTATAAACCTCCCCTGCGTCCAACAACGTCAAAATGGTCACTGGAGCTCCCCGACAACCCTGCTGGTCTGGAGGAGGAGTTGGCCAAACAGGAGTCACTCCTTAACGCCCTTCACCAAGAGGTCAGCGGGGTCAAGGACGCAGACAAAGAGGAACAACTCTGGGAGGTTCAGCGTGTTGTCACGGAGCTAAAGAGAAAAGTAAGTAGGAACAGAAACAGGTTGGACAACTATTGACCGACTGTATAGTGTGACTTTAATTGTTACTTCTCAAATTTGAGCCTTGTTTTACACTTTTCAGACAATATACTGGAGATTAGATTTCTTTATTCCACAGCTGTCCAAGTTACCTAAATGCTTAAGCTTCAAATAATTGGTACGTTTTTGTTTTGCCCTGAAGTCATCATATTCTCTTATACATGTACATCACCTGTTTGATACACTCAGGTGACCTATTATGATTCATGAGAATTTGTGGTAATCCTCAGTCTAGTTTGTGATCAGAATCTATACTCCAGGCCTCGAGATCAGGAAATAATCTTAGACTGATATTTTTGCTTAGCCAATCATGTATGATGTCATTTTTCGTTATGTTATTTGTGATTGGCTAATTACAAAACTTCAGACAATTCTATACTTATATTGTTTCATGATATTTGGGCCAGGAGTGGGCGACATATTTTAACGGTATCCTAATTTTAGTATTTTTCCACACTTTAAATCTTGCAATAAAATATGACTGTAGTAATTGAAGTATCTGTAGTAGTTGAAGTATCTGTAGTAATTGAAGTATCTGTAGTAGTTGAAGTATCTGTAGTAATTGAAGTATCTGCAGTAATTGAAGTATCTGTAGTAATTGAAGTATCTGTAGTAGTTGAAGTATCTGTAGTAATTGAAGTATCTGTAGTAGTTGAAGTATCTGTAGTAATTAAAGTATCTGTAGTAGTTGAAGTATCTGTAGTAGTTGAAGTATCTGTAGTAATTAAAGTTGTAGTAATTGAAGTTGTAGTAATTGAAGTATCTGTAGTAGTTGAAGTAATTGAAGTATCTGTAGTAGTTGAAGTATCTGTAGTAATTGAATTATCTGTTTTCTTTTTCACATATTGTTAGTGTGCTAATCTGTTAAAATTAAATAAAACGCTAAAACTTAAATCCACTTACATAAGTACAGAATTTGATTATGTAAATAATTGGTCTTTGTGTTTCGTTAGATAAAGTTTGCCAAGAAAGCTGCTGATTCTGAGAAGAGGCGTCGAGAGAAGGAAGAACTCCGGAGGTCACATGCCGAAAATGATGACATGGTTTTACGACTAGAACTGAGGGAGGCTCCTATAAAGAAGCAGGCTCCACTTCCACCAAATGGTGACAAAGCCAATGAAAATCCTCCATCTACAGAGACAGCCAATGAAATGGCTCATTTGCCAGAAGGAGAAATTCAGAAATGTCCTGCCCCTCCTACAGCAGAGAAAGATGTCGATGTAAGTGAGGCAATTCATGAAAAAGA
This sequence comes from Mizuhopecten yessoensis, assembly GCF_002113885.1. Classification (NCBI taxonomy): domain Eukaryota; kingdom Metazoa; phylum Mollusca; class Bivalvia; order Pectinida; family Pectinidae; genus Mizuhopecten; species Mizuhopecten yessoensis. The sequence continues at coordinate 263,935 of NW_018407089.1, forward strand.
GGGACCCGCTGTTGTGAGTGAAGTGGCTGCTAATATAGAGGAGAGTGGACCCCCTGAGGACCCAGCTACAATACCTGATGATGAGGAGGAGGAGGAGGAAGGTGACGGAAGTGTAACGCCTGTGAATGTTACTGAGGTACCACAAACAGGTAAAATTTAATTCAACTCCTTATAGCACTTCAACTTTTCGTGGTAAGATGATTTTTGCCCGAGTTTTAACTCCAATATCAAGTAGGTGATGGTTCCACTGTCAGGGTCAAAGGCAACTAACTAGTGTCAAAACTTTAAACATGGTCTCGAAACAATAATACAGATGTATTTATTGATATGTCAAAGAGAAAATCTTAAAGTATAAGATAAAACAGTATATTTTACTGATGCTAAACCCATACCAGGTAATAAGCCAGTTATCCCTAATTTATCTTTGTTTTGGAGTTTAAGATTCAATGGATATAACTATAAGATAGTGTTATGTGTCATTTTGCTATTGATACTGTATTGGTAATTTGACATAATTTCTGCTGTACAATGCTTTTGTTTGATCTTTGTTAATAAATGATGATATATACAACATTTGATATAGTACCGTTTTAACTAGAATAAGCCACTCTAAAGCGCTTTACAGTACATAGATATACAATTTATACAATCAATACAAGTAATATATACATAAATCAATACAATTTCGAGGAATTCACAGGAGCTGCCTTATCAGGCGCTAACTAATAGTTCTATGCCGCCTGGCTAATATCTCCCTATGTGTGTATACCTGCGTGTGTGCTGGAGATGTATTGTGTTCTGTTTATAGTGAGACCGTACTTCCAACGGCATCATTTATAGTGCCACCTCACTTGAATGCTACAGCACAGATACTGCAACATCCACCCCAGACCATTCTATACTCCACCTGGGTTGTTGTAGTTGTTTCTTGTTGTATAGGAGCGGGGGTATTAGTTAGCCTTTGGCTTACAATTTTAGTTGGAGTTGTTTCTTATTAATCAGAATTTGCTTTTATTTTTTGATTGATCACAGACACAGTCGTCACTATAACACAGGAGAGTGATGTAAAGGGAGACAATCTTCCTTCAGTTCCTGTCCAAACTGAAAAGTCTGATAGTGAGGATTCTTTTGAAAAACAAGTGGAAGATATTCTGGAACAAGAAGGCGGAGCCGGAGATTCTAGTGACGAGGAAATGGCATCTTTGGATGTCGAAGTTGAAAAGGTCAAAGATGCAGAGCTCAAAGATCAGGATGTCACTGTCACTGTTGTGAAAGATCAAAATAAAATAGATCCAGGTGATGAAGGCGAAAAGGACACAGACTCGGATGCTGATGATAACGCAGGTGAGAGTCCCATAAATACATTGCCTCAGTTTTTCTGGGATAAAAACACACTTTTGGCAATTAAGCAGATTTTAACGCCAAATTAGCACACAAATTATTCCAGTCCAAAAGTCTTTCAGAAAGAAAAAAAATGTATGTACTGCATTTGAAAAAAAATGCTCTCTGTTTTAACTTTCTGAGAAAATCTACTCGAACCCTCATTTTCCTACTTTAAAATTGTACTTTTTGTTACTATTTCTTGTCTTTACAAAGCAAATCATGTTTAATATTAATCATATTAGCATACCAAAACTACATCGAGGGCTGTTTCACAGCGGACGTGTACCAATTACGCCCTGTGCTACATCATTAAAGTGTATCAATACGCAGTGATGAGGTCATCTGTGTTATACAAAAAAGAATGTCATTTTCGTGAATGGGTCAAAGAACACAGAATGTAAATATTATATTGTGACGGCTTTAATAAGAAGTAACGTATGCCCACAGTACCAACATGTGTATTTTAATATTATTCTCCTTAGTACGTATGCCCACAGCACCAACATGTGTATTTTAGTATTATATTCCTTAGGACGTATGCCCACAGCACCAACATGTGTATTTTAGTATTATACTCCTTAGGACGTATGCCCACAGTACCAACATGTGTATTCAGATACATGACTATGTCATCATTTGATAAAAATCTCCATCACAGAAATCAAGGATGAAGGCGTGATAACTCCAACTTTGAAAGAAAATGAAAGTGCAGACACAGCAGGTGAAGAAACAACAGGTGTGATAACGAAGACAGGTGAGGAGGTTACAGGTGAGCTGACGAAGACAGATGAACCAGCTGTGGTGACGAAGACTCAGGAAGAGATTGAGAGAGAGGCTGCAGCTCTAGAGGAGGAAATCATGAACAGATGTAAAGAAGATGTCGCAGAATTTGAACAGCCAAGGGAGGTAATCCTCCTGGAGGATGAAGTTATGAGTGAAGGTTTGTAGTTTAATATACAGGATGTTTGGTTTTATTTTCTGTCTTTCAATTTGGCTTGTCTGAGCTTTGTTTTAACAATTTGTGTAATGAATAATTTTGTCCTTGTGTTTATAGTCCCTTGAAAAGGCAAGAAAATATAATTCAAATTCTATTTTCTATGTTTCTCTCAAAGAAACAGGATTTTTTTTCTGAAATTATAACATGTACGAAAAGTGATATCTGTTTACAAATTTCGTCCAAAGTTCTGCTTTTTCACGCTTTTATTCTGCTTCTGTTACAGAAGATGAGGAGATTCTGATGCTACAGGACCAGGAGAACGCCCTGAGACTGGAGGAGGAGGAACTGGTGGCCATAGGTCTGTATACACTATTATACCCAAGCACACAAATGGGTTTTTTGNGGGGTGCATAGGAGTCACCCTGTCTGTCATTCATCTGTTAATGATCCTTATAAGGACAGCTTCTCCTTAACCATATTCCGTCTTTGCATATTGCAGAGTTATCTTCTCTTGTGAGCAGCTATTGATTGTTACGTCATTAGTTTATGTGAGAAAATTACGTCTTTTTCTCAAAAAAAGATGACGTTACTCACACAAACAAATGACGTAACAATCAATACCTGCTATCAAGTGCAGATAACTCTGCAATACGAAGAGATGGAATACATTGTATATAGATGTGCATTAGGAAAGGAATTCGTGATTCAACTATTTCACTTCATTCATGAGGAGATCCATTCATAAATTGAAATCTTCCACGAATGCTGAATTCATAGAAAATTTCTATCAATATTGAAATAGCATCCTCTGAATCATAAATTTAAATAATTACAGATAGAACGTATAGGCAATGTAAAATATATACTCACATATATATAGTATTATTGAAAGACTGGTCACAATTTCTAATATTCTTAAGACATGACTTTAGCTAATTCTCATTCAAGATATCAATATATCTTGTGATGGAAAATTAAAATGTAGAAATTGTTTGTTACCTCACTTCATATTTATCTACCTGATGTTCCGAAATTTTAGCAGATAATATAAAATTTTGTTAATTTATCTATCAGAGAGTGAACTGAGAAAAAAGATTGAGACAGAGCGGGATGAGATTGAGCGCCTTGACCAGGAGATCACTGAACTACAGTACCTGAGACATGACTCAGACCTCGAGGACATGTCCTCCAGCTCCGACAGTAGCTACGAGAGTGAGGACGAGGAAGATCTTCAGGAAATCCTCAATCAACTCCTCACAGAAAACGAGGAGCTCGAGGTAAGTTGTTTAGACTAACTGACATTAATTATCAACTCCACTCAAAAAATGAGGAGCTTTGGGACATTTGTTAGACTAATGAACTCCACTCAGAAAACAAAAAGCTTTAGGTAAGTTGCTAGGACTAATGGACATTCAAATCCACTCCATCCAGAAATTGAGGAGCTTTAATTATGTAGTTGTGATGGATGGCAATTCTAAATTAACTCCGATTAGACAACGATGAGCTTGAGGTAAGTTGTTAAGACTTATTGAAATGTGGACCTAGAGGTTATTTGTCCTGACTGATGGATATCTAAATTACCTCCACTCTGAAAACGAGGATATTAAGGTGTTACAACCTACATGACGTCCTCAGCCATTTTATCTTGACAAAAATGTATGTGAGGTAAGTCAGAGCTTCATGACATCCTCATACATGTTTAATTATAAAAAGGACGAGTATCGATCACAGCAGTCAATATTTTTAATGACATGTTGAATGACATTCTTGAACTAAAAGAAAACTTCAATTATATTAAAAATAGTTCAATTGCAGGGAATGATCTTTTGCAATCAAAACATTAAAATGTGGATAACTAAGATCTGCAACATGATCCCCCAATGGCCTGTGGGGGCCTCCTGTTCCTCCAATGACCTGTGGTGGCCTCTTGATCCACCAATGGCCTGTTGTGGCCTCCTGATCCCCCAATGGCCTGTGGTGGCCTGCCTCCTGATCCCCATACGGCCTGTGGTGGCCTCCTGATCCTCCAAAAAGCTATCCTTGATACGCTAGGGGTAATGCTCACTTTCACTCGCTGTACGCCTGGAATAAGTCATAGCAAAACTGAAGGCAAGTGACTAGCTATGTGATTGGTCTCGGGTAAAAAACACCTGACCAGTCGCTAGGCTAGGCTGTTCTTGGAAGATACAGTGGAGCGACACACAACTTCAAAGCTAGTCAATTTTACTGTTACGTGGCCGAGAGAGAGATTCTTTTGATGTACGTCAAAGGATCAAACTTCTTTTCTGTTCTCATCCACAAGGTGGCACACACTGAGCTTTCAATCTTGTCATGACATGTTCCAGGAGTGCAGAGAGTGAAAGTGATCGTAAACCCTGGAGTTTCAAGGATGCCTGAAAACGGGGACACTGCTCACCCCTTACACTCCCCACCATATCAATTCGTACATTTAAGACGTTGGTTTACAAACCTATTTTCCAAATGCTTACATAATATCTATACTCTAGTTACAGCCCAGGCAACTGTCTTTATCTAAAAACAACCAAGGAGTCTGATGTAAGGTTTTGATAAACCTTCATGTAATTACTATCATTTAAAATTGACTGGTATTTCATTTGCACAGAATGAGACGATCAGTTTTTATGTAATAAAATGAAAATTTTCCATTAAAAAGGTAGAAATAGAACTGAAGAATGTACAATTGTATGTAAAATGTATCCTTCAAATTATGACAAAACATCAGAGCACTATCAGGGAGTACTTGTATTTATTTTCCTCGATATTGATTCATGCCTGTCTTCTCATTTCAGAAGCAAAATTCGAAAATGTGTTCCCAAATTCATGAAGAGAGGATGATTTGTCTTGAGGTGAAAGTTCAGATCGGGATGATACAACAGAAACAGTTGGAGAGTTCCATGGGAAGTGAATCGATGTTAGAGAGAGATCTGTTATTGTTCTAGTATACTTACTCTATACAAACAATTATTTATTTCTTTAAATGTGGACCAGTTATATATTTAATTAAATAAAATTTATCTAAGATAGATTGAAAATGTTGAGGGCTAAGGATTTGGATTCTCAAACAGTTTCAGACCTTAGTCCAAATTTCAGTTGCTAAAGAAATATACTCTTTTTTTTTTCTAAGATATCGCAGTATCGGATGTTTACGAGGTTTGCGCATGTGCTGTGCCACTTTGTAAAGTTATCATTTGAACAAGGGAAATACAAGACATTTAAGAACTTTCTAAAATTTAAAACAATTTTCGTATTTTCTCCAAAACCATATTATGAAAACTTACTTCTCGTTAAGCTAATTTTGCTGGACGTAAGTTAGACTTCAGTCTAGATTCGTTCCATGATCCTGCTGTCTGTAAGAAATTGTATAAATGTCCATTAGTTAAATAACACATGGAAGTCAAATTGGTTTCATAAATCTATTAAGGCAATGCAGTTAAAAAATAGTTATTCGGTGTATTTAGATTCAAAATGTTAATTATTCTACAAATATCGGGAAGATGATTTCTTAAAAAAAAAACACCAAAAAAGTGTAATCAAATGATGGCATATAACTCATCATACTTGATCTAGTACTTTCAGGATACATTGATCTGTTAGCTATTATCATTATTCTTGGCCAAGTATTGAAAGCCTGGTCAACTTTCCATATAAATAGCCATAACTACTTCATTTTATACAGTAAAATAATACTTGCGTACATATTTCATTGTATTTTAAATAATTAATTTCACATTACCATTAAATCCCATGATCGACCTCTACCATGTTTTCACATGTAAATGTATTATACTTTCAAGGCCAGTTCTGTCTGGTGTGCAGTTGTGCAATACCTGTTAATAAAAAGTCAATTAGGGCATATTTGTTCTTTCATATTTACCATTATCAAGACTGACTATTGTCACGTTTAAGCACTAGGCCAAAAATAATGTTCTTCAGGGTTTCCTATCCTGGAATTCCTCGCCCTAGATGCTGATCCTTACCTTTTTATTGGTTTCTGGAAGGATAACAGTATTCATGATTATATACATGTAGTGTTCATGTTTTTATCATCAAATTGATATATCTTTTCCAACATTTGCCATAATTGATATTAAAAAGTTATTTGTTTTTAAGCAACTGTTATCATTATGGTAAAAAAACCAATGTCAGATATGATTGAAAAATATATATATAAAGAGACCTTGGGCCACTGGTATAAAACATCACAACACTTGAGATTTCCTCAAGTCTAAGATTTCCCATAGACAATGCATTGCTTGAAATTTTCCTTAACTTTGAGATGTTTTATACAAGTGGGCCCTTACCGGCCATACTTTTCTTTTAGGTATATCCCTAAAGATACATATTGTTGGGCTATAAGGACTTACAGTGTCAAAGTTTATAGATAATGTTCTTATCCGCAAATGTTTTCATATGTTAAATAGTTATTTAAAGTAGAAGAACTGCAGTGTGTGTCATGTTAAATAGAGCAATATATTGAAGCACAAAATAACTTTATTACAATTCAAAATAGTTATTAACGAAACCACCGAATATTCTTTCTAATCTGCTGCCTCTTTACGACTGTGAATGATGTAAATTCATTATGGTCAAAGTTGGTAAGGAGAGGCTGACAACATGTACATTGACATATACCTTACATGGTTATGTAGTTTGTATTATTCATTAACCCTTTCACCACTGTAGACCATAATGGACTCTTCTAGATGAATATATGATAGAGTCTACTCAAGTTACCTAGGGATGAAAGAGTTAATGTCAATTCTGAAAATACTCTTTTACTGTGCAAGAACTCTGTGAATGAAATAGAATGTCTCTTTGACTCTGTGAGAGAAATAGTATATGTTTCTTTGACTCTGTTAAATATTTATATGTTTCTTGGACTCTCAAAGAGAAATAGTATATGAACTATGTTTCTTGGATTCTGTGAGAGAAAAGGTATATTTCTTTGACTTAGTGAGAGAAATAGTATGTTTCTTGGACTCTGTGAGAGAAATAGTATGTTTCTTGGACTCTGTGAGAGAAATAGTATGTTTCTTAGAATTTGAAGAGAAATATTGTAAGTTTATTTAATCCTGTTAGAGAAATAGTATATTTCTTTGATTTTGCTTTGCCCTATTCATTGTCACATCAGATATGTTTCTTCAATATTGTTTCTAACTATTTTATATCGTTTTATATCGTTTGTTTATGCTTGTTGTGGTAACAGAGGCATTGTTGGATACAGGGACAGTGGGATGTTTTGTTTCTTTTTAATGCCAAAACATGCAAAAAATACGTCGTTTTTGTGTCGCCTGCGAAAAGCTGGTGACACATAGGTATTGCTATGTCGGCGTCGGTGTAGTCGTCCGCACAGAGGTTTTCGTGCGATAACTTGAGTTTCCTTGGGCCGATCAAACTCAAACTTCATGCAGTTCTTCCTTACCAAAAGTGTTTGCTTGGGATTCCTTTTCAGGTCCGAAGGTCAAAGGTCAAGGTCACTGTTACTATAAATAGAAAATTTGTTTTCCTGCGATAACATGAGTTTCCTTGGGCTGATCAAACTCAAACTTCATGCAGTGCTAAGCACAATCTCCCAGCTTCCTGCGCAGGCGACACATCCACTTCCGTGGAATTCTTGTTTATAGAAATTGGCAACGTGTGTAGTGAGAGGTGGTCTGATAATGCTTTCAAAACCCCATCGATCCGCCTCCGTCACAGACTGTCATTGTGTAACATTAAGTAATTATAAGTCGGTATCAGAAAAGTTATATTGTTCCTGTTTCATTCCTGTATTGTCAGTCATTGTTTGAATATTTTGATGTTAAACAGTGTGTATTACATGTATGTTGTTGTTATAACGTATAGTGCTCTCGGAAATGTGAGAAGCGAGCTTTGCCCCTTAGAGAATAAAACCAAAATATGTCGTTTGTCTTTCGTCTTTGATATATTTATTACATTGGTTGAACACTAATGTGATGTAATGGTTTCCTCTATAATGTCTTTCCAAGATGCTTACACTTCTGTATACCGGAACATTTTCGCTGCAGTCTTATTTTCGCTTTTTTCGCCATCTGGAATGGGGGAGAATTTATCATTACAGCGAACATTAATCAACTACATAATATACATAGTGATTAAATATGAAAAGCGAAATTCACACTGAGCGAATTTGGATTTCACAGGCGAAGGGTGAAAGTTTGACTGGGCGAAAACATCCGTTATATAGTATATGGAAGGAATATTTTCTCTTATAAATCACTACGTTTCCTTCTGTATCAAATGCCGAAATAATTTAGGAGTGAGAATATATATTTTTGACTGAGAAGTTATAATTATTTATCATCCCGTTCCCGTTACATACCAAATTACATGTTCAATGATATGGTACGAACTTCTAAATAAATGTCATGTCCTCTTTTGTCATGTCTATGAAATTAGGAGAGATTCTTTTCCGATAAATCAGATTTACCATGGTAAAGCTTTATCTCGACTGAAGGTTATTTCCTATACTATGATTTTTGCGCAACTCAGATAAAAATGCTTTCTCCTATGGAGACAACTTATATACTATCATAAAACTTTGGCTAGACATCTTATAAGAAATACTACCAAACATCACCGGCAATTGAAAAGTGGTTGGTATTAGGAAAGAGAGAGGTAGGCTTAATGGACTATAAAAGATATTTAAATAGAGAGGAAACCTACATAGTTGCCTATATAACAGTGTAAGAAATACATTTGACACCAGCAATGTTCTCGAATGAAAATGATCATAACTGGTTGTTCAACGAACGAAATAAAATTAGAATGATAACAACGTTTTATTTCGTTTTGATTTTGAATTCGTTTAAAAATAATTTGCCCCAAAGGCTGTATTTGACGCACATATGATTTCAGTTGCGCCAAAATCGTGATGATAAATCTTTAAATGAGACGACATTGTGTCAATCTGAACGTCGAAAGGTCTAGATTACCCCAAAATAAAGAATAATGAAATAACACTAGTGATAATCATTCTGGGTGTTTTAAATTGTACATTTCCTCCGCAATACCAATTATGAGAAAATAATTTAAATCGATCGTTAATCATGACAAAGATTGTTTTGCCGAGAACAATACTGATGGGTAAGTTCAAATGAGACCATGTGACGTCATGCTGTTCATAAGACAAATGATAAATAATTTATCATTTAGTCATTCCCCCATTGCTGTTTGTTTTATGTATTGGAAATAAAAGTCGAGTAAAGATGAATTTCACTAGGAATATTTTATCATTATTTCAAGTACAAAAAGATGGTTCTTGCTGGATATATTTCTATTTTTACATTGTTACATCGTAACCAGCAGACGTAGAACAGGGAGTGTAGTGTCTCCTACTATATGTGGACTTATAGCTGTTCCGTACTCACTGCCCTTATCTTGATCACCTCTGATAAGAATGTCTGGACATTCCTGTACACACTATTGTCTATATATGTCTACCAACCAACGTTAAACAAGTCATGGATATCACCGTTATATATTATTATCAAGGTAACGTTATCTAAATTTCATTTTACTTGTAATTGATCAGGATCAAAGACTTTTAACGGTGTTTTTTTCACGCACCTGTAGGTGAACCAGAATGTATGTCGTTAGGGTAAGAATTTGTACTTTATTCTTATTGTTAAATGGCACTATTAGATATTTTACGGACAGTATTTCCCCACAGTATTGGCCACGATTTTTCATAATTTCATATTTTAATGTCATTTGATGCAATAATATGTGTAGTGATCGAGACCCCGTCTCTCTCGGTACTCAGATGATAGACAGGCCAGGTAACGCCTCATCTATATCAGCCTGTAGTGAATATGCATATTTTGAACGCGGTAGAGGTCACATGATCTGTGACGTCACAGTGGCACGAATTATACGACACGCACTACGTGTACCCATTCTGACAAGACCCCTATTTATATATTATCTGCAAAACAGTTAAAGTAATGACAGCAACCAATATAATAATGATGTTGTATCGGTAAAATCATCAATCAGCAAATAAAGACATCAATTCTCCGAAAGAGAAGTTATACATTCGAGTCTGAATCACGAAAATCTAATTCCGTATCTGCATCAACTACATTCAATGTACACTGTACCTTTTAGCCGAGAGATGGTAAAACACAGTTTACACCCTAATATCTTACATGTGTATCAAAAGGTATGTTATTTACCTGTAGTTCTTACCCACTTAATACTATAGCCAAGGGTCATTTACGATACCTACCTGTGAATTTACAGGTGAACTAACTACCTCAGAGGTTCTTTATTAGCCAAAAGCCCTAATGCTTATAGGTACATACATATATGCATATAACATTCTATAAACATAATTAGAATAGACAGGAGAGTGACATCACAGTATACATAAACCACCGTTCAATAATGTGCATATAACAATACTTAATTAACCATTAACTATTACAGTTATGAAACACCACAATACATAAACCTTGAATTAACGCCTCTTAAATGCTTAATATAAATATTTTCCTAAATTGGATAGCTCTCTAACATGTGTTACCTGAGGCTGTGAATGTCATGGCGTAATGTCATTTCTAACCGATCCTCCAACTATCACAGGTAGAATGGTGTGCCGGCGCGTTTCTTTATGCCCAAGTTCAAGCTTTTTATTTACCAAATGCAATACAGCATATAGGTTATAAAGTTAATCACGCATGGTTCGTAATAAAGTACAATATACAAGATGGCGGAGGATAATTCATGGTTCACATTTAACATATACATTTTACTGGCCCACAAGGGTTTTCTTTTGGCGGTTACATACAATAAATATTTACCAAGTTTACTTAAAGTTTTGACATTTTTATATGCAAATAATTCAATCAATTTATAGACACTAGGATGTCGATAATAATATTGTTTTAAATATGTATTTCTCAACTCAGAATATGCTGGACAAAGTAGTATAAAATGCATCTCATCTTCTACATCATTTTTGTTACAGACAGTACATATTCTTTGGCCTCTAGGGACGGCATTGTAACGTCCTGACTCAATATTAAGACAGTGTGTTTGCATGCTCAATTACTCAATGATTGTTTGATACTAGAAGTTAAGGGCTTTGTTAAACAACAACAGTTATTGAATAGTTTAAAATACCAACATTAACATTTGTTTAGCAGCTTTTTAACAAAAATGTACGTTCAGGAACTCGTGATGAGTTTACTTGTGGCAAACTATTTCAGAATAAACCTTCCAATATTAGCACAAATCCAAACTAATCCAGTTCTTGTTTATGAAAAGTGATCTTTAAAACAAACGTAAAACCAATGTTGTGGAGCCTAGTTGAATTGAATACCACCAACTAGAGCGAGCCCGGCAGATATTCTTTTCTATTTCGAGTTTGAATTTCACGTATAATTTGAAGCTAGCGATGAGTCGACATTTTGGAACCTGTTTCTTTTCTGAAAAAAATATGCAAATAATACACAATACAATACAATATATTTTATTAATCTGTCACATGTCAATATTACAGGTGTATACTATACATTCGAAGTCATAAAAACATAAGAAATTGTATTAACATATATTGACATCCAGCCATGAGTTTGACTTGTGAGATACATGCATAGAATATCAAGCAATATAATATTTGTTTGTGTTCGGGGTTTGGGTTATTACTTCAAGCCACACTTGAGTGACGAATCTGTTTAATTATTTATAAAGATGTTGTAAAAAAAACTGATCTTAATTGTTGTTGAACGGAGTAGGCAAAAACTGCCCCAATACGGTTCACTTTTTATATGTATATTTCAATACCCATTAGAGAGAGAAACACTTGCTGGTTTTAGTGAAATTCATGAAGTGGGGAAGGGCCATTTTCATTTTCGTATCCTGATTTCAGCTGACATCTAAAGCGATATTTCAACGAAACAAATATTTTAAACTATCATATTATTTATATTTAATTGTGACAGTCTGATTGACACTAGACATAAAATGGTTGTTCACGTATACCCGTGGATATACAATTAAGCTATACTGTCCGGTGTTTTTACTTTTCAAGTGATCAACGTTCGCGATTATGACAAAACCAAATTGAATGAAAGTTTATGTGTTCCGTCGACGTGCTCTAATACTACACCAAACTCAGATCTAAATAAAAGCTGTTTAGTAAAACTTTCACTTTTAGACGTTAATATGTGGATAAGTAACGTTACATATGGTATTAAGTATACATGTATACATATATAGGAGGAAAACACACGATTTATTAGCATATTTTTAGAACATGACAGTAGATTACATTGCAAATATATGAGTCTAAAAAGTCACATGATTAAACTGGCTCTTACGTCACATTGATTTGTTTTAAATCAAGTAATATATTGAGTTTTCATTCTGTGTAACCGCTGTGCTATATGCGTATCATATATACGTCTTACGTCCCTGCCATATCAGAATCGTCCTCCGATGTAATTTTTTACGTAAATTGTGATTTGTCTTCGTCCTTTCTCAAACCTAAATTGGTAGAGAATTGTATTAAGAATGTAGTTAATGTTAATAATCACACTGTCAGACGTGTCCATTGAAACAAATCATAAATATACAGAAGGGGTGCAGCTCCTGAACCCTAGCTACTGTGGACCAGTGACCAAAAACGTGCCACTTTGACGTCACAATGCAAGTACCACGTGACCTGTAACGGAGCGGTCACATTTGATTGCCTATATCTAGATAACGGGACACTTCTGAACGCGCGTTGATGGATGATTCGTTATTTATTTAAGAATATTACAGGTTTCGCTTTTTTTTACGAGATGTAAAAAATCATGGCAAAAACCCTTAAATGATAGTGATAAGGCTATTTTAGGAGATGAACGGAAGCCGTGCATATTTCATTTGGTGATGATACTTTCTCAGCTCATGATAAGGCAATGCTTTCCGGACAATAATAATAGTTATGAACGGATTAGATGAAACTTATGTGTTCATATAATAAACATGCTCCAATCACGATCGAATATGAGCTAGCGATCATGGGTTACTTTATACTTCCTCAGTTGCGGTTAGCCTATGCATTAAAGACAATGACTTGCCTAAAATTTCGGTGGATTCAGTCTAGGAATATCCAATTAGCTATACCAACATCCTTGTCTTTCCGTAATATAGAGTTCCTGTTATTGTATGGGTTGATAGCAGGTTTGATGTTTGGTTGTATACTTCCTATGTCCAGGCCAATTTTGAAGATGGCTGAGTAATATACATGTATGTATTTAATGACATTGCAGACAAAATACGTTGACAACACATGCTATAGCTAGTAATACTCCACAGTAGGGAACATTCTTTCCGCATATTGCTGGTAATGGTATACAGAAATATATTTTTTGGCTTCTGTTTCATATATTCCCGTTTTTATTTACAGCATGGGCGTCTATATTTATTGCATTTGTTGCAGCACAAAGTGAGTATAACTTAATTAGACATATGACCTTACCGATATCCAGAGGTTATACTCACATACGTTCTCTGCACCCTTGGAATATGTCATGAAAACATCAAAGGCTCAGTGTACGCTACCTTGTCGATGAGACAAGAATACTAGTTTGATGCTTTGTGGTACATCAACAGAATCCCGCGGCCATGTAACGGTAGAATTGACTGACGTTGTCGGGTGTTACTCCTCTGTAATCTTCAAAGAACATTGTCAGCCTAGCTGTTTGTCAGTTTTCTTTTATATGTGACCAATCAAATTGGTAGCCGCCTGCCGTCACTTTTGATATTCCACATTCCCGGAGTGCAGAGAGCGTAAGTGAGCACGACCCCTGACATTTCGAAGAACTGTCTGCAATTGTCGTATGCCTGCTTTGTGGATTTTCTCACAGACAATTTTCTTCTTCCTCCCATAGGCTGACGTGCTGTAACTATCAACGTACATATCTGATACTTTCTCACGAGAAGGTGAAATTTATCTTCCTATCAGTGGTAGCTGTACTGTGATATACGTGTTGATCTGACATGTATATAGGGAAATGTCACGTATTTTAATTCCTTTTAACAGAGGGGTCCATGGGTCAAACTTTGATATGCTATACCAGTTGTATTTCTTCTACTATATGTATCATTTATGTTTTAACCAGATCTAGAAATACCAGGTACAATATATTTGTAAAATTCATTGTCATTCTCATAGCCATATTATAAAATCATTATTGTGTGCTATGCACTTTGTAACAAAATGGTCAGTACAATAGATAATTAATGATAAAGAATCGAACCATCCTATATCATGTAAGATAGTGGGTATAAATAGGGAGCAACGCTTTGACGGGGGATGTGGAATTGTAGATATTGTTAAAGCGCTTTTTCATCTAGTGGCGACCAGGTCCGTCATTGATGACATAGAGACAGGAACGGGAGAGCGTTAACTCCCCAAAACAGACAGGGGTAACTGTCATTGCCATATTGTACATCTAGTATTATTGTTTCGGGAGGGGAAAATCTACGTGTGTTGTTCCGTGTGTTGTGTAACAAAAATGTCCACTACTGTAAGTAAATTTCCGTTCTTTTATCATAGGTGGCCCATTGTGCTATAATTGTGACAGACTTCCCAAACAACGTGACTGCAATACTATTGTCCAGTGTGGACCAAATGAGGTGAGACTTATAAACGTCACAAAGAAAACAATTTTATACACGCAAGGAATACATGTATAAAATATGATCAAATTTAAACGATTAGAATGTTCTTAATATTTTGGAGAATATCCTATTATTACATCGGCCGTATCGGAAAAAGATATATCAAATGAGAGAAATGTTCTTAAAAAACATATGTAATTATGAAGGAGTACAATGTAGTTTTGATTAACAGAGTTTCCACAGTTATAGAGTTAACAAATAAAATGCCACCATGGTATAGAAGAATGATACAAATAGCCATATCAGAGGATATTGTGTGTGAGGATGGGGTTGATATTGTTACCTTCAAGCTACAAAACACAATAAAAAACATCAAATGCTTTTGTTTTATTCCAGAGGTGTTATGGCGAACATTACGTCACTTCCGGTGCAGTCCAGATGTTCCGTTCAGGATGCAAGGATACGGCTGTAAATATTGGTCTATATATCAAAAGAGCGATTCTACTGACACAACATCAGTACAATAATTTACATATTGTTATATTTCTATTTTCTCATGCTTACAACAGCATTTCAATAAACCAAATTGCCATTAATGATATAAATTAATGATCTTACACTCAGTATCATGTAATATCAACTAATTGAACGAGTTTAATAAATTCAATGTAACATGGACACAAATGTAAGATTCTATTTATCACATACCATTCATAATTTGAAAAAGAGAACACATAAATGTGTTATCAGCCGACTTTATATAGGTAAAACCAAAGTACTTAGATCATAGTATTTTAGTTCCGCGCAGTGTGAAGTAGTTTAAATTGGTTTATAATAATGAATATCTTTAAATGTAATGAAAATAATGTTGACAAAATGAACATTTCAAACACATTTAAAGTAACAGTAACTGTATAATGTAGTATAGTTAATAAAAGTACTACCTAATATGGCGTAGTAATTTGTTCCCAAGGTTTCGACCAATCGCAAACTTTTAGATCTTATTTAACATGCGTATTACCACATTTGTGACATGGCTGTATGACATAGTTATATGTATCAGTTATGTGATAAACATTGTGTTCTACCACACAGCACTGTTCCAGGAAAAAGAAAAAGTCGGAATCAACTCTGTGCACGTCGTGTTGTACACGTGACTACTGTAACATACAACTCTGCGACAGACCAATACGTATGTATAGGGGAACATTGACGCTATTGAACTGGTTTATGAAGCAAAACAGAATATATACTGTATATCCGGAAAATTGCGATGCATTTTAATTTTTGCCTTTTTTGCCCTCCGTAATGAAGGTGAACTTATCAGTACAGCGAATTTAAATAAACAGCATAAACTATTTATTGAAGGACGAAATCTACACTGGTCGAAAACTGATTTCATGGGCGAAAATTTAGAATGGGCGAAAATTTCCGGGTATACAATATATGTGACGTGAAAATAAAATATACTACAGCGTCAACACACACGGTCAAAATATACTACAACGTCAGTCAATACATCAGGACCAATTTTACCACGGTGTCAACACATACGATCAAAATATACCACAGCATCAAAACACAAGGTCAAACTATAATGCAGTGTTTAAACACAAGGACAAAATTGACCATAGCGTCAACACACAAGGGAAAATATACTACAGCGTTAATATAACAACAAAATGTACCACAGCGTTAACAAGATCGAAACAAACTACAGCGTCAACACCAAAGATAAAACATAGCCGATCAATATAAGAAAATATGAACAGTAAAATGATTCTGTTATCATATTTAGAAATCAGTAGAAATGAGAATTTCCCTTGAAGAAGACCTGAAACTTCTTTTGTTGTTTGGTCTTGTAAATAGTGTTGGTAAGAGAACGCACAAAATTAAAGGATTGTTAAAAGGAAAACAATAACAAGGAAAGGTTTTCCATTGTATCTAGCAGTGTGCTCAGTAATAAAGTAGATGATTTGACAAAGATTACTGCCAGTTTACATAGATAACAATTGTTTTGTATATATTATGAGTATGTTAAAGACCCACGTGTAAATTCAACTTACTACTCCTACTAATAGATAATAAATATAATGACTCTACATATGTGCTCGCTCACGTGTTTGCTAATAAATAAATACTACAGACAATCTTCATGATGTTATCATTTCTAGAGTTGGGTAAAAGGTGTCTTGCATGTGATGACGTCATTGATCCACGAATGTGTACACGTGACATACAATGTGATGCCGATCAGGTATGATATAAATGGTCTTGTTTTGAAGTTTGAAGTTTTTAATCAACAATCGTCTGTATGTATGCTTTCCGGACGCTCGGTTTTCAGAATTGATATTTAACTGAAAAACACACTCATTGCAAATATGTCTGTATTTGTGCTTTATTTGTGTAAAATTGTCGATCACAAAGCCTATGTATATATAAATGATCAAATAGACTATACCTACTATTCAATGGCTTCAATGGTAAAAGTACATGTATTTTGAAAACAAATTTGGTATTGATATTCTTATTCTGTTGTAGATGTGTTACGCAGAAGAGATTTACAATGTTAACAAAGAGAAGCGCTATCGTCTAGGCTGTGCACCGAAATTGGTAACGTATCAACCTGTTGTTCAGGGCATTCTGCAAGCATATGACATAACAGATATAATTAAACTAGAGTTGATTGACTAATTCCTGTACATTTGACTTATTGAATGAATTCGTTTTCCATATGATATCCTTACTTTGTTATTCAGCGAGTTCACCGGTGTAACATATTTTGCGTATAAATTTAACTCTCCATCTGTGATGTCATACAATGAAAATGACGTCCAGACGTCCCTATTATATAACTGATTACAATAATGGCGATAAGTACAAGGACAATTTTGATCATGGAATGTAAAAGTGTTTCGAATTTGTTTCCTTTTCTTATGATATTTATAAAACATTTCATGATTAGTTTAGCTCTCATAACGGCTAGCCTAGCCTAATGAAACATGCTTAAACTGTTTTTTTAAATCTCACAAGAAAAGGAAACACGTAACTGTCTTGCTGCATCATATGTGGATTAATATGAAAATGAAAGAAGAGATTATGTTTCCTGGTAACTACAAATGTATGTTATTCCACTTAGACTTGAAGAATTTAACAAGATGCATCTATCCCGGAAAATCAAATCTGCAAATTAAAGTGTTTATAAGACTTATTGAAAGTGGAATACTATATTTAAATACGTACATTATTTCAACATATGTTAACAGTATGTGTATTAATATTTAAGATAGCGAGTTGGACACCATGTGCTTCTTTATCGGCTTTCGTTTCAATTTGAAAGTGTGGGGGAAAAAGGTGCGTTTCATCCAATGAAAGTGGACTAGTCGGATGGAGAGTATCGTTACTTAGGGATTATCCCTTAATCATATAGTGTTTACACTTCGTCATAAAGGAGTTATTCCCAAGTCATATACGGGTTATCTTTACGTCATATAGGGATATTCCCTCAGTCATATCGGGATTATTCTCAAGTCATATCGGGATTATCCTCAAGTCATATAGGGATTATCCTTAAGGGATATTCCCTAAGTCATATAGGGATATTCCCTAAGCCATATATATATACATGACTATTGCTGGTGTATGTCTTTGTGACTAACAGTACACATCACTTTAGAGTTGTGGATATTTCGGTGCTCCACAAATTGGCCGGCGACACGTGACGGGTTCGAGCCACTCACGGGCGACTACGTCATACTGTGGACAGTGCTGCGACACTGGGAAAAACTGTAACCGTGATCTGTGTCGCACAGGTTCGTATTGTTCATCTTTATATGTGATACCAATATCAATGTAAATAACTTCTCTTCAGGTAACTAGTATAACCACCAATATGCATTTGTATACTTCATACAATCCCTTAATGAACAATGGAGTAATCGATAAATTTGCTACTTTGTCTTTAATAATTGTTCCTTTCATTTTTGCTATTATAATTAATATCTTAAAGACATATTTACACAAACATGGATTTGTTATGGGTGGCTTTTGATTATACGACATGCATTTGTTGGTATTCGGATTTTTTTCTCTCTCAAACATATAAGTTGCGATCATGAGAAATCGACGGCAACCACTACATTTTTAGAATATAACAACCGTCATATCGATCTGTTGCCATGCACGTTGGACCAGCGAATGATTAACGTGACAGTGTTTTATTCCCAAAAAAACAAAAAATACATATTAAGTTATTAAGTTTACCATAACATATAGGTATGACCATATTTGAGTTTATAAGTAAAGTTTCATAATTTAACATCAATTTGATATCCCATGACCCGTCCTTAATAATGCTATTTTGCTAATTTGCTCCTCTTTTTCCGCACATTAAGTTCCATTATTTGCATATCCGCTGACATTTATGGCTGTTACGACTTCTTAACTAATCCTTAACTTGGAACATATCTATTTTATATGAAATGTTACTTTTTAAGGTTGTGAACCTAGTGTGTTTTCCTTTATATAGTACTATTGTACTTCATAAAATGTAACCAGCTGCAAATCTGGTATGCAAACTAGTTTGGCTTATAAAGCTAAAATCGGGCCATATTGTAAATTAAATGTAAATCTAAATATATTACCCTGTCTAAATAATTGATTGTATTATTATTATTATTCAACGTTATTGAAATAGATTCTAGTTAACATATTACTGATAAACCACTTTCGGCTGTATTACTTTTTGTTAGTTTTATGTAATGTTTATCGATTTGACTTCCCATTAGGTGCCGTCGGATATGACCTGTTGATGCCACCTCCTCTACAGAACTGTTTCGACTACGACAGTTCTTACTGCGCAGGTCTGATAGCGTCTGACCCGTTGGCATGTAACGAGCGTACGGTCCGCTATCTCATGTGTCCTAGGAGCTGTAGCGTCTGTTGTAAGTTCCTTCCACCAAAAATGCCAAGTTAACCACTTTAGCATTTTTGTCAAATTAACAGATTTGGGGAGTGAAGACAAATAAAATGAAAGAAAATTGATCTTATCTATTTTTTTGGCCGTGAATGTTAGACATTACAATTCTACTATGAAAGTCTAGTTTACCAAAACATTACAAGAATTGTGCAGATTAACATTATTTTTTTCGCAATCAATCATGATAAAAAATGAAAAATATATATCAAAAATAAGTAATCATTATGTTTGACAACAATAACTATATCGGATGAAAAAAGAAAAAAACACCAGGATGCGATATATTGTAATTGTGGCTAAACTTGATCATAGAAAACTAGTTCTAAACATTTAAATGTATCGGGACTGTATGCCTCTTTATGTTGTACTATACTTCCATGACACATGGTAACCTTGATGTTCACTTTACGTCTTAGCGGGAGCCGGAGGTATCCCTGGAAACCAGGGTAAGTAGCTGATTACTGCTCTGTATTTTATTTGTTTGTATATTATTTTCATTTTAATAACTTAATGGTTTTCATCTTTGAATGGCAGATGTTGCTAAGCGCGGTATATTTTCATTTACCAGTTTAATAAGGATTAATGTGATTAAGTCTTTCAAAAATAAACTGGAACAGAATAATAGTTAACAGTTGATCATGACTCGTACTGATTAGGATTTGTTTAACTTTAATCCTATTTTCTATGACGTTATATTTCACATGCAGGTTTTCTCGGTGTCAAACGATGTATCACGGAAGTCAATAAGACAATATTCTTTAAACAAAATTACCTGTGTGTAACCTAACTCATTCGAATTTATTTTGAATAAACAAACTATGCTATTATAAAACAACTCTTGTATATATTGTCAAAAATGGACAATAATGATTAACGGTGCGTTTAGTTGGCGTTTCTGATTTTACAATTAATTATAAGGACCGACAAACAGTTATTTACAGTTCCTTCCAATATATGCTCTATAACCTCTCTTTCTCTCAACCTACCCCCTAAGAAAACATATGGTAATTCCTGAAATAAAAACTAAGCCTACTTATAGTTGGAACCGTTAGTTCGGGGACGATACAAATGTTTAATATTTACAATGGTATTAATAGATAAAACTTACTATTTACTATTAATGGTGAAACGAAATATCTAACATTCTATAATATTATATTTTTTCTTTGTGTCAAGCAACCACTGCAGTCCAACCGAAAACGACAGCGACACCAAGCGGCCAATGTCCGCCAAAGTTCGAACTGCAACGTTGTCAGGTGATTGATTGTGCTATCGGCTTGTGTGCTGACCCTATCCTACGACCACTATGTCCGGAGTACTGTTCAGGCTTGTGTATAGCCGTGGATTGTTCAAATACTAAATTTGCTAATACCTAAAGTTAATTTCGATCAAAGGTTAATGCATACATTATGTTCTTTGTCCAAAGTTCTGTACATCCTTCCAATAAATTATTTGTCACAAAGGTGTTGTCGTAATTGTCTTTCATCAATTTCATAATAAGAAAATATCTGGCCTGTGTGAGCTGAATTATCATCATATTTTATGAAAAATATAAAAACTAGCGTTAGAGAAACTAACTGGTTTTTTTGTTCACACTATACCCTTTAAGTGCCAATTTACATAAAAAAATATTCACAATAGTACCCAGGTAAGTGTCTGTGTCTTTGGCTATATCGGTCAAATATGTTGATACGCGGGAAAATAAAGTATTTTTTTACATTCTGACGATAATTCTTACTTGTCTACTTACATGTCATAACATCAGCAGTAGAAACGTTTAACTGATTAACCAGAGATAGTAAAATATCGGGACACCCTAACATCCTCAACAATAAACAGAAAGTACAACATTAGGTAATCACCAATTACAGAAATATGTACAATACCGGGTCTTTACGACCTCATTTCGGAATGATAAATACAGTATCAACACCCTTTCAACAGAGAAAATACAATCGTTACTCCCATTCGGGTAATGACAAGTTCATGATATGATATGGTATCATTGGCGCATACAAGAAAAAATATAATATAAAGACCAATATAAATTCAATATTTGATATTTTTGTGACTTATTATTTCAAGATTATTACAAACCAACACGTGTTTCTATCCACTATAAAACAACATGAGAATACCGGAGTGTCAACAAAATAATAATTGCTACTCAAAATTGAAAAAGGCAATTGTGCTTAGGTAAAAAGGAAATGAAAAGACTTACATGGATAACCCTCGAATTCTCAAGAAGACCTGCTCTTCCGGAAGGGTCAGTGGGTTCTACTTCATCGACGACACCCATTAATTAAATATATGTCAATTCTAGGTAATGTCACGTCCTCACACCGCAAACACGAGCAGTGACAACAAACCTACAAGGCAAACTGTTGAGCATAATGAAAACCATCGACCTTCGTATCACACAAAGAAATACCATAGCTCTCTATGAGGTAATGATGGCGACCACAACACTTATTCATAGTTTTCATCTACCTGTGATGTGAGTTTGTCAGTCAGCATCCCACGTCCGTCACGAAAGTCGTGATCTTCAGAGTACGCTCTTGAATCCGAATCGACTGCAACAAGATCGAGGAAAGCAGCCAAGGAAGATGATATTGTAGTGTTCTAGATTTCAAGCTCACGAGAATATATACGATCAATGTTGACAATAAATTTCTTCTTATTCATAGACTGCAAAATCATCGACATATCTTCATGTGAAATTGAAGGGTTCGGCTGGATTTTGTTTACAGTCCTAAAAACCTCATCAATAAATTCAGTCTCAAACAAATCGGTCAAAAGAAGGTTTGTTCCCATAGAATGTTTACTGTCTGAAGATCTTGCCACCGAACTCGAGAAAAAATATTGTCAAACAGGACATAAATGATACTCACAACTTTATCCTCATTATATTTTATTTTGGTCTTTGATGTGCTATTCACAAAATATGCTCCGAAATAATTTACTGTCATGTATTTAAATCGCGTTTCGCTTTTTTTGGAAAGAAGGCTCCCATTATTAAATTCGTGACTGAATGTATGGCAGACGGTGCTTCGTGGCACAAACATGTTCGTCACTTCCGCTGACAATTACAACAAAATGACGTACTTGTTAATTTAAAACGTAAAATCCGTACACCGGCACTCGAGTCTTATCTTCACTATCATGTTTTTTTTTTTTTATAGAAGTAACTATTTAAAGGCGCCTACTGTTAGAAAGATCATCAGTACAACTACACAGAAAATAGCTTTTTAAATTCGAGGACGTTCATGCAGAAAGCAACACAAAGTTAACATTATACTGCACCCATTGGTAATCTCGTCCATCTTCTGCTCATTAGTGGAACGAAATGTCAAACGAATGGGGAATCAATATCCAACGTGTTTCGAAATGTATGCAGAGAATGACGAGATTGAAAAGGTGCTTTGGAACCTTTTATAGGGGTACGAATGAACGTCCTTTGGCAACTGTTTACATTTAAGAAGGTATTTACTAGGATATAGGACACACAATAACGAATGTAGATGACGGAGACACGAATAAAGAACTTATATAGGTACAATGGCCAGTGTGATCAGCACACAAGCACGAGACGCCTATATGTTGCTCGATGTCTCCCAACTTTTCCATTCAATTAAGGTTAAGTGTCCACCAAATATGAGACATTATTGTTAATGATTGGCAAAGTTCAAGAGGGACATCAAAAGGGACATCAAGTTCGAGAGGGACATCCAAACTCACCTCTTCACGTCTGCATTTTAGAATCCTTGCAAGGACGTCATGTACATTGCTTGTTTAAATGTATAAAAGTGACTGTAAGCCTTTTGTTTTTTGTTTTCCCAATTATAACCATTACTATTATCCATATGTTGTAAAGCGCTTTAGAGTAATTTTACAAATTATATAGGGCGATATATAAATGTTGTATATAACTATTATTATTATATAAGCAGGAAAAAACCATAGGGACTAGTATTAAATAATAAGTTATGGATGGTGTTACAGCAGTAAACCAAAAGTCGTACCCTGATACCCTCACCACAGCTCCGGTCGTAGAGTGAATGATACACCCCTAGATTTTGCCGGTTATACTTGGTTTGGTTTGATTTGTTTGTGTGTTACGTCCTATTATCAGCTATGGTCATTTAAGGACGTGCCATGTTTTCGTGGCGGAGGAAAGCCGGAGTTCCCCGGAAAAACCCCACCAACCTGCGTCCAGTACCTGGCGACTGCCTCACGTAGGCCTCGAACCCGCGACCCAGTGGTGGAGGGCTAGTGGTAGCAGAATGTCAGACGCCTGAACCACATGGCCACCGCGGCCCCGCCGGTTAAACAGTAAGGTGGGGGTTCAGTTAAAAACCAAATCTTCAAAATTCAAACTGCAAGCTTATCGTATTCAAAATATTATTCACTCGAATATATTGACAAATATAAAACAAACAGGAAGGGTTAATCACCCTTATGTACTGATGGTGCTCTTCACAGACTTAACTGTTAGGGTTATTCACTTAATTAACTTGTGTTGAAAACAGGCTTTCCTGGTAGAGTGGATCAGCTTAGTGTACTGATAGGGTTCGTCACACACTTAACTAATAGGGTTATGTACTTAGTCTTCTACTGGGATTATTTACAGACTATGCTTTTGGGGTTTATCAATTAAAGTACTGACGAGGCTCGTCGCAGAGATACTGATAGGGTTATTCACATGATGTACTGACGGGACTATTCACAGAGTTAACTGATAGGGTTATTCACTTGATGTACTGACGAGACTATCCACAGAGATAACTGATAGGGTTATTCACTTGATGTACAGACGGGACTATTCACAGAGTTAACTGATAGGGTTATTGACTTGATGTACAGACGGGACTATTCACAGAGATAACTGATAGGGTTATTCACTTGATGTACTGACGGGACTATTCACAGAGATAACTGATAGGGTTATTCACTTGATGTACAGACGGGACTATTCACAGAGTTAACTGATAGGGTTATTCACTCGAAGTACTGAAGGGAATATTCACAGAGATTACGGATAGGGTGGAACAGCTTAGTGTACTGATAGGGTTCTTCACTGACTTAACAGATTGGGTTATTTACTTAATATACTGATTGGACTATTCACCGACTTTACTGATATGGTTATTCACTTAGTTTACTGATAGGGTTGATCACTTTAATGCACTAATGGGACTATTCACAGGTTTGATTGAAATGGTTTAACAAACATATAAGCGATCTCGTGTCAATCGGTAGTGATTTTAAAGGGTCACCGATACAGTAGTAGTTATCCATCAGGTCAATGCCAACAGATGTATGAACATAGACAGGAATCATAAAGAACAAACAAATAAATCTCTCCGCAAATTACAGTGACTTTCAACCACCCTTAACACGAAATATTTTATATATTGTTCTGCTACATGAAACAATGTAGTATATTACAAATATTATAAGAAAGGTGGATGATCATGTTCCTATCATATGTCCCTAGAGTAAAAATAAAACAAACATGTTGGCGTATGTTTAATTGTATGGCTTATATGGTCAATATTTTACTTTTTTTAATGATGTCATGACTTGTTTTAAATTCGTGACTTCGATCCATATATATGTATGTCAGCGACAGGGTTACCAATCAACTTACACAATCAGAATGAGATAAGACTAACTCTTGACCCTTTCGTCGATAACGGTTGCCATTTTAAGACAATATGGCCTTTCTGGAAGAGACATACACCAAGCATTCAGGTATTTTATCAAGTCAAGAATTGATATTCGTATAAATCATTGTTTAATAAATAATATATTTTGTGGTCGTCTGGTAACTGCAGTACAACTATTGGTATTATTATCGTCAACACGTGTAGAATGAATTGCCATGGAGTTAACAATGGCTGGGACATGGCACAGATAATATCATATTTCTATAAACATTTAAGGACCACTGACCATAGCGGGCTAAACACATACAAATTCCACTGCAGTTTTCATACACACAGTAAAATCCTCTTAATTTCGTAATTGATATATAATGGCTTATAATGGAATTTAGTTGGTAAGAGCGAGAGATATTGTGATAAAAGGTTAAGGATTTGACCTGGCCTGATTAGCTTGTAATCTACGCTTAGAACAGTGTTGTCATATCTTTTTATCATTATTCTATTGATATTTTTTCCTAGTAGTCACGGCTCAAATGAAACGAGAATGTTAAGGCGACGATCTCAAAATATTCACTTGTGTTTCTGTTAAAATTCGCGAAATTCGCGAAATTAAGATCCTCGTGAATATTAGCAACTACGTACACAGTACTAAATCTATCACATGCAAGTAAAATATTTGCTTATTAAGTTTTGACAGTGATACGGGAACCCTTAAGGTTGATAGTTAATCGTTAAAACGAATTAGTAATGCTAAAGCATGATGCTCATTTGGTGTGTGTGGAAAACCACATATTCACCAAGAACCATATGTGTTTTTTTCTTGTTAAATGTGTACCTTATGTAGTCCGTATACTATGAAATAGAAACCAACATGGTGATCTAAACTACCGTTTATTTTATAAATTATTTAACCTCGTTAGCTTAGCTTGACGAGTCATTAACTGTAATTTTTAAAATGTCATTTTTTTTTTTTAAAAAAAGCTGAAATTAACAAGCTTTAATTATATCATGGTTTCATTAAAAGTCGATGAACAGTTGAAGTTGTGGATTTATATACATGCAAATTTTATTCCGAAATTCAATATTTTGTGAAGGTATACAACAAGAGATTCCCGAAAATATTACTTGAAACTAACCAGGCTTCAAACAGATAGATTCACGGCCCGGTAGTTCAAAGCAAGATTTGAGTATCTATTGTAATATTTTAATTCATAATTTCATTTTTTTTTACATAATAAGAACAACTTGGGCCAGAATGAACCCGAATTAACAAAGGATTGGCTAATTTGATTTTGAAATGTTTATCATGCTATCGACAACTAAGGTCATTTAAGGACGTGCTTCCACTTGTGTTGTGTAAGTACAGGGTATGTTGGCGTACTTGCCTCCTTGTGATAGCGCGGATCTGATGCCGACTTTATAGTGCTACGTCACTAAAACACCATGCCGAAGTCACCCAGCACAGTATTTCACCTGGTTACATTATACTGACAACGGGTGAACCAGTTGTTGCCATTACTGTAAATGCTGAACATTAAGCGGGGAATAACAACTACCATTTTCAGGACTTCAGTACGCAAAGCATGTATAAACATGTTTACCTTGTTTGACCCTGACATGCCTGTAATGTGAACGGGACATTAGAGATAGAATAACAATACATTAAACCATGATTCTCAGTTACACCAAGATAATCCAGGTATTCAATATTCCAAATATATAATACGGCGTTCGTCTTTACCATATGTTTTGTTTTGCAGGCCGACTCCTGATTTTGTGTCTGGTTGGTTTACAGTACGTCTATTATGTCAGTGCAGGTATGTAAAAGCAAAACATCTACTTAGGGCGATTAAAGACCTGACACCGTACATCCTTACTAACATGTGTCTCAGTGCACATTGTTACTGACTAAATGTCCTGTTCACTGCACATTACCTTACCGATTCCAAATTAATACAGTATACCCAGACATTTTCGCCGTGGTTAATTTTCTCCTTGTGTTTGCCTTCTGCAATTAGGGCTCATTTATCACGAAGGTGAATATAAGATTACAACATACTATAAATAGTAATAACGCGTGCAGGGCGAAACTAACACTCGGCGAATATTTATTTGACAACTGAAATGCGAATATTTTGGTAGGCGAAAGTTGCACGGTATACAGTTAATCAACTATACTTAATCTACTTTCCATCAGTGAATTTATTAAACATCACCCATTTCACTACATATTACTGAACTATTTTTTCCTGCATCACTTAATTTCCTTTAAATCCATCACATTTTTGTTCATTACTCAAATGTATTCAACTAATTTCTATCAATACTTAGTTCCGTTATCTTTTTTTAAGCGAATTATTAAAATTCAAAATATACGACAGTGCAATGGTGCAAACAAATTATCTCAAACGAATTTCATTAACACCTAAACAAAGAAACCAGTTTCCAAAACAGCAAATGAAATACGAACAAATTCTCCTTACAAAGAAACTTTTATCTCAAATACAAGTGTACCCGTATGTAATTTCATGACGCATTGTCGGTTTGCATTTTCTTGTGTATTAATGTGTATGATTTTATTACACAATTATTAAAATCATTATGTGTTGGTAGCGCTTGGCCCTCTATGTTACGAGTGTGACCACATGCCCCATCAGCGAGATTGTGGGAAAATTGTACGATGCGGAAGTCACGAGGTAAATTCTTCATCTTGCTTTAGTCAGATACAGCTGTCCCGTAGATCTTACCAATATTGGTGTTTCCTGAATAAGCCTTGGTTGAATCTATCAGTTCGGCATTTTAGCTTTCGAAGACATCGTCAAGGTAATCCTAAAGATAAGCATGGAGGACACGCACTGCGTGTTCGTAGGCCTTTTAGTGGTAACAGCAACTTTATCGTCGAGAAGTCTTTCGAAAAACATATTCAAGTGTAACGGCGGCGACGCGTTCGCCAGCAGCCATTGCGAAAAAAAACAAAAACATATAATAGCTAAAAAAATATTGTTTTCGGGTTATACGGTAAAATAGGTTATACGATACAGCCTGAAAATGAATCATTATGGAAACAGGCAAGGTTAAAACATATTTAATCGATTTGTCTTTGTTTTTATACTACTTGCTTTCACTTGTTGCAGAGTTGCTACGGGATGAAATACGTCACCACAGATTCCCACATCTTCTACAGGTCGGGCTGTAAGGATACATCGGTGGGTACAAAGATAATGCGCCGTTGACTCAAATTAAGAATACTAGTTATAGCCAGTCAAGTGTAATTTAAAACCAACATAGTACAGGTATCAGGGCTTTCAGTAAACCATTGAGAGTATTTTTTGTCTCTCTAAAATAAAATTTGCACAAAACAGCACATTGTGTCGTTATTAAATTGTAGTGCAACATCACTCAATCAGAATTTAGAATTACAACATCATTTTGGTGAACGACGTTATCAATATTTTACTGTTCAATTTGAAAGAACATGTGTATTTGACGTGTATTCGTCCTATTAGGTTTCAGAGAAAGTTGATTTCACATATATGCTTAATGTTCAGGGTCAACTGAAAGCCTCGACAATACTATCGAACACATTCATTATAACCGTTTGAAACCCTCATCTAGTAGATTCAAACGTAATACAAGCCATAACAACAGTGTGAATCGCGTAGGGAACAGTGCGAACTTACCGATGAGTCGAAACAGCTACATGATGCTGTGTAATTCATGTTAAGCATAACTGTTTCCACTTTCATTATTTAAAGGTGAAATCATCTGAGTTTGTTTCGTTCAACTTATTGTGCGTTTGATGAAATGTTTTAACACATTAACACGTAACACAATTACAGATGAATATTACAATTTACTACAGTCATATTCCGTCTTTTCGTATTGCAGAGTTATCTGCTCTTGTGAGCAGGTATTGCTTGTTACGTCATTTGTTTGTGAGAGTAACGTCATCAATTTTTGAGAAAACGACTAAATTTTCTCACACAAACCAATGACGTAACAATCAATCCCTGCTCACAAGATAAGATAACTCTGCAATACGCAAAGACGGAATATAAGGCAGGTGAAACTAAACCTTGCAGTTAAATATTGCTTTGATTAAATGATTCACTTGGGAATAAAATTATTGTTATGAGATCGGCATTTGAAGTTCTGATCAGGTGTCTACTGTATATCTCTTACACAGAGAAAATTTACAAGCTATAGCATGCACTCAATTCAATTGTTTATGAATCATCTTTGTGGATATTAAGATAATTAAATGTCCATTGATGTTGTAGACATGCGGCGTGGGAAAGCGTGATGATCGAACACTGTGTAGCTCATGTTGTACATCAGACTTCTGTAACATACAGACTTGTGACCAGCCAATAAGTAAGCGAGATCAGAAAAAAGTCATCTTGTTCACGAGTCAACAAGTTAGCAAGATATTTAATTTTATTTACCTTTTATTTAATCCAAACCCATGTCAGGTTTTATTTGAGCAAATTCTCAAAAACGCAATTGAAATATTGAAGGGTAAATAAAACAAAAATTCGAAATCAGAATCGATAAAGCTAGGGCAAAATATGAACAAAGGAATGATGAACATGGGGGTCCTGGAAAAATACAAGGAGAATGAGACCAGGTGTTCCGGAAGGATAGGCAAGACATGAAATATCATTTATCTTCCAAGCGGTCAACAAGATATGAAATATCAGTAGCTTTTCAAATCAATCAATAAGCAGGATATGAAATTTTCGAATGTTCAGTCAGTAATAACGTAAAACAAAATATAAAAATAAATCAACGATTATCACTGTTAATTAGAACATGAATACCGTTAAATTTCTGCTAATTGTCACATAGAAGTATGGTTTTATTAACCATATCCAAAGATAAGTGATCTTAGTTCAATTTTGATAAAATAATATTACACGTTAATTCTTACATCGTCATTATTCGATATACCATAAATGAGTATTTAAAAAAAACACTGTATCAGCCAGTTTTTGAAGGCTTTCACAAATTACTTCATATCTGGTTTGTTAAAGACAAAATTAGATAACGTTAGTCGATTACCTGATGGACATGCGATTCTGTGTCTATACTTCAATGTACAATTTTTATATTTTGTTTCCGGTTGCAGAACTAAAGCACAGATGTCTGGCTTGTGACTATGTGATAAGTCCAACGGACTGTGACCTGTCGAGACAGTGTGATGATGATGAGGTAAATAAAGCGTGCATTACAGATAAATACGGAGGACATGCAAGTGTAATTAAGGTTAATAGGTGCGGTAACAATAACCTGACGTCACAGAGCTATTTGAGAGCTATGTTTTTATTGCGAAAAAAACGTGTTATTGGTTGATATAATAAACAGATGCGGAGGATATGACAAACAGACACCTAAAAGAAAAACTCTTCTATATCCACATATAAATGTAGATTTTATATATATCGAACACATACATGTCATGGACATTGCTAATCCAAAAGTGTCAACACGGCCATAAGTCAGTTAAAAGACTCACATCGCGAAAATGCACACACGCGAAAATGTCCACAGTTACAGAATATAACTAGACGCTATCTGATCGGTTCCATTGTGACACACAAAAACGAACACGACGATAACGCCTACACTCGTTCGTCACTCATGTCTTGCTATGAATAAGTCTAAGATCTGTCAACACATACAGGGACAATGTTCCCTGTATATGATTTTTTTCTCTGTTGTCTGGAATCCTAGAATTTGTGCTCTGTTGACGAATGAGTAGCAACACCATCGACGTTCAGTAATTGGTAGGTGTATATCCTGGAAAAATGCGAAACATTTTGTTTGGTATTTGTATGGATTGTTAGTAGAAGTTTGCATTTATATTGCAAGTACATGCTTGTTATATTTACAAGCGGTTTGATATAGCAGGTAAACAGTTTATGAATGTATAGGTACATATATGCTAGATTTACAAGGGCTTTGTATTGATGTAGTACGTAAACAGTTATTCATTTTATATATGCATGTATGTTATATTTACGAAGGTGTTGTATTAAAATTTAAATTTGTATGGATGTGATATTTACGAGGTGTTTTAATTGATGTAGCATGTAAACAGATACTCACTTTATATGTGCATGTATGCTATATTTACGAGATGTTTTATTGATATCGAAACACTGTAAAATGTATTGAGATACAACATGATAACAGACTGTAACAGATGATGAGTAAATATATTTCGTGTTATTGTTATAGACATGCTACACGGAAGAAGTATACAACGTTAACGCTGAGAAACGGTTTCGTATGGGATGCACAAGAACAACAGTAAGACTATATGCTCTAGGACATGTGCTGATTTGTAAACTTTCATATCACAATAAGATGCATAATCAAGCCACATTACTTTATACAGAGTTACCACATTATTATAGCAAAGCGTGTACAGATGACAGCATTGTTTTAACAGTTAGAATTATGATGCGTACAAAAAAAACGTCAACATATACAAGTTCCCTACGAGTGATGGTTGGTACTCATGTTTATCTAACTCGAGTAAGTTAATTTTAAAATTGTATCAAGACACGAAGTTTACCGCGCGTCTTTTTCAATTTGAAAATTTACTATCGAGTCTTAGATAAACACGATGATCAACCATCACGAGTTTGGGAACCTTTTTCTCCCACAACGTTCAGACGTTGTATCTAGAAAACCATATGTTTCTCTTTGGAATACATTATTCTTTTTTTCGATCAGGGAAATGATTGCTATTGATTTTGACGTCACAATGAAAGATGACGTCGGAAAGCATTGTTACTTGACATCATAATTGAAAAATGACCAATGGAGTAACGTCCCGGATGTTACCCACTGGTGAGTTGTCAAAAAGTGGTCACCAACTCCAAGCAGGCTTATCCAATGAGTCAGGCATGATGAAACCTATAACTGTGGTGGGAGAAAAGATTTAAATGTGTTAACCTCGTAAAAGCCCCAGTTTAATAAGTTAAAAGTTTTACATACCGGTCTACATCGTGCATAATGATGAATGTAATTGGTAAGTATTTAAGTATCCGTTTTATCCGGTTCGTACTAGTGCTTAACTCATTCACCCCTGACATATCTGAATGAACTATTCCAACTTTTTAATTGGAATGGTTCAAATGTGTCTTCAGTGATGAATGAGTTAACACGGTTTTCATGTTTTTCAGAGCTGCAGATCACCACCTCCCACACTCGTCGGCAAACGTAGCGGTGTGTCGGTTCGTCAGATACCTTCCAACTCGCTTCCATTAACAACGTCCTACTGTGCCGAGTGTTGCTCGGGCGAGAACTGTAACAGAGCTCTCTGTAATGGAAGTAAGTCAAATACTAAATGTGCCACAGAAATTGTCGCGTCGAGTTATCTCCCATGTGACGTATATCTATAGATGTTGCCACATTTATATGCAGTTTCTGAAGCGACCACTCAAAGCTCAAAGCCAATTCCGTTTTTGCGTATTGTAGAGTTATCTTCTCTTGGGAGCAGGTATTGATTGTTACATCACTTGTTTGTGAGAGTAACGTCATCAATTTTTGAGAAAACGACGTAATTTTCTCACACAAACCAATGACGTAACAATCAACACCTGCTCCCAAGAGAATATAACTCTGCAATATGCAAAGACGGAATAGGAGATGACAAAGCAGAAACAGATCGTGAGTTTCGTTTATTTTCTGACGACTGCATAAGGTTTGACTTTTAACAGACTCAACAGTTTGTCAGCGGCTCTTAAATCCAAAGGATCATTCATATAGATTGAATATTAACATTAACTACAGGTAGCAGTGGGACCGACCTGCTGATCCCGCCGGCACTCTTGTTGTGTTTTGACTACGATGAGGTAGCCTGCCGTCTGCTGATTGCTGACGATCCCGCGCCGTGCTTTGACAGAAAAATTAAGAACATGCTGTGTCCGCGGACGTGCGGAACATGCAGTAAGTCTGTACTTGTTCAAGAGCAAAATGATTCCAAGCAATGTATTCAAGATTGTTCTAGATAGATAAATAATTTAAAAAAAGTGAGTGTGTTTTTTGGTTCCTCTCTGAATGTTCAAAAGACGATTAACTTTATCAGTGATTAGTGAAGATTTGAATTTTTGTGTATCTATAAAACACAACCATCGAATAAGTAACAACTTTCTAGATATCAAATGTTTGTGAGAGTTTACCTTGTGTATTGATGAAATTATTAAACGTTAACAAATGTCGTAAAACAGTGATTAAGCTAACTAACTTTTGAACAAATGAGCCCAGGAATTTAAATAGGTGATATGACGACGTGTTTCTTTGGCACATTGTTAGGGAAGAAATCTGCTACTGATTCTGTCGTATATTCAGGCCTGCTATTTTTGTTTTGCGTATTTTAAATCTTGTAAAGATGTCGTCTGATTAATAATTGTGGGTAGGGTACAATTATATGATATTTGACAAAACGTTTCACTATTGATCATGTGTTGTTTCAGCTGGAGGCGGTCCAGGGATAAGTGTTGGATCTACGCGTAAGTATGCAGTGTCATGAGGAATCCGGACATTTGAGCCAATTTTCACAAACGTTACGATTATTGGAGTTCAGGAAAAATCTTAAGTNGGGGGGGGGGGGGGGGGGGGGGGGGGGGGGGGGGGGGGTGTAAACTGGGATCAACTTGACCGTCTGTCCGGAGACAAACTTTGTCCGGCTATGCATTCGCTCATTTTTCAATAGATGTCTTAGAATGTGTTTCTGTAGTGACAATATCATATTTAGTTGTGTCCCCTGAAACAATTTGGCGTTCAGGACCTTTTTTTTTAGAGAGTTATGCCCCTTAACGTAAACAAAAAGGACAAAATTTTGTCCAGCTATGCAATTGCTAATTTTTTAATAGATTTCTTTGAAACCTTTTGTACCATATATAGTTGTGCCCCCTGAAATAAGTTTGCGTTTCGGACAGTTCTGCCCTTTTACATAAAAAATTGACAAAACGCTGCCCGGCTATGCATCTGTTATTTTTTTCAATAGATTTCTTTGAAACTTTTTGTGTAGTTGCAGTACCAAGGAGAGGTGCCAACCCTGCCTTTTTTAGCCTAATCAATACGATTTTGACATACAAAATACGCGTTTCAATTTCGCCTATTCGCTGTATGATTTTGTCTTATTACTGCCGATTCTGAAAATGTCTGTCCGTTTCCACGTTTTTTGTTAAAATATCGTGATCGCAATTTCTCGTTGTTTTGAATTAGCCTAGAAACTGAAGCGTATATGTGACTGTGATCCCATTGCCTCTTTCTTTACGAGTAAATGGCGGGAAAATGTACTCTAGACGAAAAAGATAAAATTGATAGTTCAGCGGGTAAACACCAAAAAATATATATAAAAAATATGGGATTGAAAATAAAAACCAGAACATATAAAGAATGACATTCTCTTTGTCATTATACAATTTACGTGAACGCGGAGGGTATACTTCTCACCACCTCGAGTTAAAAAACTTTAATAATGGTTTCTCTTTGGAAAATCATAAGTAGAGAGATTTTATTAAGTTTCTGAATGGTCGAAAAACTATGGCAAGGCAGAAAGTGTAAAAAAAAGTTTATTCATTTCTTGATATTTTTATACTACAGTTACATGCAAACATCCTCTACTTATAAAGAGGATATGAAATATTCTGATCTGGTCTCCATAGTAGTGTAGATTATTGTTCATTGTAAATGACATATAAAGCATCGGTAAATATGTCTCCTACTCTCACTTGTTCTCTATCACTTCCCTACGATGTATAATAACGGTAGGTCTATTCCAACGCACTGCAAGGGCGGGATGTCTGTTTGAAGAAAAGAATTCTATAATTTCATTGGAAATGTCAGATGTCATTAATAGTTGGGTTTAATATAACGTTTAAGAAGACATTGTATATTGATTGTAAGAGTGTCCAGGTAGGGCGAGATTATATTAAAGATCTTGTTCTTAAGGGCAGGACATATTAGTATTCATCTCCACAATATAACATAACGGTGAAAATATCTGTTAGTTATTACTGATGTATAGTTATGTTTGTTTTTATTTTTCAGTGATACCACAAGTAACTTTAGCCACATCGAAACCTGGTAAAGTATCTCTCGTTTAATACTGCATAACAAAACAATTTTCGTGATATTTTTTGTTCGTGGATTTAAGTTATTCTAGTCGTTTCGTTGTAAAAAACAATTCACGGATACCCCATGTAAACCAATAGTAGTCAAGATCATCAAATAAATTCGTCCTGGTTTTTTTTTGTAAATGTTTCCATAGCAACTACGAAACCATGACTGTAGGAAGCGATTTTTATATTTTGTGAATGTTTATACATAGCGAACATTTGTTATGTTTCAGACTGTACAAATATGCAAAAATGAGCTTGAATTGTCTCGTTGACGAAAAAATTTAGGAAAGTAAATAAGTAAGCGCAGGCCCTAGTTGGTTAAAAAGAGGATGTAGCATCAGTGCTGTTCTTGGGAGCTGACCACAAGTATAAAAGTCGATCGTTCCTCGAAAAACGCAGGGCTTTCCTCGTCTACTGAGAGGTGAAGGACCACGTTGAGACTACCGAGAGAAGGATTGTAAATCTGCAATGCTTCCTGACACGTTATATGGAATAATAATAATAACAATAATAAAGGCTTTATTCATTCTTGATAACATATTGAGCATGAAGCTCATCTTACATATGGTCAAGATACAATGAACGATAAAATGTAGAATATTTACAGCTTTAAGAAATATTCATGTATAAAATATAGGACAAGGGAGAAAAATCATATATCATTTAAAGTAAAATTGCTTTGCAGATCTCCTTAATTCTAAAAATGTCTAATATGACTAGGTAACAGATTCCATGTAAAGGGCCTCTGATATCTAAAAAAAAAAGGTTTCTAATATTCAGCTTAACCTACACTATAACACAGAAGTCTACGATAGATCAATCATTGTATGACACAATCAGCTCTATTGCTATTCCAGTCGAAATCCCTTTGAATCTATAAACAGGGTTTTTAACTAATTTTCCAATTCATATTGGAGATTTTCAGTGATTTGTACCTCGGCATGAAGGTTGATCCAACCCTGGCTATTACCTGTTTACCATGATTGTAATATTTCCTCTTGTAATCGCATTATATTGAGTGGTCGGGTTGCGCAGTGGATTGCGCACTTGCCGTTCACCAAGGCGGCCGGGGTTCGATTACCTGATCGGACTTGAAAAGGTATAGGGTCACCTGCCACGTGGGTTTTCTCCGGGTACTCCGGTTTCCTCCAACATTAAGACCCCCTAGAGCGCTTATATCCGGGCCAACAAGAGTGTTTAATAACAGGTGTAAAAACTTTTTTCATATTTGTTGTAAAACAAATGAGGTTTATATAATATGCTTTCATTCAATGACAGTTTAATCAGTTATCAAATATTTTGTAGAGTGAATTGTTAGACCTTGTATACTGACGAAATTATTAAAGGTTGAAAAATTTCGTTAAACAGTGATTTAGCTAACCACCTTTTGAACAACTGGGCCCTGGCATTTATTTCGATATTCTAGCTTCCTTTGAAGTCCAAGTTTAATCAGGTAAACTGCCTTTTCCTCTAATATTGAGTCGGGTCGGTTTGATTGCAGAGAGCGTATCCGTTTTATATATTTTATACCTTTCTTACAGTTAGACTTCTCAAGGTTATGTGCAATATCATTCTCCATTAAATATATAAACTTTATTTACTTAACAATAATTATGAAACAAGTTATTTCAACTTATTTTAATCACTCTTCTTGGCCAGGATGAGGTTGGATACCAGTTCGTACTAAGCTAGTGGTTGGATACCAGTTCGTACTAAGCTAGTGGAATAATACTAGTTCGTACTAAGCTAGTGGTTGGATACCAGTTCGTACTAAGCTAGTGGTTGGATACCAGTTCGTACTAAGCTAGTGGGTGGATACCAGTTCGTATTAAGCTAGTGGTTGGATACCAGTTCGTATTAAGCTATTGGTTTGATACCAGTTCGTACTAAACTAGTGGTTGGATACCAGTTCGTACTAAGCTATTGGTGTGATACCAGTTCGAACTAAGCTAGTGGTTGGATACCAGTTCGTACTAAGCTAGTGGTTGGATACCAGTTCGTACTAAGCTAGTGGTTGGATAACAGTTCGTACTAAGCTAGTGGTTGGATACCAGTTCGTACTAAGCTAGTGGTTGGATACCAGTTCGTACTAAGCTATTGGTTTGATACCAGTTCGTACTAAGCTAGTGGTTGGATACCAATTCGTATTAAGCTAGTGGTTGGATACCAGTTCGTACTAAGATATTGGTTGGATACCAGTTCGTACTAAGCTAGTGGTTGGATACAAGTTCTTAACAAGCTAGCGGTTGGATACCAGTTCGTAATAAACTAGTGGTTAGATACCAGTTCGTACTAAGCTAGTGGTTGGATACCAGTTCGTATTAAGCTAGTGGTTGGATACCAGTTCGTACTAAGATATTGGTTGGATACCAGTTCGTACTAAACTAGTGGTTGGATACCAGTTCGTACTAAACTAGTGGTTGGATACCAGTTCGTAATAAACTAGTGGTTGGATACCAGTTCGTATTTAGCTAGTGGTTGGATACCAGTTCTTACTAAGATATTGGTTGGATACCAGTTCGTACTAAGCTAGTGGTTGGATACCAGTTTGTACTAAGCAAGTGGTTGGATACCAGTTCGTACTAAGATGGTGGTTGGATACGAGTTCGTACTAAGCTAGTGGTTGGATACGAGTTCGTAATAAACTAGTGGTTGGATACCAGTTTGAAATATGCAATTGGTTGGATACCAGTTCGTACTAAGCTGGTGGTTGGATACCAGTTCGTACTAAGCTGGTGGTTGGATACCAGTTTTTAACAAGCAAGTGATAGAATACTAGTTCTCACTAAGCTGGTGGTTGGATACTAGTTTGTACTACCAGTTTGTACTTAGCTAGTGGTTGGATACCAGTTTTTAACAAGCAAGTGATAGAATACTAGTTCTCACTAAGCTGGTGGTTGGATACTAGTTTGTACTACCAGTTTGTACTTAGCTAGTGGTTGGATACCAGTTCGTACCAAGCAAATGTTTGGATACGAGTTCGTTATAAACTAGTGGTTGGATAACAGTTTTATCTAAGCAATCGGTTAGATACCAGTTCGTACTAAGCTAGTGGTTTGATACCACTTCTTAACAAGCAAGTGGTTGGATACCAGTTCGTATTAATTGCGATAATGGTTGGATACCAGTTTGTTCTAAGTTAGTGGTTGGGTACCAGTTCGTACTAAACTAATGGTTGGATACCAGTTCGTACTAAACTAGTGTTTGGATACCAGTTCGTACTAAGCTAGTGGTATGATACCGGTGACCGGTGAGGTGTTAAACATGTGTTTCCTGTAGTTTCTTGTGGTTATTAGACTCTTGAGCGGATGGCAGTGACCGGTGTGAGACAGTTTAAGGGTTCCTGTTCTTACTAGACTAATGTTTCCATGTGTTTCCCGTGTAACTAGGTGTAGTATACTAATGTGTTTATTTTACTTACTAGCTTCCTATGAGAAAAGATAGATCAACTGATATATTAAATGCGCTGTCTTTCCTTTCTATGTTAGTGCGTGTATAGTGTATAGCTGTGACTGGTGTAGTATATTTATGTGTCTTTTACTTACTAGGCTCGTGTGTGGACTATATTTACCGTTGTGATGTAGTACACATGTTTATGTTACTTACCAGGCTCGTGTGTGGACTATTTTGACCGTTGTGATGTAGTACACATGTTTATGCTACTTACCAGGTTCAGGTTTGTGTGTGGACTATGTTGACCGTTGTGATGAAGTACACATGTTTATGCTACTTACCAGGGTGTGGACTATTTTGACCGTTGTGATGTAGTACTCATGTTTATGCTACTTACCAGGTTCGAGTGTGGACTATGTTGACCGTTGTGTTGTAGTACACATGTTTATGCTACTTACTAGGTTCGAGTGTGGACTATGTTGACCGTTGTGATGAAGTACACATGTTTATGCTACTTACCAGGTTCGTGTGTGGACTATTTTTACCGTTGTGATGTAGTACACATGTTTATGTTACTTACCAGGTTTGAGTGTGGACTATGTTTACCGTTGTGATGTAGTACACATGTTTATGTTACTTACCAGGTTCGTGTGTGGACTATGTTGACCGTTGTGATGTAGTACGCATGTTTATGCTACTTACTAGGTTCGTGTGTGGACTATGTTGACCGTTGTGATGTAGTACGCATGTTTATGCTACTTACTAGGTTCGTGTGTGAACTATGTTGACCGTTGTGATGTAGTACACATGTTTATGCTACTTACTTGGTTCGTGTGTGGACTATGTTTACCGTTGTGATGTAGTACACATGTTTATGCTACTTACCAGGTTCAGGTTTGTGGGTGGACTATGTTGACCGTTGTGATGTAGTACATATGTTTATGCTACTTACCAGGTTCAGGTTTGTGGGTGGACTATGTTGACCGTTGTGATGTAGTACGCATGTTTATGCTACTTACTAGGTTCGTGTGTGAACTATGTTTACCATTGTGATGTAGTACACATGTTTATGTTACTTACCAGGTTCAGGTTCGTGTGTGGACTATGTTGACAGTTGTGATGTAGTACACATGTTTATGCTACTTACTAGGTTCGTGTGTGAACTATGTTTACCATTGTGATGTAGTACACATGTTTATGTTACTTACCAGGTTCAGGTTCGTGTGTGGACTATGTTGACAGTTGTGATGTAGTACACATGTTTATGCTACTTACCATGTTCAGGTTTGTGTGTGGCCTATGTTGACCGTTGTGATGTAGTACACATGTTTATGCTACTTACTAGGTTCGTGTGTGAACTATGTTGCCCGTTGTGATGTAGTACACATGTTTATGTTACTTACCAGGTTCAGGTTCGTGTGTGGACTATTTTTACCGTTGTGATGTAGTACACATGTTTATGCTACTTTCCAGGTTCAGGTTTGTGTGTGGACTATGTTGACTGTTGTGATGTAGTACACATGTTTATGCTACTTACCAGGTTCAGGGTGTGTGGACTCCGGCGACCGCTGTGCTGTTGATGCAGGTACCACTAGTCTGATATGTAACATACAACCGCAACTCTGCCAAAAGACATGTGGACTGTGTGGGGGAGGTATGTGATGCTTTAGGTACTTGTATAAACACGTTCATTCCTTTCATCCGACTTTATTTCGAGGCGCAAGCTACTTGCTTAAGTAGGGAAGTTTTCTTATAGTAATTAAGTAACTCATGTAACTTAGCTTCGAGCTAGAGGAAATTTCCCTAGAGCGTCCGACTAAGAACCTGGATAATTTGACCGTGCGCACGTGGTAGTAAGTTAAGTGCACGAGAGAGTATTGGTTAATTGATAGCAAGTCACCCTTGATCCAGCTTAAGGCTTTGTCATGAATGACTAAATGTTCCTCACCCTGGATGTGAGGAGAGAGTCTTGGTAAATAGATAGCAAGTCACCCTTTGTTCAAGCTTTCGGGCTCTGCCTTTCATCAGGAATTAAATGTTCCCCACCCTGGATGAGACTTAAGGGTTATAACTATTCAGTCACTGATGAAAGGCTAGGCCTGACTGCTTGGAATAGGAGTAACTGGTGCTGTTCATTTTATTACATTCCTGGTAGAAATTTGTGATAGACGTTTACTTTATGTAAATCGATTTGCTTAAATCTGGTAAATATGTATTTGACATTATTCAAACGTGGTAACATTGCTGCTTATCATTTCAACAGGTACTACGGCACCGCCAGGTAAGTACATTTTCTATCCTTTTTTTCATCCAGTCTTTGACGACACAGTGACTGCAGATTTCTATTTATATACCCGGNNNGGGGGGGGCACTACAATCGGGAGCCGTCGGCACTTTCCGTTCTCGTTTACAGAAAGTGCCGACGATTCCCGATTGATACCGGCTATCGTTAAACGATGTTAAAGCTGACAGTGCAAGTAAAAAAACTTTCAATTGAGATTTTTTTTTTAAAGTTTTTTTTTCTGATTTTGAGATCTGCCCCATCTCTTCCGACTATCATTTCTAAGGAAGTGCTGACATTATATTTGTTTTCCTTGTTTGGTATAAAAAGCGCATAGCCTGTCACACCGGTTATCATTCTACAACTGACTTGCGAGTTAATGCACCGCGCACCCTGATCGGCAACCGATATCAAAAATCAAACACACTCACCTGAAGACTTTGAAACACTACCAAGCTGGTTGTTACTTATGGCACATTCTTGAAAATTGTGTATCCAAAATAAAAGGTACATTAGTAAACATACTACCATAAATTATATATATAACATCGGTCTTTCTCGTGCATAGAATTGCACCAACACACAAACACTTTATTACGAACTCTTAGTCTATTTCGTGTAGACACTTTACTAGCAAAACACGTGCAAAATGCGACATCCCCAGGTGTGTAGTCAACAATGTGAAATTTGATAATTGAACCGTTCTCGTGGAAATTATTAGAATAAGTATTGTTTTCACCCAGGAGGTTATTTGGATATATAAAAGGTAATAATTAGCGTTCGTCGTATGTTTGCTTCTTTCAGGGCAATTGTTTTGGGAGGGGGGCATGGCAGGGTTTATGCATTAGATATTTTAATTGGTTGTATTTTACTACTATTTCATCTTTTCTTAGATAAATGTTATCTTTGATGTGTTCCATTTCAATTTTGTTCAACTGATCTGATACCAAATGTTGGTATAAATCGTGCGTGAAAGTGTTCTATCGGAGACGTATATAGTAAGTAACGTCACCTTGTGCACATATTAAACAAATT
This sequence comes from Mizuhopecten yessoensis, assembly GCF_002113885.1. Taxonomy (NCBI): domain Eukaryota; kingdom Metazoa; phylum Mollusca; class Bivalvia; order Pectinida; family Pectinidae; genus Mizuhopecten; species Mizuhopecten yessoensis. Next base: position 306,401 of record NW_018407089.1, read on the forward strand.
ATATCCGGTCTGACAGGTAATGCGCTTTTTATACCCAGCGAGACCCATACTCGTTACAAGCAAGGACAAACTAAAATGTCGGCACTTCCTTAGAAACGGTAAAAGGAAGAGATGGGGAAGATCTCTAAACCAGAAAAACATAAACTTTAAACAGAATACCTTCATTGAAAGCTTTTTATCTTGCACTGTCAGCTTTTACTGTCCATCGGATGATGTTCAAATACAATGCGAGTCGTCAGTTATGTAACCTATGTAATTATGTTATTCTACCACTAAAAATGTTGGTGCTATTTTTACCTAATTATGTTCATACGCACTGACTTATCACTCAATTAATGTGTTTTGGAAGACATGCCTGACTGTAGTTAGCGATGTAAATCAGTAGCACAAAAAGTATCTATGTTTTGTATAAACTAGATGAGCATGTCATTATATATATATTCTTTATCGAGAAACGTTTTCCAATTTGACTGTGGGTTTTGTAGTAAGAACAGTGTAACAGGTGACACAGCACAGTAACTAAACTTACTGTAGGAGAGAGTCTTGGTAAATAAATAACAAGTCACCCTTGGTTCAAGCTTTCGGACTCTGCCCTTCATCAGGAATTAACCCTGGATGTGACCTAAGAGTTGGGACCATTCATTCACTGATGGAAGGCCAGGCCAGAATGCTTGGGACAGGAGTTACTGATAATATTGATTGTATTACGTCCTTTATAGGAAATTTGTGATAGAAGTTTGCTCTTGCTACATGTTAATGCTTTAGGGAAATAGTTGTTGTATTGTGCTACATAAAATTTTCGTTTCGTTTGTTTTTGTCCGCCGGTGATTCTTAACATTCAACATCAGCTACACAATACTGATTCTCTTCCACAGCTCCCACTTGTCACGACCCCATCAGTGAGTGCCAGTGCCGTTATCTAGACCAACAAGTCCATATCTGTGACGACACAGACCGAGATGTGAAGATGTTTTGTTGTTATTACTGTAATAAGAAACGGGGGCCCTATTCTTGTCCAGACCGCGTATGTGACGCTATAGAACAACAGGAGTTTGACAGGTATTTTATACTTCTAACTATAGAAAAGGAGGTTGACAGGTATTTATACTTCTAACTATAGAAAAGGAGGTTGACAGGTATTTATACACGTTCAACTACAGAACAAGAACGTGACAAGCATTCACACACTAGTAACTGTAGAAGAACGATTATACGTATGTTCTTGGATCTAAAGAATAACAACAGTTTGACAGCTATTCACAGATTGAAATATATTTCCTGTTTGTTTTCAACAGATGACCTGAATACTTTATTTATATAATGTTACTTCATTATTTCAGAATCCAGAAGCTCGGTATCAGTATCACTTGTCACAGCGATATCAGTTACTAGAAATACATTATTTAGTGTCTGAAAACACGAAATATAAATAGTTTTATATACTTGGTTTCGTTGTCTTCTGTTTTATTCTATCATTCAACCACTCAGAACATAAGACCATTATATGACACCTATCTACAAATGTCTATTACTTATGACATTACTTATAAGAACGCTTCTTAGATTTGTGTTCACCACGGGTGCCACAAGTGGTCCTGAAAGCGATTATTCTTCCAAATGTAACCTGTGCTGTAATAATGACATTGGTCTGTGACCATCTATTTGAATTACGTCCCTTGATGTGGCTCTTCTGTTTAAAAAAAAGGGGAAAAACACAACCCGCCATTTGCTTTCAAATGTAGAACATACATAAAATGTACGACTGGCTTGTTTTTTTCCGTTTTTTTTTAACAGAAGATCTACATCAAGGGACGTAATTCACATTAATGTGCCATTTGGGGAAAGAATAGTCCAGAGCCCGTTTTCATGAAACCGTGCTCAATCATTGATTTTGTGCTCAAGTCTAATTTCTTGAGGAAGCATTATAAACTCGGCATCAGTTCCGCGCTATCACAAGGAGACAAACACGAACATATCGCAGCCTCCCACAGCACGCATGCATCTTACACACAGGGGAGGCCGTCCTTAAATGACCATACCTGTTGATAGGACGGTAAACAATACTAAACCAAACCAAACTAATTTCTTGTTTCAGTTATAAATTAATTACAAAGATCTTATTTTTTCTCAATGATCAGGAAAAAAATTAAGAGACTAAAAGCTGAAGTCTGTTTACAAAGTGCTAAAAGAAAGCTGGTTTGAGCACAGAATTTATGCTTGAGCGTGAGAGGAAATCAAAATTGGTCCAATGCCACAATTATAACACTGATTTTGGATGTCTGTTTTTTCTTTCATCGCCGTTTCCTATTTAAAGTGTGGCAGGTTTTAATTGCACATAGGATTAAGGTCGCCTTCTAGCTTCGAGCTAGAGGGAATTTCCCTTTAGCTCAGTGGTAGAGCGTTCGACTAGGAACCTAGGGATCGCGGGTTCGATCCAAGGTGGAAGGACATTTCCTCTTTCCTGTAACAATGGTATCGCCTTAGGCATACGTCGTCATATGGCTTTAGCCTTGGGAAAGGATGTTAAAAGCTGTACATTCCACAAGTGCCGGTTTCATTATTTTAGCACAGGTTCATATTATATATATTCCTTTTCGTTTTTGGTATCTCTGTTTATAGCAATTCTGAATTTAAATTGTGCCCTTTGTCATGACGTAGTAAGCACGTGTATTATGTATCCCTCTTCCTAGGTCATTTACATGTGTCTACAAAGTCTTTCACGACCAGCATGCCTAAACGTTTGTTATAGTTGCATTTTATCCTCGTGTATTAAGACGAACAGCTTGTCTAGTGTGACTGATTACGGTTGGACAAAGAAAAGAACAAAATACCAAATCATACTTTAAACGCAAATCGATGGATTTAGGCCAAATATTGACACTTGATTATATTAGAGACGCCCGAAGGACTAAAAGTAGAATAAGACCAGATGTTCCTGAAGAGTAAACATATACTGCTTCATCTTGACGACACCCATCATGACAATCCCTGGAAAATAATGGCTAAAACTGGGACATATTTTACTAGAATGACTTTGCCCGAAATACAACCACTATCAACCATTTATTTATAATACCTTTACTTTTCAATCAGCTTCCTCAAAACAGGAAATACATGTAACAGGTAGCACCGGTTTGGTTTTTGAAAAAGACATCAAATATCAAACTTGTGTAGAGCTTATAACGGTGGGCATCAACACACCTTTTGGAGCTCATGTTGATTTTTGTGTCTTTTTCAATTAATTCATTTATTATTTTGAAAAGGAATTGGTAGCATGGAATACTGGTTTACTTAACTGAAACATGCACCGTTTGCAGCAAATACATGCACAATGGAGGATCAGAGATCAGGATCAAATGAATCAAGAGTACAATATCCATACATCAAGTTGCTCCAAAATGATTTTCAGTTACTGTGTGAAAAAATAAGTCATTAGTCACTGCCCTATACCGAAACGTGATTAGTTCTGCCTGATACAGCTTCGTTACTTATCACTATCTGAATCAGTTACGTTAATAATCACTGCCTGATACAGCAATGTCATTAGTTACTGCTTGATACAAACGTTACTAGTCACTGCCTGATACAGTAACGTTACTAGTCACTGCCTGATACAGTAACATAACTAGTCACTGCCCGATACAGTAACGTTACTAGTCACTGCCTGATACAGCAATATCATTAGTCACTGCCTGATACAGTAATGTTACTAGTCACTGCCTGATACAGCAATGTCACTAGCCATTGCCTGATACAGTAACGTTACTAGTCACTGCCTGATACAGCAATGTCACTAGTCACTGCCTGATACAGCAATGTCATAAGTCACTGCCTGATACAGTAACGTTACTAGTCACTGTCTAATACAATAATGTTATTAATCACTATCTGATACAGCAACGTTGCTAGTCACTGCCTGATACGATAACGTTGCTAGTCACTGCCCGATACAGTAACGTTATTAGTCACTGTCTGATACAGTAACATTACTAGTCACTGCCTGAAACAGTAGCGTTACTAGTCACTGTCTGATACAGTAACGTTGCTAGTCACTGCCTGATACAGTCACGTTACTAGTCACTGCCTGATACAGTAACGTTACTAGTCACTGTCTAATACAATAACGTTATTAATCACTATCTGATACAGCAACGTTGCTAGTCACTGCCTGATACGATAACGTTGCTAGTCACTGCCCGATACAGTAACGTTATGAGTCACTGTCTCATACAGTAACGTTGCTAGTCACTTCCTGATACAGTAACGTTACTAGTCACTGCCTGAAACAGTAACGTTACTACTCCCTGCCCGATACAGTAACGTTACTAGTCACTGACTGATACAGTAACGTTACTAGTCTCTATCTGATACAGTAACGTTACTAGTCACTACCTTATACAGTAACGTCACTGGTCACTGTCTGATAAGTAACGTTATTAGTCACTGTCTCATACAGTAACGTTGCTAGTCACTGCCTGATACAGTAACGTTACTAGTCAGTGTCTGATACCGTAACGTTACTAATCCCTGCCTGATACAGTAACGTTACTAGTCACCGTCTGATACAGTAACGTTACTAATCACTGACTGATACAGTAACGTTACTAGTCTCTATCTGATACAGTAACGTTACTAGTCACTACCTTATACAGTAACGTCACTGGTCACTGTCTGATAAGTAACGTTATTAGTCACTGTCTCATACAGTAACGTTGCTAGTCACTGCCTGATACAGTAACGTTACTAGCCACTGTCTGATACAGTAACGTTACTAATCATTGCCTGATACAGTAACGTTACTAGTCACTGACTGATACAGTAACGTTACTAGTCACTGCCCGATACAGTAACGTTATGAGTCACTGTCTCATACAGTACCGTTGCTAGTCACTTCCTGATACAGTAACATTACTAGTCACTGCCTGAAACAGTAGCGTTACTAGTCACTGTCTGATACAGTAACGTTACTAATCATTGCCTGATACAGTAACGTTACTAGTCACTGACTGATACAGTAACGTTCCTAGTCACTGCCTGAAACAGTAACGTTACTAGTCACTGCCTGATACTGTAACGTTGCTAGTCACTACCTGATAGAGCAATATCATTAGTCACTGTCTGATACAGTAACTTTACTAGTCACTGCCTGCTACAGTAACGTTACTAGTCACTGCCTGATACTGTAACGTTGCTAGTCACTACCTGATAGAGCAATATCATTAGTCACTGTCTGATACAGTAACTTTACTAGTCACTGCCTGATACAGTAACGTTAATAGTCACTACCTGATACAGTAACGTTTACTAGGCACTGCCCGATACAGTAACGTTACTAGTCACTACCTGATACAGCAACGTCACTGGTCACTGTCTGATACAGTAACGTTGCTAGTCACTGTCTGATACAGTAACGTAACTAGTCACTGTCTGATACAGTAACGTTACGAGTCACTGCCTGATATAGTAACGTTACTAGTCACTGCCTGATACTGTAACGTTGCTAGTCACTACCTGATAGAGCAATATCATTAGTCACTGTCTGATACAGTAACTTTACTAGTCACTGCCTGATACAGTAACGTCACTGGTCACTGTTTGATACAGTAACGTTGCTAGTCACTGTCTGATACAGTAACGTAACTAGTCACTGCCCGATACAGTAACGTCACTAGTCACTGTCTGATACAGTACCGTTGCTACTCACTGTCTGATACAGTAACGTTACTAGTCACTGCCCGATACAGTAACGTCACTAGTCACTGTCTGATACAGTAACGTTACTAACCACTGCCTGATACAGTAACGTTACTAGTCATTGTCTGATACAGTAACGTTACTAATCACTGCCTGGTACAGTAACGTTACTAGTCACTGTCTGATACGGTAACGTTACTAATCACTGCCTGATACAGTAACGTTAATAGTCACTACCTGATACAGTAACGTTTACTAGGCACTGCCCGATACAGTAACGTTACTAGTCACTGCCCTATACAGTAATGTTACTAGTCACTGCCTGATACAGTAACGTTAATAGTCACTACCTGATACAGTAACGTTTACTAGGCACTGCCCGATACAGTAACGTTACTAGTCACTACCTGATACAGTAACGTTACTAGTTACTGCTTGATACAGTAACGTTACTAGTCACTGTCTGCTACAGTAACGTTACTAGTCACTGCCTGATATAGTAACGTTACTAGTCACTGCCTGATACGTTGCTAGTCACTGCCCGATACAGTAAAGTTATGAGTCACTGTCTCATACAGTAACGTTGCTAGTCACTGCCTGATACAGTCACGTTACTAGTCACTGCCTGATACTGTAACGTTGCTAGTCACTACCTGATAGAGCAATATCATTAGTCACTGTCTGATACAGTAACGTTACTAGTCACTATCTGATACAGTAACGTTACTAGTCACTACCTGATACAGTAACGTCACTGGTCACTGTCTGATACAGTAACGTTGCTAGTCACTGTCTGATACAGTAACGTAACTAGTCACTGTCTGATACAGTAACGTTACTAGTCACTGTCTGATACAGTAACGTCACTAGTCACTGTCTGATACAGTAACGTTGCTAGTCACTGTCTGATACAGTAACGTTCCTAGTCACTGCCCGATACAGTAACGTTACTAGTCACTGCCTGCTACAGTAACGTTACTAGTCACTGCCTGATATAGTAACGTTACTAGTCACTGCCTGATACAGTAACGCTACTAGTCACTGCCTGATACAGTAACGTTACTGGTCACTACCTGATACAGTAACGTCACTGGTCACTGTCCGATACAGTAACGTTGCTAGTCACTGTCTGATACAGTAACGTATCTAGTCTCTGTCTGATACAGTAACGTTACTAGTCACTATCTGATACAGTAACGTTACTAGTCACTCCCTGATACAGTAACGTTACTAGTCCCTGCTTGATACAGTAACGTTACTAGTCACTGCCTGATACAGTAACTTTACTAGTCACTGCCTGATACAGTAACGTTGCTAGTCACTGCCTGATACAGCAATATCATTAGTCACTGTCTGATACAGTAACGTTACTAGTCACTATCTGATACAGTAACGTTACTAGTCACTCCCTGATACAGTAACGTCACTGGTCACTGTCCGATACAGTAACGTTGCTAGTCACTGTCTGATACAGTAACGTTCCTAGTCACTGCCCGATACAGTAACGTTACTAGTCACTGCCTGCTACAGTAACGTTACTAGTCACTGCCTGATACAGAAACGTTACTAGTCACTACCCGATACAGTAACGTTACTAGGCACTGCCTGATACAGTAACGTTACTAGTCACTGCCTGATACAGTAACGTTGCTAGTCACTGCCTGATACGGCAATGTCATTAGTCACTGCCCGATACAGGATCCTTTTTTCAGTTACTGGCTGATACAGCAACATAATATCAGTCACTGCCAGATACAGCAACAAGATATAAAGTCACTTCAAATGGTTATTACTTCTGTGTAAGTTGATATTAATGGCTCTCACAATTACAATGGAACTGCAAATATTAGTACATAATATAAATATACAACTTTACTAACCCAAGGTTATAATGTCTCGGACTATGATGGTTGGTTAACAATTACAAAAGAATGTTTCACTATACAAAAGATAAATATGGAAAAGACAGGAAACATTTCTTTATTAAATCCATTGTTATAAATATTTTGGCATAATCTATGTACAATGAATATCATTCGACAATAATTCAGCAATTTATTTCAATATTAATTTCATTGTCTCATATCAATCACATGATTTTTCTTTCTTTTGTTTTTTGCTTTTCTTCTTTTTTGTCGCTCCGCTATCCTGCACTGCACATTCATCACTGTGTTTTGATAATGATGTCTCGCTATCATCACAAGGATGTGTTTTTAATTTGTCTTTCCTTTTCTTCTTTTTTGAATCTGTCACACTACTAACACTATCTGTTGTTAACACTTCACTCTTTCGTTTTTTGTTTTTCTTCTTCTTTCTATTTGACTCCTCATCACAAACGATGTCTTCTGGCACATTTTCAGATTTTTCTTTATTTTTCCGCTTCTTTTCTTTCCTTTTCTTTTTTGTTGTGTATGTATCTTGCCCCTCAGACTCGGAACTCTCCTCACACCTATGTTTTGTAGGTATACCAATGTTATCCGTATCTATGGTATCTTCTTCTTTGTTACACTGTGATTCTTCCATTTCCCTCTTTCGTTTTTTCCTTTCGGATTTGTCTTTTTTCTTTTCTTTTCTCTTTTCCTTTATGTCGGCAGTATCATCAGTTTGTAAAATGTCATCACCTTTCTCGTTTTGTTTAACCAAAGGATTTCCTTGTTCAGTAACCTTGTTCTGATCTTTTATGACTGTTTTCTGGGATTTGTATTTAGCAAGAAGTAAAGCCTCTTGTTCCTGAATTCGTGCTAGTTTACCATTCAGCTTGTGACCGTGCCGGGCAGCCCTGTAATATACAAATCATCAGTGGGCAGAGTGCTTATATACAAATCATCAATGGGCAGAGTGCTTATATACAAATATACACATCAATGGGCAGAGTGCTTATATAAAAATATACACATCAATGGGCAGAGGGCTTATATACAAATATACACATCAATGGGTAGAGAGCTTATATACAAATATACCCATCAATGGGCAGAGAGCTTATAAACAAATATACACATCAATGGGCAGAGAGTTTATATACAAATATACACATCAATGGGTAGAGAGCTTATATACAAATATACCCATCAATGGGCAGAGAGCTTATAAACAAATATACACATCAATGGGCAGAGCGCTTATAACCAAATATACACATCAACGGGAAGAGAGCTTATAACCAAATATCCGCATCAATGGGCAGAGAGCTTATAAACAAATATACACATCAATGGGCAGAGTGATTATATACAAATATACACATCAATGGGCAGAGCGCTTATAACCAAATATACACATCAATGGTAAGAGAGCTTATAACCAAATATCCGCATCAATGGGCAGAGAGCTTATAAACAAATATACACATCAATGGGCAGAGAGTTTATATACAAATATACACATCAATGGGCAGAGTGATTATATACAAATATACACATCAATGGGAAGATAGCTTATATCCAAATATCCGCATCAATGGGCAGAGAGCTTATAAACAAATATACACATCAATGGGCAGAGTGCTTATATAAAAATATACACATCAATGGGCAGAGCGCTTATAACCAAATATACACATCAATGGGAAGATAGCTTATATCCAAATATCCGCATCAATGGGCAGAGAGCTTATAAACAAATATACACATCAATGGGCAGAGTGCTTATATACAAACCATCAATGGGCAGAGTGCTTATATGCAAATATACGCATCAATGGGCAGAGTGCTTATATACAAACCATCAATGGGCAGAGTGCTTATATAAAAATATACACATCAATGGGCAGAGAGTTTATATACAAATATACACATCAATGGGCAGAGTGCTTATATAAAAATATACACATCAATGGGCAGAGTGCTTATATAAAAATATACACATCAATGGGCAGAGTGATTATATACAAATATACACATCAATGGGCAGAGTGCTTATATACAAACCATCAATGGGCAGAGTGCTTATATACAAACCATCAATGGGCAGAGTGCTTATATACAAACCATCAATGGGCAGAGTGCTTATATAAAAATATACACATCAATGGGCAGAGCGCTTATAACCAAATATACACATCAATGGGAAGATAGCTTATATCCAAATATCCGCATCAATGGGCAGAGAGCTTATATACAAATATACACATCAATGGGCTGAGTGCTTAGTACAGATTTCATTCAATGGAAAAAGTATTGTGATTTTAGGGCATTTCCCTTGTATTATATATGAAAACTCATAACTGGGTTTTGTAAGATGTGTGAAAATTCGAAACTATGAAAATGCTCAGAAATAGTTTGCTTTAATAGAATGTGGGATACACAACTTTGTCAACACACTAGTACTGTTAAAGTTCTAGACTAGTTTGATGCACACTTGGTCTGTAAAATTATAACAATAATAAGTATTTTACTTGTCATTTGAGTGATACAGGTTACTGTCTGATGGGGCTGTAGTATAGGCTTGTGTCTCGCATATACATGGCATGGTTAAGTATCACACAATACAAAATAAGTTAACGATAGGTGACATATTCATGGCAAAGACACTAGTGTTGAATCCATGACACTAGTGTTGAATCCATGACACTACTGTTGAATCTATGACACGAGTGTTGAATCCATGACACTAGTTTTGACTCTATGACACTAGTGTTGGATCCATGACACTAGTGTCAAAGATTCAACACTAGTGGCATGGATTCAACACTAGAGTCATAGGATTCAACACTCGTGTCATAGATTCAACACAAGTGTCATAGATTCAACTCTAGTGTCATGGATTCAACACTATTGTCATAGATTCAACACAAGTGTCATGGATTCAACACTAGTGTCGTAGATTCAACACTAGTGTCGTAGATTCAACACTAGTGACATAGATTCAACACTAGGGTCATGGATTCAACACTATTGTCATTGATTCAACACTAGTGTCTGTGCCATGAATATGTCACCTATAGTTAACTTATTTTGTATTGTGTGATACTTAACCATGCCATGTATAGGCTTGTGTCTCGCATATACATGGCATAGTTAAGTATCACACAATACAAAATAAGTTAACGATAGGTGACATATTCATGGCACAGACACTAGTGTTGAATCTACGACACTAGTGTTGAATCTATCACACTAGTGTTGAATCCTATGACTCTAGTGTTGAATCTATGGCACTAGTGTTGAATCCATGACACTAGTGTTGAATCTTTGACACTAGTGTTGAATCTTTGACACTAGTGTTGAATCTATGACACTAGTGTTGAATCTATGACACTAGTGTTGAATCCATGACATTTGTGTTGAATCTATCTAGGCTAAACTTTTCACTCTCTGAACATTCTACATCATAGCTGTCAATCCTCCCTCATTTTGACCAAAATTTACCAATCTCCCTCGAAACTCTCTCATTCAAATCCAGACTCACACAAAATCTAAATCTACATCCTGTGGTCAAATGATCTCCTAGTTACTTCAGGGTGTGTCTAATGACCATAACAGGTGTGTGTGAATCAAATTAATGCTTTTTTTCTGAGTTATTTTGATACATAAGAAGGGAAAGATAAATTGAGCTAAGCAGTTTCAGTCGCGTTTCACACACTTTCTCTCTCATTGGAAATGTAGACGGAGGGAGATTTCCCTCATTGGAAGTTTCAGAGGTTGACACCGATGCTACATGTTAACCATTTCACCCCTATGTAACTTTAGTAGACTCTGCCATACATTGATATGGATGAGTCCATTATGGTCTACAGTGGTGAAAGGGTTAACAGTCAGTCTACTTACTTGTGCCCAGTCATTCCACCACATGCCTTCAGAAGAACAGCATCATCTAAGTCTTGAATCCTAAATAAAGAAAAACACATTTTTTTAAAATCCTTAAAATCCAAGTTGGATGCAGCAAGAAGCCATCTTGTTCCTCTGATCAGTCTCAAAAGTTAACATGCACAACTAAGGACCAAAGGGAACATACAAAACTAATTTGAGGAAGATCCAACCTGTGCTGTCTTAGAGAATTGCAATAACAAACCTTAAATGTCAAAATCCAGGATGGCCACCTGTCGGCCATTTTGATTATTCCATCAGTCTCAAAATTAAACATGTATAATAAAGGACAAAGGATAGACAACGAATGAAGTGGGATCTTAATAGCCCACCAGCTGATGATGGTGGGCTAAAAAAACAGTTTTATCCTGTTTATAAAAAAAGATCAAAGGTTAGCGGCAAAGTATCTTTAACTTCTTGTATTCTAATATTTTCTAATTTACCTTAAATCATATACCCCTGAAGACACATTTGAACTCTTCCAATTCAAAGGTTGGAATAGCTCATTATGAAATTTCAAGGGTAAATGAGGTAAGAAAATATTTACAAAGATATGAATTCTGTTCTTCTAACCTTGCAGGTTTTGTATCCTCTTGATGTTCCTCTTCATCATCAGAATCCCCCTCATTGGTCGCCTCATAATTTCCACCGGATAGTGTTGCTCCCTATACAGAAACAAACATGTTTATGACCAAACTAGCCGATAATATAGAAACAGGACAGCATCAGAGGCACTATACTGTCCATACGACAAACAATCATGGGTTTGTAATAATATGAATATCTATGTACTACTATGTTACTATGTATCCTTACTGTTTTTAATAGGAGAGTGAGAATGGGACCAAGGCTTGGATTTGAACCCACAACCTCAAGTTCTTGACTGACCTTCTAACCAAATAGTCTTGAGGTCTAGTTCAACTACAGTAAAACGCATTTTGTACAAACACACTTATTGCCATTTCGTGTGTATTGTGAATTGATTCGGATTCCCAAGCCCATCTCCCTCTTACTTCTACTTGTATGTAGGTATAGGATCATATTGCTAATTTCACATAGGGAATTATTGTCTATTAAGAATCGAAGCAGATCATGGGCCCATATTTATGAAACCGTTCTCATGCTCAAGCATGTATTCTGTGCTCAAACCAACTTTCTTGTAACTCACTTAAATCATTTCAAATGATCAAAAAGTAAAATGTAAACATTGAAACAGCATTTAGCTTCAAGTCTCTTCAAAATGTTTCCAAATCATTGAGAAAACAAGATCTATTTATTAAGTTACAACAAGAACAAGAATTTAGGCTTGAGCACAGAATCCATGCTTGAGCATGAGAATGGTTTCATGAATACGGGCCCAGCTATCCCCTCAGGTGAAATTCAGTGTTATTTTAACACTGTAGTAAAAAAAATCAAAATTTGGTACACATAATTCAAACTACCTTTATAACAAACTGGTTTAAAGGGTCCTTTGGGATTTTTTATAACCGTGTATTTGTGTTCATCTGATATAACAAATATCACTCGTTCATTGCCCCGACATACCTTGAGAAATTTGCCGTACAGCATGGCCTTGTTGCTCTGACATACCTTGAGAAATTTGCCGTACAGCATGGCCTTGTTGCTCTGACATACCTTGAGAAATTTGCCGTACAACATGGCCTTGTTGCTCTGACATACCTTGAGAAATTTGCCGTACAGCATGGCCTTGTTGTCGTAGGTTTTCGAGGTAGTGGTGGATACCTTATTACTGTCCTTCATTTTACTCAGCTCGACACCGTCCTACAGAACAAAAGACAAAATAAACTCACTTATATCTGGCAACTATAGAACCATGTCTCTGACAGTATCTTCCAATAAGATTCATCAGTCACTCAACCCTGGATGTTTCGCCTATCGGTAGAGAGCATATACATACTACATCGTAAAGGCTACATGTAGGGTGTTGAACTAGCCCCTCCCCCAGTTTGTCAGTGTGTATCGCTATCCATAGGTGAAACATCCTGGGTCAAGTGACATAAAAAATACTCAATTCCCTTTGCCCAAAGATTCTCTAGAATAAGTTTGGTTAAAATCCCTTCAACGGTACAGAAAGAGAAGGATCTTTAATGTTTTCCTCTATTTCCCCTAATGGGCCCCACCCATCTGCCCCAAAGAAGGGGGTCCACACACCTCAGTTTAAACAAAATTTATTCTTCTGTTCCTAAGCATGCTTCAGACTGCATTTGGTTTAAATCCCTTCACTTGTATGGTAGGAGAAAAAAATCCTCTATTTCCCCTATTGGGCTCCACCCCTATGCCCCCAGAGGGGCCACACCCTCCGTTTATACAAACTTGAGTCTCCTTTGTCCAAAGATGCTCTAGGACAAATTTGGTCAAAATCCTTCTATTGGTTGAGAAAAATATTTTTAAAGATTTACCTATTTTCCGCCTATTTGGCCCCGCACCTCTGCCCCCAGGTGGACCATACCCTCCGTTTATACAAAACTGAGAACCCTTTGGCCAATGATGCTCCAGACCAAATTTGGTCAAAATCCTTTGAGCCGTTCAGGACTAGAAGCATTTTAAAGGAAGACGGACGACGGATGCTGCGCCATGGGATAAGCTCACTTGGTCCTTCTGGCCAGGTGAGCTAATAATACTTGGTCAGGATAATTTTTGGCAGAATTTTCCGAGTGAAAGTTGAAAAGTCTCAGCCAATCACAAGGTGGCTATCTTTGATTCAAATAATGGGTTTCAGCGAGACTAAAGAACGAGTAGGGTGTAATTTTTACCTCTGTGGAACTAACACTGATGTTACTCGCTGCCTTGTTGAACACATGGTCCCACCAGTGGAAGGCAAACTCGTCTCCTTTCTTATGTCCAACCTGAAAGAGCAGAACTCGAGATCATAGCACCCTAGCTTTTCGGTAGAGTCATTTAACCCTTACATCCCTATGTAACTTCAGAAGACTCTACCATGCACTAATCTGGATGAGTTCATTATGGTCTACAGTGGTGAAAGGGTTAGGAATGTTAAGTACACAGCTATGTCAGACTCAAACCCACATACTCTGCAGTTTATCTTTTCAACTTTATATAGATTTTCAACAATTCCCAGTTCATTCCTAATTAACAATTTTCTGGCTGCATTGTTTTACTATCAATTACAGATACATTCTCAAGGTCAAAACATGCCTTATTTTAGCCAAATGATGACAAATTCGGGAAAAATTTATCAAAATTCTTTTTCAACAAAATATTTAATATTTCCCCAATTTATGATTCATGCATGGACAAGTTGCTGGAAACTGTAATCTGAAAACACAGTTTGTACAATATCGGTAAGTGTTAAAACATAATGTGCCGATATTGGAAACATTACCCAATTAATAGCCTCTGTCACTAAGCATTCTGTTCAGTGTTAAAGCATTGAGCATTATCTCTGTATTGTAAGGAAACAGTTTGACATAAATTTTATAACTTGTTTCTGGAGCCTTTATCATATTTACATATTTAATATCTTATCCCATGTGAATCATGTTTGATTGTATTATAATAAGTAGTTTAAAATTAATTTTATAACTTGTTTCTGGATCCTTTATCATATTTACATATTTGATATCTTACCCCGTGTGAATCATGTTTGAGTTTCACTTTAATTGCTTCTGTAATACCATCCTCACTCTTTCCGAGTCCAGAACCTGTAACAAATCAGTTAAATATACCAGAGGGGTGATGACCATGATGTTTCAAATGATGTTAATTAAACTAGGGCCATCCATAAAAGAAATTGCAATTACTGTCTCACTTATTTTGGGAACTTTTTTTTTCTTTTGTGAAAAATCACTGAAAACTAGTGCTTTATAGAAATATGATATTTCTGGAATTGAAATATATCCCTAACTGCAGTACCCACAATAGAAAATATGAAAAGAGAAACTGCAAACAAAGATTTGTATGGATGGCCCAGAATAGATCATGTATGATCGATGGCCCAGAATAGATCATGTATGATCGATGGCCCAGAATAGATCATGTATGATTGATGGCCCAGAATAGATCACGTATGATCGATGGCCCAGAATAGAGCATGTATGATCGAAGGCCCAGAATAGATGGCCCAGAATAGATCATGTATGATCGATGGCCCAGAATAGATCATGTATGATCGATGGCCCAGTATAGATCCAAATGTCCAGAACTAATTGAGAACTTGACTGGTTTTATAAGTTGATATACCCAGGATTTGATACTAGCATTAGTCCTCTAGTCCTGGGACTAGTAGATTGTAGCTACCACTAGTTAATCACCGAAACTTAATTACCTCGTCCTTTGGACTGTGAAAAAAATATGTAATCCCAATATAATTTGATAGAAATGTTATAGAATAAAAGATATTTGTTTTGGAAAACTGCTTAAAATACAGATACATAGTCTTATATTTGTCCAAATTTTCCAATAAATTAAACACCAATTTATGGCAGTATTTATTTTATGTCCCCTACAGTCAATTACTTTTTGTTTCGAGATGGAGATGTTTTCCTAATGGACTAGTTACATTGATGTAGGATTTGCAGAGAATCTGTTCAACTAGATTTTGTGTGTGTCAACTTTGATAAAATTGATGTATGCTCCTTCATGACGAGTAGGTTGCCGACAGCTATGGAATAATTTCCCAATCTAAATCCCAATCTCACATGAGGTGGCACCTGAGTCTTACTGGTGATTCAGGGGTTGATGTCCACAACACTTTTTTACAAGCTTCTGGATTTGGTGCTAGCTACAATGTACATGTATATAGCTTACTTGAAGAAGTTCTGCAGTCATTTTCATCTGGCTTGTATATAAAGTATCTTACCCTAATCCTATGTATACCCTATTGAATTGACACAGTAACCAGTATAACACTCCCCATTCTGGAACAAGGAGAGTGATGGAGAAGGGTGTGTGTGTGTGTTAGCTGGTTAAATTTCAGTTAAATCCAACAGTACTATCAAATAGTTGTATGTTTATGTAAAAGTGTTTCATTAGAATCCCTTTAACCATGAATGCACCCTTTTATCACGGTACAAATTTGGTTTCAATAACATTTTAATTTTTAACTAAATGTTCTTATGGTAGGGCACGACCCTAAACAAGCCTGTAACCTCGGGGGTTTGTTACAAATGTCTGAAATACACATATGCTATACCGATACGGGTCACAATAAACATGGTGCTGTGACCCATATAAGTGTGGTGGAGTCGGATTATTGTCGTACAAGTTTTATGGTTATATGCACCTTTGCATACTGTGACACAGTGTCACTGGGCTAGCTGGAATAGTTTTCACCGTTATAGATTCCATTTTGTAATACTGTGCATTATTGGGGAAGCTCATAATGCCTGTATTTTGTACAGAGTACTTTGTACAGTGTTTGTTGTCCTATTTCTTCGCCATGTTGGCGGAAGTGGTTCAATTATGTTAACAGCTTTTTGATTGGTCACCCATTCCGGGTTGAGCCAATCGTTTGCTTCGTAGGATTTTGTTAGTGGAATCTCCTGTTTTAGAGACTATTTTTTGTCTGCTGAACATGTATAAAAGCCGGTAGTTTTGGGGTGTTCGAGCTATGTACTTCTAGTCAGTCGCCAACGTTGTTAGGCCTTTCTACAGGTGAGGTTAGCCTCTCTATTACCCATCCTGTCAGCAGGATGTTCTGTTTTACCTAATCTATCTCGCTAATTCCGTCCTGTCAGCGGGATATACTCTCTGATATTTTATTAGTGTCTCACTAGAAGCGTCCTGACAGCAGGATATTCTGACCTTACTTTCACCTAGAGTTCCTGTAGTCTAATTAGTTAAAGGGGTTGGGCGAAATTATGTAGGGAGTTAGATATTTTTATAGCAGTCCGGGTGGTCTTAAGCATACACGTAACCTCTGCTGAGTAATGTAGTGGAAACAACTTTACAGTGGTTTCTAGATATATTCTTATATCATTAGGGCTTGTTGACTTACATTTAGTACTCTTGTATAATACTCCTCGGTTGTATGTATATTTGGGGACACTAGTCCAGTAGCTATTTCCCTGGGGCACACCAGTTGTCAAACTTATCCCATAGCGTTATATTTTTGCTATGTTACCAGCTTTAGCTGGAATTTCATCTCAGATTTACACAACATTTAAGCAATTTGATAGATGAATTTACAGTAAACTTTAGGGTTCATTTTGACCCATTTCTTTATAATGTCCATCTTATAGGCTATGCCTACAGGACTAGTACATATTATTTCATTGTAAATATCATCGTTTATATATATATTAAATTGTTGAAATTTAACCTCTTTTGGTGATCTTTTCACTCTATGCCATTGGCACAATGAACCTGGCGTAGTAGGAGCGAACATAACTGGGTGTCGCCTGTTTGTCAACATTTGACTGAGAACACAACGCAAGTTGAGGCGACATCCTCTTGTGTCATTGCCCTTAACCCTACTTCATCAGTATATCATATTTGTATCTCAGACATTTGTAACGAACCCGTTCTGTAACCAACACATTGTTTCTCATTATCGGAGTTTAATATCTACCATTACGCGGCCACCATCAATAAACTGATTATTCTAATGCAGCAGTTTCCTGTTTTGTTGTTATGTTTTGGGGGTCGTCAGGTTTTACACTATAACATTAACATGAAACTTTGTTACGGTTCGGTAACCTCAGTATCGCCCTGTAGACCCGAGCTCGTTTGATATGTACATGTAGACGTTCCTGACTTCCACCGTTTCTCGGGCTACATTTTTGTTGTTTCCCTTTTGTCTGATATCAAACTACTCAATAGTTAACAACAAAAAACGATGATTTATCATATAAGCTAATCATTCCTAGTATACCTTCCTTCCAGCCATGTTTAGAGAGCTGTTGTAGAGCGAATTTAGAGCTGGACATTTTGGAAAATGACACAACACGTGTGTCAGTTTCAACCGGAAGTAAACGATGCAGTTGTCGAATTAGTAGCACGAAGCGAGTGTAGTGTTTCCGGTTTGACCTGAACACTGTACTAAATTGTAGGTCTATCTATACCCGACCCATGGCGAAGCAGATAACATATCGTAAGAAACAAACACGACATTTTATCGAATGAAGTAGGAACAGTTTTTATTACTGTAATTATGGGAGCATCATAACAGCATATTAAGCTTTTATATTGTTTATGAAATATCTTGGTTTAGACAGACATAATCTCTGGTTTAAAACTTAAATTAATCACTTTTGTTGGCCCGGATACCCACGTGGTCGGGCAGGTGACCCCATACCTTTTTACGTCCGATCGGGGAACCGACGGGGAATCGAACCCTGGGCCGCCTTCGTGAAGGCAAGTGCGCTATCCACTGCACCACCCTACCAACGGTTCAGATTAATATTTCTTACGGTATTTTATGGTGGTTATTTTTTTCTTCTTTCTTCATTTTGTTGTGGAGTTGTTGAATCTTTGACATTTACTCAGAGATTGTTGGCTCGTTGCACTTTCCGGAATGCTATCCCTAGATGTTTAACTGGTTGAAAGTATTGATAGGTATACGGTTTGGTGTTTGACACGTAGAGATTACTATTTGACAATCTCCTTATATCCGCTAACTGATATGTGCAGCCTGTGGGTGGCGGACGCCCCAGAGTTTATGTGCGTGTGTAAATCAAGGTTGGTTTTTAACCTTTCTTCGTGCAAAATATAGTATATATTTGAATCAGAGACGTAAAAGGATACCCATGTTTTACCTTTTGGTTTCTACAGCTCAGTTTTCAAACGGCAATGTATCAATTGGTCCTCATTTTTCGTCGCGTTTCTTGAAGCGTTGTTTTTCAATGTTAAATTCATACGATTTGTTCTTAGTTCAACAGTGCTATGCTAATTTACTGAACCTGATAGGCCTATCATATATATTTTAAAAAATATACTTCTATTTTGAAAAGTATATCACGACGACCCAATTAGGTCAGACGGCAGGTCTTGGTTAATTTTAAACCCGATGATAATTTTTGTGGTGGTCGGTCAACTTTGAAAAAGTAGGTCACGGTGATCAAATTTGGTCAAACAACAGTTCTATGTATTTTTTTTAACCCGATAACAATGTTTGAAAATGAAGGTCAATGTAAGTCACAATGACATTACTGGATTAAATCTAGGTTATTCTTTCTACCCAATACCAATTCCTCGTAAAGCATATTTTCATTCGGTTTACTTTTTCAACGGAATCCATTTTCAACGGATGCATAAAAAAATAATTTTGAAATCAAATTTCCATTTTCAATCGCTAACCAGTTCATTTGCAGCCATGCACACTAGCCCACGTTCCATTTTCCACACGGGTCCATTTTAAGTTTTACATCAAAATTAACACACATAAGACAAACTCGGCTATGTCATTTATTGGCTTTTATTTATAGACAAACAGCAATGTTTGAAACACAGAAGATAAAGCGAATAACGTGAAAGTCGCCAAACACATTACCGATACACGTAGCGTCGTTATTCCGTCTTTGTGTATTGCAGAGTTATCTTTTCTTGTGAGCAGGTATTGATTGTTACGTCATTAGTTTGTGTTTGATAATTACGTCGTTTTCTCAAAAATTGATGACGTAACTCTCACAAACAAATGACGGAACAATCAATACCTGCTCACAAGAGCAAATACCTCTGCGATACGAGAAGACGGAATAATGCCTTGGAGTAAGATCACAGTCAAATCTCACAAGGATGTTGATTAATTCATATTTATTCATTTTTTTAAAAATCATGACTGATAGTCTCGCAGGCTGTTACTTTGATAGAGATTTCTAATAATAATAAAAAAAGACAAATCCCAAGTATTGGAAGCTTGAGAATATGCTACGAGCTTCAATTTCTAGGTTTAAATATTTGTTTACCATTTATATCTTTTTAGGTAATCTACCCACATATAATGTATTCAATAAATACACTGTAGGTTTTTTGCCGTTTTCAAGAAAAATAAATAATTCTACCAACTAGCACTTCGACCCGTTCACACCTATATATGTTTACATCATTTTAATCAATAACTGTAAAAACAAATATTTCTATTTTACTCAAACATGAAACATCCATAATCAAACGAACATTTAAAGCTGTACGGTACCTTGTACCTTGAAGTCACCTCCATTTTAAAAGAATTCTACCTTGAGAATACTCCGGTAATTTACACATCGTTAATCAGAGGATGTATGAAATAAAAGAACAGATGTGACAAGTTGTTCAAACTAAGGTCAGCTTAACGCAAAATTCTAAACCAATGCATTTTCCAAAAATATTGAAATTCAAAACTTAAGTTGAATAAGAAATATTTTTGACCATCTAATGCCAAAGAATTTAAAAATGGTCGTAGATTTTCTCGAATATTTTTTTTAACTATTCGTCTTTGGCCTATTTGTTGAAAGCTTGCCAAGCTTTCTTGGTCATAAACCTTAAATTCTAAAATTGAAAATTCACGAATTTCTTGAATATTTTGAAATATTTTAATACTTCTTGCCAAACTTCTCAAACGAGTCCCATTTTTCAATACATAAAAAATCTTATCATTGGTTCAAATATTATTTTAGAAATGTGAAGTAAAATATTTCTATCAAATTTGTGTGAAGCTAACCATGCTTTGATAACTGGCCAGCATGCACGCATTGGTAATTCTGAGGTAAACATGAAGCATTCAATTTAATTGGTTCCATAGGAACCACGTGTTTGGTAGTACGTAACCCTGAAACCGATTTTTTTTCAGTTTCACGATATTACAACTCAGAGTTATGACGTCATAAACCACTGACCTATCAAACTCTCGCCATCAATTTGCGCATGAGCATTTCCTCCAGTTCAAGAGGTTCCTCTGTTGGGCGGGGAAACCTGGGATCACGAATATCAATGGACTCCGCGAGCGACATTAAAATGTCCTGAAGGGCGGAACTTGCTGGCGACTGCGCACTAACTATGTGGCTGTTTGAAACTGAAGTGTGCGACCCCCTGTCTGCAACATTTGTACTAGTGGTACTCTGGCTTACCATGGTATTACTTCCGCCTGGATTGACATGCGCAGATGTTTGGATAAGTATATCCGGTGAACGTGTGCCTGTATTTGTGGGTGGGTTTTGGTCTCTAAAGATGGAGGTAGTTGGTGTGTGGTTGTTGCTAAAAGAATCGACTCCTACGTTCAGTTGTGGAACAGTCATTTCCTGCCAACTTGCACTTGGAGCTATGTTTCGTGACGAAGAACTGACAGGGTCGGTATTCAAGCGAGCATCCTGGGAAGGACGGGAACTACGTATGAACTCGGATCGAGACAAAACTTGGTCACGTGCTCGAACGACGACCGGTTGTGAGGAACTTGGCATTCCGATATCGTTAAAGTGACCCACGTTGTCTGTTCTCCCTCGCCTATCAGATGACGGCAAACGGGAACTGATCATAATTATATCTGGAGAAGACCTCGAACTGAAGCTATCGAAAGATGATCTTGATGAGGACTGTCCACCGGAAGTTCTGAAACTGCGTGAGTCACCCCGTAATCCAGAATCAGCAAATCTCGTGGAACCCCGAGAACTACTGCGTGACTGTGAACGCCCTCTACTGTCAAATTCTATGGCGATTTGCGATCCACGACCCCATGACCTACTTCCGGGTCCTGCATTTCGGTTTCTGCTAATAACCCTGTCCCCAAGGGAACCAAGGTCAAGAAGCCGCAGCATTTGTCGATCTTCCCTACTCAGACCGCTTCGGAGGTTGGAGAACGGATCGCCCCATTCATTCATTCCCAATGCACTTCCCTGTAAAGAAATAGATCCCATGATTAAAACGTATATTTTAACTTTATTATTTATTTCATATGAGTGTGTATATGTTGAAAAACTGTTAATGATTGCATAACTTCTGCTTTTTTAAAATTAAAACTGTTTTTTGCGCATTGATAGATTAGATGTATTTGGAAGTGATGCAGCGCTGAACGGACTCGGTTGTTTCCTCGGAAACGCTATGTTTCCATCGACTGGAATAATACGTTATTTTCAGAAGCATATATACTCGGAATTTTTAATTAAAGTGGTCCTTTCAGCAGGTTATAACGATTCCAAGGACATTTCGTTTGAAATATAGTTCATGTCTAATCGGTCAGATTAGCATCGCTAGCAGACGACGTTCACAGGGGCTCGGTTTCGTGACTTTGAGTAATGGATGACATCACTGAAGATACACATTCTAAAACCTTGTCGATACCTTCGACTTTTACAAGGTTTTATGTTCTCAAAATCTCGAAACCGAGCCCCTGTGTGATGACGTTGACAAACTTGGTTATTTCGTATCTAGAATAGCGCTTACAATATTTTGTGGTACCTGTCAAGTTGCTTAATTTTTGCGATGACCTACAGTGCTAAATGCAAACGAACCCAGAACGTTCTCTGACTATGGGCCTGTTGATACCGAAAGTATCTGGTGGCCATGTTTGTTTACCTAGGACATCTGGAGCTGTATTCCTACACTGACCGAATCACTGTAAATTGCAGTATACAGTGTCATATACTGGAATTTGGTTTACTAACAACATATAGGCAAATGCAACACAGAATGTAAATATTAACTCATATGTATGCTATCTAAATAATCTATTTATATCTTTTTGGCTTTTCATATTTTTTATAATTATTACTAAGACGTACAACACATTCTATATAACATGAAATGTAAACACAAGTCGTTCTACATTACGTTAACTTTTAAACATGTTCTAAGTGTCACATGGCCTTAAACACACATTGTACATGATAAAGACGTATAGTACAATATATTTTGTAGAAACACACACCCAATACTGTAATAAATATACATATACCACATTTTCTATTTAATGTTACTTTAATGAAGGACATAGCATCTACATTTGTTTTTACATAACACGAAGAGAGGGAGGAAAAATAATCCGGATTTTAACGTGTTACGATTACACTTAATTTTGTCTGAAGACCATGCTCTACATATGGTCGGCGAATTTTCATATTTTCGGTTATACTTTAGTTAAGTAGGTGTGATATTACATCCGTTCGGATCGGTGCCATAGGGGAAAGTCGGGTGAATTCGATCAGTTGATATATTGCACGCCTACCAAGATTGGTGTATAATAATATAGAATTCTACTTTCTAAAAATATCTTAGTTGCGTTGTGATGTATAATAAGTACACATTGTTATCCCANCCCCGCACAACTTTAGTACATACCTGGATTGAGGAGGGAGCTGGACGTCTAAATCGCGGGTCAAACCGGGACTCGTGGTTCTACAAAATAAGATCAACAAGAAATACAATATAAGCAAGGCGTTTAAAGATGGTTTTACGACACAGACGGGCCTGTTCGTTTATACGGAAAAAAACGGTACGTCTGTTTTTAAATGTTACATTTTCTGGTACAGGCCATGCCATAGTAATCTTATGCTGCTTTAAGGCGAGCCTTGACAAAACAGCATCAGATTACTAGGTGTAACCTTATTTCATAATCGAACAACTCAGGTCCAACCGCTCCATCCGGTCCAACCGTTTGGATCGCGATAAACAAAAACGGCCCTAGAGCATATGTTACAAACAAGTACTATAGATTTTACCATTCTAAGGTAAAATGTTTCCGAACATTACCTGAGATTAGTGCAAGAGAAATGTCCATTAATTTTAAGTGCAAATTTATCGCATAATGCAGAAGGGCCAGGTAAAGCCAAATATATATAATAAACATTGTATTCTGTACAACAAATGGCTACGGATAGGACAATCTAAAGCATCGCGCCAAAAGTATTCGCGGTTCAAAAAACTTGTTCTAAATATCATGGATTTTCCTTTGTCCCCCCTATAAATTCTTCTCTGAGACTTATTAAAGCGCTACTGAAATACAATTTCGTGTACTAAATGATTACTCTATAATAATCTGCAGTTTTTAAATATATTTGTGTTGACTTGTTTTTGAGGTATCGATGAAATCGGTTTTACTAGGCCATTTGGCAGTGAAATGATATTTCCGAGAATATCTCACCATATTCGGCAAATCATTCCACCGAAAAAAATTTGAAAAGATTGTCATAAAAAAAAAAATGGCTTTCAAGGTGTCGAAATTCATTTCAGTGGCGCAATAATTGACTCCAGGAGATACGTGAAATATAGAGTAAACACGATGCTGTAGTTTATTTTACTCTGCATTGTTATACGGTTAATTTACAAAGGAATGCTCCCTGTACATATTCCAAAGAAGGATTACAAAGTAATACACGGTAAACGTTTATTCCGTAGCGTTATATAGTAATATATAAGTGATATGCACGTACTATGAACTCGTATGATATTGTCTAAATATCATATTCACTGTGCCGAACAGTGAGAAACGATGGAGACGGGTGATATGAGGCTATACGACCCGCATAAATCATACCTTACAACACACAAGGCCAACTTGAGTTAGCTCCCCTATCACAGGCTTTGACGTACGCGGCTCCATTAAATACTAGCGGAGTAATAATTAGTTCGATTTCAAATGTAACAAATGTATTTACAATCCCTACCCAATCAAAAAGTATGGAACTAAGAGTTTTCTATGGTGTTCTGCTCGGATAAGTTTCTATTTGTTATAACTAACTGCAAGGAATATCGTCTGTTTGCGCTTGTGATGCTGATACTATTCTATTCTTTGTTAAATTTAAGCTTTCCAGCTCGTCAGTGTACATGTAACAGTATAAATACATTGGCAGACACTGCAAAACGCAGTGGAGAATGGACAAAAGATTTGACACATTTAAATGTCATTATATCATAGTCTTCCTCAATTTAGTGGCATCATATATATATATATTTGCTAAACCTGGTTAGTTCTTTTACATTTGTTGAGCACAGTAATTGTGTTAACTTAAGAACAGATGGTTTTCTCCAGTAATACATTTTAAACACTTTGATCCGAGCTCTTGGTTTATAGGACAAATAAGCAAAAAATGATATTCGTCCTCTTTATCTACAGAATTACATATTTTACAATAGCGTTCATTCCTTACAATATTTCTATATCGTCCTGTTTCAATATGGACGCACCTTATTGCGCTATGAACAGTTTCATTGTAATAAACACGTTCGAGCAAATTCAAAGATACTTCTTGAATTTAGAGTTGTTTAATGGAAAATAAACGATATCGTATACTACTGTGAAAAATTACAAAAGAGGTAGGAAAAGAAATCAGTCTGAATACAGATCTGATTACGTAAATTGTCTTGTTGTAATTACTACGACTTACACTTAAACTGACATTAATATAATTATAATATAGAACGTTACATATAATTGGGTAGTGTTCGATGGAAATTGGTTGATGTGCATTTATTAAAGTTATTAAAATGTTTGTTGAACCTGGAATAAAACATGCATACTTTCATAGATAAATAGATAGATAGAGATAGATAGATAGATATGAAGATAGATAGATAAACAGAAAGATAGAAAGATAGATAGATAGATAGATAGATAGATAGATCGATAGAAAGATAGATAGATAGATAGATAGATAGATAGATAGATAGAGATAGATAGATAGATAGATAGATAGAAAGATAGATAGATACGGGTCAAAGAAGTAAAATCAGCGGTAGCTTCCAAAATAACACTGGATCGGAATTAATTAGAATTTGTATAAGGCACAAGGAAGTAATTTTAACAGTATAGACAATATAGAGAGATAGATCATATATCGGCAAGGCGGATTTAAAATAAATGTACCAATGTAACCAATGTTAAGCTGCTGGACTATAGAATATGTAGGTAAATAATTTTAAGAATTAATAGTGAAAGAAGAAAGAAAAGAAAAATCCAAACGAATGATTTTCTTTTCAAACACAATGTCTGTCGAATGTACTCACCCGCATCACAAACCTCTGTCCAACGGAAACCTGTATTAAACAGACAAAACACAGCACAATCGCTAGTGCAGCTTTCATATTTACGTAGGTATGGATTCCGGTAAAAGGTTTCTTAAACTTGACAGCTTTTTGTTAAAACGTTCGAACAAATAACCGTAATCATTCAGTCTAAAGTCAGGAACCATCAGAGGACCGATCTAATCGCCTTGGCTATTCAGCTGACCACTAACATGGTTAGATGAGTCCGGCCACTCCCGGTCATCTTGTCTGTCCGGAATGCCGTTGCGTAATCCGTAAAGGTTTTTACGAGATCCCTCGGCAGCAGGGATCTCGTTAACCTGTCGTGTCGATGTCTGGTGTCAGACCTAGCTGATTCTGTGTTCAGGTACTGATCGAACTTAATACTGAGAGGTTTTCAATTCCTCCCATTTTTAATTACAGAACAACAGAAATCTACTTAAAGAAGAAAACGAAGGAGGTAAATGATTAATTAAACGACTAAATACATTTTATTTTGCAAAACAAATACCAACAAATCTGTTTGGAGAGAACGAATGAAGATAACTTATTAATTAAGCTTAATTTTGATTCAATTATAAAAAAAAAAATTACCAACTTATATAAATCACTCCAGATGACCCGTATGAAAGCTCACAGAGGGTTCTAATATTGGAGGAAACCGGAGTGTCCGGAGGGACCCATGTTTTCGGGCAGGTATCGAGGCAGGGTAGTTTTTCGACGACAGGGTAGGGTTTATACTTAAGTGAGATATTCGCCTCCTTATTTTACATCTAAAAAGTAATTCAAATCACCGCTAGTTTTTATTATTAAACATCAGTTAATTAAAAACAATGAGGTATTCATAATCATGTTAAGTAAATTTCAAACATTTTCCGAGCTACTCAAAAACTATATTGGTTGGAATGCTAGACACGTTTGATCATCGACATTAGAAAGAATGTTTATAACAGATATGCGCTTTGCGGGGCTAGCTTTTGTTTAAGTAAAACGTGTAGTTTTTTTGCAATATGACAAACGTCATTTGTTGAAAAATACAAGCATTCTGAATTAAACATTGGTGTAAAGAGGTACATTACAAAAACAAAACACACACATTTCACAACGTTATAAGTGCATTGCTTCTACAATTAATATTCTTTAAGTGACAATCTTATAGTAAAAGTATTTTACAACATACCGAATAATAGTTCCATATATTAAAAAAATCAGCATTTATTAAATTTATATACATTAATGCAATACTTATCTATGTCAGTATCATTGTTATTGACATTGTTTTGCAAAAATTGTGTCTTTAATATTTTTCTTCAAAATTCACTCCCTTTTACGTACTTAAAAATCCTTAAAATTGTGACAATCTATATTTTTTTGTGGCAGATTTTTTTAAAACTTCAAAGCAATATAACTACAATTTAAAAAAAAAATCTACTGAGAAATGGTGACACAATCCTATTACCTTAACACACTTGGGCAGTAGAGAGTGTTACAGGTAGGTAAGGAAACGTGCACAAATCGGAGAATTACGTGTTCATATATAATATGCATGCATTTTCCTGATAACACAAGTAATTCGTTCTAGGGCGTTTACTTGTACTATTTTGGATGCGACTCTTTCTTAAATTTCTGAATAAACGTATCTTGTCGAACTCGTCCCGACGGAAAGACTAAAGCCGTTACCTATAGCGATTATATTATAGCCAACCCGAGACACTGTTACACCGACTATCCACACTGTGATGTATAACAGTTTAAACACATGTGTAACAAATAACCAAATCCCACAATCTGGAGAAAGAATTAACCAATGGAAAACAGAGAAAACACATGATTACATTAATAATATTGATGATGATTTAGTAAAGGATATTACTGAAATGATTGACAATTGTACAGATCCATATGTATTGAATGTTGACGAACTTGTTGATCATAAATAAGGCACGGGTGACGTAAACATGCACATCAATATAATTTATATAAATGTCTATTTATGTATTATTGACATTTGTATCGTTACGGATTACATGTTGTTGTAGTTAATGTCAGATGTTAATGATGCTGATGATGATGATGATGATGATGATGATGATGAAGAGGATGGTGATGATGATGATGATGATGATGATGATGTGAGAGCGTTAATGATTGTTGAATGCACAATAATGATGTGGGAGTGATAATGAGTGTTGATTGCACAATACATATACGTAATTTGTAATTTATTGTAAAGTATAGTTATCCAATAAGTTGTCAAATAAAAGTTGAATTGTGTATGTGTGTGTGTGTGTGTGTGTGTGTGTGTGTGT